>NC_140373.1:8562500-8880000 GCF_054491055.1 Hypomesus nipponensis | reverse complement strand
GGGGCAAGCCATACAGCTATCTGAATCTCAAGGGGGGGGGCAGCCAACACAAAAGCCCCCCATCCCCACCCCACCTCAAAACACACTTCACCCACCCCCCCCAACACCGATCCTCCCACCACCACCATCACTCCCATTCCAAAACAATTCCCCTGTGTACCAGCCTGTCTGAGAGCAAGCTGCGATATGGAGGCTCCAACCAACCATCTAGAATTATATAACCTCATTGTGCACTTACTGACTCGGGGGAAGGTATTGTGAACACAACTCATTATGAAAATGATCATGCAATGCTGAAAAAACAGAGTTGTTTTATATATGATCAAATAACGGAATGGAAAATGTGGGGTATTATCCCTACCGAGTGAAACATTTCAACAGGAGTGGCACAGAGGAACAGCACTGAATATTAAGAATTGGCACTTTGCTCCCAGGACGCCCCAAACTGTTTTTATTCAAACCAAACCTGAACATGTTATGAAACGTGTCAATTGTGTAGAAAACATAGTTAACTAATTATAAAAGTAAAACATCAATGTAGCAGTGTTTTTTGTGCCAAACGTCCTACCAATTAATAGCAAGTTTGTTTTAATAACTGAGACAGATACTCGTTGGTGAATGTACCATTTCTATCTATCGGAGTCTTTGTCTAAAAGCATAACCATTGGATAATTGTGGGAGAGAAAATCTGAATATCAAATGTGTATTTGTGTCATTCTGTTAATTATATGACATTTCTCAGTAAAACAATTTAGTTCACTTTGAAATTTGCATGAAATAGCCTATACATGCGCCTGTATCTTAGAAGTTTCCTCGTTTATTCAAAACGGTGTACTAGGCGTCTGTGTCCTTTCACTGGTTTAAGGTTAAACATATTAAACTCAAAAACTACTAAAGTAAAATGCCTTATGAGTAGTTTATGCAAATCGCCATGGAGACCAACTGGTAAATGATGGCCGTTAGGATCTGCACATTGGCAAATTATAAGTTATGCAGTTTCACCGCTGACATATTTTCTCTATATGTATACTCTCACAAGAACGCTCAAAGAATTGTCCCAACATGATTTCATGCTGCAAAACACTCTTTATCAAACTCTCTTTCACACACACACGCGCGCGCGCGCGCGCGCACTAACGCACACTTCCCACTCATCTTTTGAGGAGGATACCATAGCTACTTGTTAAGTCTAATGCATGCACTGTCAACCCATTCGCGCCCCGTCACGTCCTCACTCAATATAGAAACCGGATTTTCTAGTATTATGCGCACCTCTATTAGCGCGAGCTTCTCGCCACCCCCACCTACCGACCCTCGGTCCCAAAGCCGGACAAACGAATGAACAGGGCAAACTCGTTCACCTCAATCTAGCACCAAAAAGGCTCGTTTGCCAGGCACAAACAACCAAACCATGCTGAATTCACATACGTAAGATATAAACAGACATGTCGGTTACTCAAATCCCCTAAAATAGCCTGCTCTCTAAATGGGGGGATTTAAACAAGCATATATTACAATACACGAGTCTGCTGAAAAAAGGCGTTCTAGATTAAATAACTATTTTCAGGTTAGAAGAAAGTGGGGGTTCAGAGCTATTCAGGATTCTAAAATGGTTCTGTCTAAAACCTAATTTTTAAACGGTTACTCTATAGGTAGATAGCCATATACTCGGTCTAAATATAAATCAGAGATTACAATAGGACTACCACAACCTTGTAGGAATTAATAATTACTAAATAAATAAATAAAACGCGGTGTCATAACGCCTATCAAATCACGTATAATATTTAAAATCAATAATTGCTGTGAAATTTCTGGAGTATTTCCACATAATCCTTAAAAAGTAGTCTAATCATTGTATTCTTATTTAAAAATATTTTGAGGGGTTAATGGCTTAGTAACGATTCATTTTGAAATATCAACAAACTATAGTTTATATAGTTTGTTGCATTATATATACTGTTGAGCACAGATGCGCAAAAATCATGGTCGAAACTGGGTCAACATTATAATAAACTATTTTGGTGCCTAAACTATATTAATTAATTTCGACATTTAACTATAACTATATAAAATGTTAACTGAACTGGGATATAAAATAATGAGAGATCCTTTTAACGTTAATTTCCAAAAATGGCCACCATAGTCTGACTAATTTCCTTTTCTAATAAATTCTCATTCTTCCAAAAGAACATAAGGGTTAAATTAGCAACATGAGACTTGGCTGTCCGTGCTTCAAGCGGGATCAAAGTACAGATAACGTCTTATAAAATGTATCTCCAGTCTCAAAGCAAATGCATAGTCTATTTAAACCAACCTGAATGTGGGCCCATAGAGATGTGAGATGAGTAGTATTTTCCGGGCTGGAAGTGAGCGGGGTGCTGCACGGAGCCATGGCCGCTAGGAGCCATCCGAGATGCGGTGCTGTGAACCAAGGCGCTCCGCTCAGTCAGGAGGTGGTGTGGATGGGCATATTCCCGGCTGTCCATCCTGGCGAGAACTGGTAAATCCCAAACCCAGAGGCACCGAACGTTGTCCAGATGCAATAATCCCCTTTATGAACTTCGGATTCGTCTTATATTTAGTGGTGTTTTAGCTTGCCCGGGCAAAATGTAGGTCCCGGTCATGTTCTGTAAGTAGAAAAGTCACACAAGACACGTCAATACACAGACGACAAAGAGACCAAAACTCTGCAACAACTTAATGCGGATAACGCTTTCACATCCTGCTTATGTTGCCAACCGCCTTTTCTGTATTTGACAAACGCATCTTTCAAGCGGTGAGCTATCTAAATACAAGAACATGGACCCAAACAACAAAACAATTAACCGTAAACAGCTCACCGTTAACTAGGCTACTGTTTAACCGTGACTAACCCGTCTCCAACCCATGGCTACATGACGGACACGGGCCGGGCACAACAAAACAGCACTGCTCTTCTAGGTTGTTGTTTCAAACAAGTATGAGTAAGATAATTAGTCGAAGTCCAGGGATCTGTTTTAAACAAAACAGGCGAGGTGTGTTTTGTCGCGACTTCTGTGAAACAAGGGGAGTGAGATAACAAAACTGAAGTAATTCTTTTATCTGTAAATCAACATTCTAACTACCACAATTCCAAAGTCTCTTTTGCTTCCAAACATCAAAACGTTTCCCTACAGCCACACAAACCACAAAGGGTCATGAATTAAATATAGTGCACTGAAACACCACTACGAAGTTAATACATATAGACTGAACTATGAAGCCTATACGTTTGGAAATGTTGCAGCAATTTACTTAAATTTAGTATGCTTGTAAAGTTGCAATTGGGTCATTTTCACCTGAAGCTCAAGGCTGGAAAGTCATATTTCGTTTACTGATGGGTGGGTTGTATGGCTGTATAAAGAGCATTGAAAGCGCTTGTTTATGGCAAAATGTAATTCAATAGTCCAGTCAGCAGTGCCTCTCAGCCCTACACAATGACTATCACTTATGCATGTATGGGTGCAAACGCAGGACACGTATAATAAGACACACAAACTATATTACCCCTACCGCCAACATGAGAGACATGAGCAGTAAATACAGAAATACAAAATCACCCTCCCTACACCATGGCCTCCCAGCCCCTGCCATTTACTTCAAGGACTCCCTGTGACGCCTAAATATGGATAGGTGGGCCTGTGTTCACACAACACACCTCAATAGGCAATTTATTAGGCCCTTCAATGGCCAGTCCATCCCCCTCCCAGAGTATACTGATAGCTGCGGGACCTGCTATCGCGGAAATCTCAGATAATGGAACAAAGAACATATCAAACACTGGACCCAACCAAGTTTTATCCTGCGCTGTTTCAAGGAGGAAAATGCCGACTGGCTGACAACGAACATACTTTCTTACTTTCTTTCTTTTTCAGGACTCAAACTTTAAGGGTTGTAGATATGCTTTCAGTGTGAACTGGCCCTCACTGCGACAGATTGAGGCTTTTACGTAGGCTACATCAACTTTGACAAGCTTCGTGTGTGTGTGTGTGTGTGTGTGTGTGTGTGTGTGTGTGTGTGTGTGTGTGTGTGTGTGTGTGTGTGTGTGTGTGTGTGTGTGTGTGTGTGTGTGTGTGTGTGCGTCTGTCAGATTTTAACACGTATATCCAAATTCTCATGCATAAAGAGGTAGGTTTAACATGTAGGCCATTGCCTGTATAGCATTCAGAAGGCTGTAAACATTAGCCTAACGTCAAACGGTTGGGCAGTTTGTTGTTTATTATAGTTTCGTGAAAAAATAATTAAATCCAGAATGCAGTTAATTTAAAGCCTGTACTTTGGCCCACAGCAACTTGGGTTAGGGTTTTGACGATGAAAAAGTATTTGCCATTGCCAGACAACGACGAGTGTTCAGTCTCTTCTGAGTGGCACAAACGAAGAAGCATTTTGTGTTGGATCCAATCTATCCTTTGGTCTGCCTGTCGCCGTTACATTTTTACATTTTCTGTTCTAAACACACGTCCATTGTGTTTACATTCCAAATCAACACAAGGCCACTCAAGCAATTTTAACAAGCATCGTCAAAATCCCCACATATAACACTGGACTGGAACCCATGAATCAGATAAAAAGCGTTTATTAAAATCTGACTTTTAAACTGAGCATTTAAACACTGTATAGACTAAACGTAGGTTTTAGGAGGCTTGGAGACTTCCTTCCATTCCACTGTGACAGAATACCCCACCCCCTGCCTCCCACCACCTTTACTGCCCAAAAGGGTCAAGCTTTAAGTTAGACAAAATCTCCTTAAAAATTCCAGCCGAATGACAATACATGGCATACAAGCAAATCGTCGACAATCACGAATTTTGTCTTCCGTGCCCTAATGTAAATGTTTAGTTTAGGCTACTATAAAGCTAAAACAGTCGTGCCTAAGACGAAACTCTTCCAAACGCATATACGTAGAGTCCCATGCCAGGAAATAATCTTGGTCATGTTCTCTCATAAGACATATCCTAGGACGGTGAGCCTACTCATTGCAATTCACAATTTGTTGTAAAGTTAAGTCACAAGCCATAAGTAGGAAACTAAATCAAGATATTCAGAGGCCGAGTAAGCGGACCAGACACTCGAGTCAGAGAGAAAGAGCAGCCGGTGGAGCGCACAGAGGTCTGCCAGTCTGGGTCGTGGGGGAGAGAACCCTGCTGCTTGCAATCAACCGAAAAACCGACATCAAAATTACGAATAAATAACTAAAACACTATCCTCTATCTCAGAGGTCTATGCAATACAAACATCTTAACACGCACATACGTGTCATTTTAGAATAGCATGTAACACGGCAACCTCATTCCGTTTAAAACAAAGAAATGTAATTCCTATAAAGAGGCCTAATTGCATCTAAAACCCAATTTTGTCAAGAGGCAAGTAGACTGGTGTATGGTAATATCGGCCAAAATTTTTATGTTTATCAGAACAATAGGTTACTGTACCTTGGCCTTATCTACACACGCCTTTAGGTTGTCAGCAAAAGTGTAAATAGCCTGACATTCATGCAAATAGCATATTACAATAGCTACATTTTGTATTTTATGTAATAATATACGTATAAAATTAGGATGCACTGCAACAAGGTAACAACAATAGTATCTTCCAGTAATTGTAGCCTAATATTATTTTGCGTTGGTAGTATGTGGCAAAAATGCTCTTTCTAACCTATAATACATCAGTTTACCAATGCAATATTTATGAAAGATTGTTAATTGATTTGTTGTCTTACGTTAATAATTGCCCTTCTCTAGGCAAACTACGTTTTCTACTAGAAAGACACAGTTAAATGCAATACTTTAATATGTACAGTTTATTAACACACATTCAAACAGAATAAATCAATTACTTACTAGTAAGTTATAGGCCTATTCCTTGCATAAAAATCAATAAATGAAAATAGTGCAAAAATATACAAAGGTAAAAAGCAGAGTTTAAAAAACATGTGGCAATGGTTAGATCCTGTAGCCTGCAGACTGTAGTGTGCTGTTGAGCTATGGAGACGCATCGTAGAAGTTCGGGGTACTAGTGAATCGAGCCGCGCACATCCACACAGAAAGTCTCCCCCCCGTATCCGCTAGTGCCACTCAACGGTACGGGAAGGAGGGACAGCGGGGAACGCGCTTGCCCATTGGTTTGGTAACTACAATGTAAAGCGTGCATGGAGGTCTTAGAACGCGTGTCCGTGAGGCGCGCCCCACGATTAACAGAGACTGGGATTGGCTGCTACTCTGAACCAATGGCGCAACAGCTGGAATCGCAAAACAAAACGGCGGGCGTTTGATTCCATCCCTCCTCTGCTCACAGCAGCGTGCCCCGCACGCAGACAGAGGCAGGCAGCTCGGCTCAGCTCGGCTCCTAAACAGACAAGCAGGCAGTTTGACCACTACAGAATAAACAAAACAACATCTTGTGATGTCACCTCAATCCAATCCAATCAAATATTTAGACTAAGCTAATTGTATTTTTCTTTCAAGTATTTGTTAGGTTGTGGTGCATTATATGTGTTCTACAGTGTATGTCTAAATAGCTGACACATTATTTTTCACTGGATGCCATTATTTGTCAGGTCCACCTGTAGTCAAGAGCCGACAACATATCTTGTCGATGACGAACATAAATGCAGCTGGGTTATATGAACAGCACTGTAAACTTCATCATACACACAGCATCGAGTTTAAATTGAGTTGAACCATCCACTCCTACTGGTCTACCATTAGACCAAGGAAACATGACGTATCATACATCTAGCTTACTACATATAATTATGCTAAGTTTGGAGACAGTTGGAGGACTGAGACCTGATTTGAAATTGGGTAAATAACTTTAGCATCGTTTCCTTTATGTTTAGGCTGCTCTTATCTTCCTCACTCTCTCTCTTACACACAGACATTACACACACACAGATTGAAGAAATCAAATCATGGTAATTTGATAGCATTGCTTTTCTTGGGGTAGTCTTTCGCATGCACTAATTTAGTCAATTAAACAGAATGGCTTTGAGTTGTGTGTGTGTGTGTCCGTCCATGTATGCGAGCTTTGGTCAGTTGTCGGTATAGCCTATAGGAAAGGGTTAAAACTATGGGCCTCGGCTGTATAAAGTGTCTGATTGGTTGGCATGTTGCCAGAGTGCTGTCAATCACAGAGTGTAAACAAGGCTCTGATTGGCTGCTGGCCAGTCCGCACTGGGCTGCCTGAAAAAAGCAATTACTGGCCCTGCGGTTTCAAGGCGGCCCTGGGTTGAACGATGAAAGGAGATAAGGAGGGGCTGTTTCAAGGCGCCCCCACGGCGAACCTCGTTGGCCCCAGAGCAAAAGGAGAGTCAAGAGTGACTAAATCAAAGAGAATACGTTAAAAAGGGGGAAATTACACGTTGTATTAAATGTAGAAGCTAGATTTGAGGATTACTGCGATGCAATAAAACTTTGAATCTGGAAAAAACAGGAGAATACGACAACAAAAGCGGGGAACTGTTTGAGGGGCATATTCTACCAACGACACACACATGCACACACACAAACTTTTCATTCACAAATGGAAGACGGAGACATACTGAACTATTTAATAATAGGTTACAGGGTCGGATTTTGGTCTTTCCATAGTCTTCTGTCAGGTTGTGATTGCCAGCTATTCAATAATAATGGTTAAGTAAGTGAACATTTCCGTTTTGACGCAGTAAGTAGGCTATGTTACTATCACAAATTGGATTATTACCGTAACAGTTCGTGACTGTACCTCATTTGGTGTCGGTAGGCTATTATAATTTGCAAAAGACAAAAATAGCTATAAACGCTAATGAAAAAAGAATACAAACAAATCAGGGTAATCAGCCCACTATACCAATGATGATAATAAATGATCATAATTGTTATTATTATAACAATAAAACTTATAGTGCACGTGGACAGGCTACTTTTCAAATTTACTGTGCCAATACCCCCAATAGTAGGGCTACAATAGCCCATAGAATACCATGTGAAACGTTAAGACTGTCCAGATCAGACATAACCGTCACACGGTTATCATCGAATGTCAAACCTAAAAGGGATTTGACTATGCAGAAACAAACAATGTCTATCACCGGACAATTCTCAAAACTATGTTCAAAATTAACTGTCTGGTGACGGATTGTCAATAATGGCTTTAATGCATGTTTTTCTTCAAATTAAAAAAATAAAAGGAAATGTATAAACCTTTAAACGGACAGACTATCATACGTGTGTAATTAGATAATCCCCTCTCATACCATTTACATAGCACCCTACATTCCTAGTGACCTCCCTACGGACGGCAGACACCACGTGTCACAGAGAGCGAGAGAAAGAGAGAGAGAGAAGAGAGAGAGAGAGAGAGAGAGAGAGAGAGAGAGAGAGAGAGAGAGAGAGAGAGAGAGAGAGAGAGAGACGCACACCTACATATAGGCGCAATTTCTTCTAAATATGCTATTGATATTCTGAGGACAGACTGCATTATTTCTGAAATTAGAAGATTTACTATTGAGATTTAAATATGATGCATGACGCTGAAGTATTGTCGTGAATGTATTATTGTCCACTATGATTAAACCAAATCAAGCATATAGACGTGCTGAATAGTGCATGAGTGAAATCAAAATACAAATGCCTATGTCCTGCAAGCTTATAACAAAATAGGTTTCAAATGGGTGTGAACAACCTGTTCCATAGATCGTTTATTAGAGATTTCATACATTTTGTTGAGGATTTTTTTCCCAAGGAAATAACCTTCGAACCTTGTTCCTTCATTCTATTCTCCTGCACAGTTGTCTTCAAAACTAATGACATCGGAGCAATAAAGAATTCTGTTCCACGCCTCACAAAAGGTTCCCCGCACTTAAAACAGAAATCTGCATTTAATTTATTTAGTGACAAGGAAAAGCCTTTTACTGCTTGATTTTTATTGGTTCTTTTTCACTTAAAAGGTGGGGGGTTGGGTGGGTGCTTGATGTGTTTAGAAAGCATAACATACACACATAGGGCCTACATGGGCACACATGCACACACTGAAACTCTTTCTCTTGCACACACACACACAAAAACAAACATGCACACAAACACACGCATACACACTCGTCTTTTCTGTCTTTAGTCCATGTGCAAGCGCAACCTATACCCTATACGGTGGGGGCGCGCGGATAATTAATGCGGATTGACTGATTGCTCTTGAAACAGACCGGTCCTGCGCGAGGGATTGTCCTCGAGCAATGAAGCGTTCCTGACTGACACTTTTCCCCTTCCCTCCCGTCTCCCTCCGTTCTCTCATATTTTCCTCTCACACCCAAACTACTAGAGCGGGGTGCTTTTTCACCAGGAAAAGGCCCACTTCCCCAAAATACTGACTGGAGTTTTCATTTCCGTTAGAGAGAGGAGCGTCTTTCTGTTTAACCTACACTTTTTACCATGACCAGCTGACTGCACACTACAGCACAGTATACACTCGCACCGTTCCCCCCGCGGTCGAGGCAGTTTCTAGGCTACCAAGAAAGAAGCGTGCTCTGGCGTGTGCGCACGTGTCCGGGTACGGGCTGGAATTCTAAATACATATGGGGTGTCACATTCTAGGGTGAGTTGGTGTAATAGCTAATAGCTGAATAAACTTCGGACTGTGTCTTTAGAACACGTCCACAGCGCAGCCTGCATAAACTGAAGGGAACCTGGTGACAGAGTGAGCTAAATGAGGTCCAAAAAGAGCGCCGTCTCCACGGGAGGCTGCCGCATAGCGGGCAACAATTCTATTCTCAGGAAAATATCCTTGATATCCCGTAATGATGACGAATTCCAAACAGGGGGCTTTCACTGGGGAAACGCCCTGTCAAGCCTAAAGGGTTACTCTGAGAGATAGGCTGAGGCTAATAGAAATGACAGACTAAAATATCCATAAATATCAGTGCTAGTATCTGGGAACATTAGCCTATACCTTTTATTGCATATTACCCTTGTGAATATTAATTGATTATGAATTGAGAAAGCTGAAAGTGACATAGTAGACTTTATAGGGCAGCTTCCTAAACCGAGTCTCTGAACTGTTTATGGGGACAACTGAAAGATGGCCTAAGAAAAACAGTGGATGGAAAACATGATGACCTTTTCTTCTCAGTGTGGCCATCAGATGTTGCTATTTTTGTTCATCATGATAGATACTTCACAACGGGCCAGCAGAGAGATGCTCTTCTCAAACAACAGACCCTGGTGCCTTTCGGCTCATGGTATAGTGGCGGTTCTGAATATACCACTCAATGGTGAAAGGAGAGATTCATATGAATCAAATACTACCGTACATTGCCTTTTACATTAGGCACACATGTAGACCTATGTTTCCTGTTGTCTGCAAATTAAAATGTACAGCTGCCAGCTTTTTAAACGCCTTGTCAATTATACGGAACATACTGTAGGCTATTAGGCCTATAGGTGCATATGCTTTAAATATTGTCAAATAATCAGTCAAATAACCAGGCCCACTGTCTACTGACATTTGTACGTCCGTCGTGAAGTTTGTCAGACTCCGAGTTAAGTCCCATAATGGGTACACAGAAAAACGCCATGCAGACCATAATTAAAACAACAACTTAAGATATAGACACAATGATAGCATTAACTGAAGCTATATGCTTCCGTGTGGCTGCCCTCTTATTTCTGAAGGCCTAGGTACAAGACCTTTATGTCAACTGGTGTTCTTGTGAACACCGTGAAGATTCAAAGCAAAAAGCCGTTTTTATAATGAGTCTAGAGTCAGATTTACTGGCATCCCTCGGCCTGGAGAAGAGAGTTGGCGCTCACGTCTCGACTAGTCTGGAAAGAGAACGAGGGTGAGAAAGCCTTAGTTTGCGTCATGTAGACTGAGTGAAATCATGACACACTGGACTTCTTCACAAACACTCATAGTTTCTACAGCGTGATTGCGTTGAGGCCACTAGATGAGCGTTTATCGATAACAGGGATGAAGGTGAAAGTTGACTACATGGCAAAACCATTTGCCAACCATATTGGAGTTTGAAAGATTTTACGTTTTTTTATTTTCAAAACCATGAAAAGGCTGCGTCCAGACTTGTCTTTTTGTCCTCAGAAAGGCTGTCTCCAGACAGTCCAGATTATCGATAGAAGACCTGTCTCCCATTAGGCGTGTAGGTTCTACCTCCAATAAAAAAGCACATGCCTTCATCATTATGAACTGTTTTATTGGAAGGGCTAAACGTCAAACTAGCTAAATAAAAGACAATAACAGCCTGAACGGTGCAGCGTTTTAGCTTGGCGATAAAAGTCAATGGGTATAAGTTAGAAGAGAACAGTATGCGTTGGTGTAGGAATCACAGGGTCGCCGTGGACGTTCTGATTGCTAAACATGAACGCATATAATTTATAGCTTTCATGCCTCACTCAGATTTTAAAATTAAAATAATTCCGAGATCATAACTTCGACCTTAGACAGGCTATCTAAATTATTAGTGCCTTTATTGTAGTTTGTTTGCAGGCAACTTCATGTCATGGTGCACAACGGTGCAGTTGACAAAATGAACGGAAATAATCTTTACGAATTAACAAATTAGTTTTCACTATTGATATGCATATAGGCCAATCTACTTTTTCAAGTAAATTCCAGAAGGCCTAAGTAGTAAACAACCTTTGTATGTGGAGTACTAAAGGACCTAATTAAAAAAAGAGAACATACAATTTTTTGCAATCTCATGTGATAGAATCTCTCACAGTGTAGGCTACACAATGGAAAACCAAATATTGGCTGATTTTAAAACTCGCCAACGTTCAAAGCGTACGCCTTATGTGTGTGTGAGAGAAAGAAAGACTGTGTGTGTGCATGTGTGCAGTGCATGTGTGCGTGCATGTTTATGTGCATACGCGCGCGCGTGTGTGTGTGTGATGAGGGGATCAGTGAGGTGTTCCTTTCGCACATGACGCACTGTTAACAATCAGATACGCATCAACTTATCGCATTACCATTAGCATATAAAACACTTCTAAGTGCCCAATTGTGCGAAGAAGGCACCAAAATGTCTTTACATAGTTGGATGGTCAAACGTTAAGCAGGATCTAAAGACTATACAAGGCTCTTCCTGTGTGTGTGCGGTAGCGAGTCTGTGTGCGTTTCCGTGTGTGTGCTGCCACGCAAACTGGCATGACCCTCTGACCATGTAGCCTTGAAACATCCTCATGCCATGGAAGAATTGTTTCGGATCTGAGCTGGCCTTTAGTCACGAGTATTTTGGTGCCTTCAGGAGTATCCATGCAGTGCTCATATTGATCCAGGTCGCCAAGTCTGTCCGAAAATGTAGCTTAGTTAGCTAAACCTATCAAATCAGACAAGTCTGCAATTATTATAGGCTACCCTACTTGTTTGACTTCACAAAGGAGGCAATTGCAATACAAATTAATTGCTACGTCTTATTTTAGCCTACCCCACACGTTAACACTGTCGTTGAAAGTGATAGGGACACAATATACTCACTTCAAAGTGGTCTTAAATTCACGTTCCAAGTGTGCAAAACAAATAACTATAGCCTAACAGGTTAGTACAAATAGGCCGCTTCAGCTATGCACTCATTCACTTAAGGTTATTGGTAAATCAATCGACAGATTTTAAAATGGTTTAAAATGGTTCTTGCAGCATAATATATGGCCTAAGAAGCATTAACTGTTTTATATTTCAGATGAATGTTACCGCTAAACACTACCAAATTGATAATGTGCATATTGTGAAATCCGGAAGAAATTGCTTAGAATCCCATTGGGTGTTTCAACATGAACCTAAAATGACATAGAATATAAAATAATAAACCGTGATAACAATAAACCCATATAGCATTACATAAAATGAAATAAACGTTCTTTAAAAATGCGTAGACTGTACGCCTATACGTTATAGCCCATCTGAAAACAACTCGAATGTTAAACCGATTGTCAGATATAATCAAATCTATTTTCATACAAACACTGCACTTCGATTTTATTCAGTAATCCAGTGTAAAATAGATAAATCAAGAGTTGGTGGAAAGCACCTACCTATAAAAACGACAGTCCGTCCGGTACAAAACTGACGGGATCGCTATTGATTTATACTGACCATGAAAGAAACCTGAAAATATAGGAAAACCCCTCAGTTTAACTTGTAAAAACGTGAAATTTACTGTAAAATTCCCGCACTATTACAAATGTAACTTCATGAATATGCATAAACTTCGATAGCAGTCCTCTTTGGCTATTGCCTATTCCAGAGCAAGTAGCCTACTAATAAGTAGCAATCTGCTCGAGCCTTACGTCGCGTTCTAAAAACATAGTACCCTGCGCCTGTGTGCGCGCGAGACGGAATCCGTCCGGATAGTCTCCTCGAGGCTGTATAATCGCAAATTTATGGCTGGATGACGCGTCCCCTCTCTCCCACAATGGAGCTCACACGCTGACATTAAACTGAAAATTGATGGAGAGACGAAAGAAACGCAATTCGCTCTCTCCCTCTCCTAGTCCAACTCTAGGTTTTCTTGCTTTTTCATGGGGAGGGGAAATGGACACATTAACCATGCACGTGAATGCCCACCGTCACTAACCAACACACCCATATAACCAACCTGTCCCTTGTTGGACATACTTGTTTTGTTAGCTTATCTGATTATATGCATGCACCATATACATAAAGGTAAATGGGTGAAGAAAAAGAGAGGTAGCCTAAGTGAACTGTCTACATCTTGTAAAAAAAAATTGGCAAGTTAACACGGAATCCCGTCGCAGCAGCACCCAGCATTTATCAAACTACTGGCAGCTGAACAACACTCATCTCGCCCTGCAACCTACCACATGCATTTCACGAGATTCAGAGGACATTGTTGTGCCCATGCAAAGATGACCCGAAGCCTCTCGTTCACACACACGATCTCAGTTATCAGGACCCTCTAACTGTTTATCACACGCGTAAAAGTCCATGGCGTTTATATTCGTCTGCTGCAAACCTTTGATCAAGTTTAAACGGTCCGGACGAGTCTGTTACTAAACGAGGGCATACGTTGTGCGCAATGAAAGGCTTGTTGGGTCGCAACAATTCTATGTAGAGAGAACCATGCTTCACCAAGCAAAGAAACGTCTGGAAACAAAAACAAAAAAGACACGAACACACTGTATACGCTTAACCGTTTACTGAAAAGTGATCGTTGCGTATAAGCAATCCCGTATGAGTCCAAACGTTTAAATACGATTGTTTTAAGATCTCGTTCAACAACTTCAGCCCTTAAAGCCGGCCGTTTTCTCCTGCTCCCCCTTTCCAGCCTCCAGCTGCCCCTTCAATAGGTCACCGCCTCAGGAGCTATGACGTCACGAGGTTAACCCATACAACACTGAATGAGAGGAGGCTCTCTGTCTTTCCATATATGTGAGTGAAAATGATAGATGTAGAGATAAACTGGGACAGAGATAGGATATTAATATCAAATTTGAACTTCTATGTAGGCTAAAGCTCATCTAAAACCCAGTGGATAGAACCTGACCTCACAACAGGTTACCATTACACATACCATTGTTCTATGCACAGCAACAATAGTATTACAGTATAAAAACAAACTTTAAAAAATGTGTCAAACTAATAACATAAAGCAAACCTGCCAATATCTCAGGAGGTGAGACTCCAGCCAGTCTGACACTGATAGCTTGCTTCTCTGTTGCCTGCCTGCCTGTCTGCTGTGTTTGGGATTCACAGCTGTGATAGGTTAAGACTCTTAACATTAGACATTAAACCTGTTTCTGTTTCTTATTAGCATTGGACTCCTCTCTGGTAAATGTAAAACACTTCAAGGTGCCACTGGACCTCAAGATGGCCGCCTTGACAGTAGGCCCCCACTTATGTAAAGCCCCACACAGTCATGTGATCTCTGCAGAATGGGGGTCAGATTCAACAGTCTCGCCAGGGTTTATAAAGATGATCAGACTCACAGGCCTGACGTGCTACACAACTTAACTCCTTCCACCCCTTAATGACAACCCTCCATCCATCAATACCTGCATCTCAGGATGAGCTGGGAGGTCAGAGGTCAACACTGATGCAATTAGCTCCTCCAAGAAATAACTTACTTTTCACTTTTATTATTTAGATTTTTTCTCTCATGACATCCCTTATTTTTCATTTTAAGTACTCTTTAAGTTTCACCCTGGGACAGTGGCATATAGCACAATCTAGTTAGATAGTGACAGACAACTAGGGCAATTCCAGAACACCATCCACATCTTCATTTAGAATGACAAACAACATTCTTGAACACTGGAGCCATAATTTAGTACCGTCAGAGTTACACAGTTATTAAGAACCCCATCATTCAAAATACCTTTTGAAGGAGGAGTCAATAAGAATTTTAGGACCTGGAGGTCAGTTCCACCATTTTTGAGTTTTACTCCTCTGCCACTTCACCTCCACCCATTATCCACTCTCTGTCATAACTTAAATTCCTTGATGCCTCTTCACCTGCTTGTGGCCCTGACCATCCTTCTGGACATTTTTCTACCCAGACATATTTATGTGACAGGAGTTACGTACAGCTGCTTCATTAAAACTATCCCTTCCCTTCTCCTTCTTCATCCTCTTCATCTACCCAACAGTACCCTGCAACAAGTGGCGCTTTCCTTAGATTATTTTTATTCATCCCATGTAGGGAGCGTGTAGGCGTGTGTGTGCATTTGTGCTCCTGACAGGGAACAGAAGGGGGATATTTCATATATTGGGATTATGGATCTCTACGATTTATACAGGACTGACAGAGCTGTGAGATAGTTTTTAATATGAGCAGATTCTCTTTCCTTCCCTGTCTCTCCCCCCCCCCCTCTCTCTCTCTCTCTCTCTCTCTTTCTCTCTCTCCACCCCTGGACAACCTGACTGAGTTAGCTGCTGATAAAATTTTAGTGCCCATGGTAATGTTCTTGGTATAGTTCTGCCTGGCCCCCGCTAATAGCGAAGGGTAGTATTTACCCCCACTAGACTCAGAGGCACTCCTGCCCCCTCCCCCATCTGGTCTCTCCCAAGGCAGGTCCTAGGTCCTACTTGTCCTGTAGGCCTACTCCTTTACCACACACCTATTTCTTCTTCTGTATTTACCATCTATCAGCCTTCATTCGAGATACAAGATAGATGAAGTTGCAAAAATACCAAGAGTTATTTTTCTCCCCTTTGCAAACTGAACAAGGCCAAATATTTAAATTCCTGCCAGACCTTCTGTCTGTCCATTTACAGGTGAGCACATCACTTGCACGGGCCCAGTATTAACCCTTTCCAGAGTTAACCATTAATATGGGGTTAAAGTCTATTTGCATCCAGACAAAGGGGACATGGGCCATCCATCTCCACATTGAGGCAGGGGGCTGTGGGGGGAGGGGTGTGTGTGTATGAATGGTGGGAGGGAATAGAGTGTGTGTGTGTGTGTGTGTGTGTGTGCATAGAACAGTCCTCTAGCAGATAAATGTGTTGCCCTCAGGGGTGCGTTTACATAGGTGAGGACTGACTGTTGGGCAACCCGAGAGTGATTTATCTGGAATACCACCACCTACCCCCGCTCCTGCAGGACTGCACTGAATAAATTGGTTTTCTATGGATGAAGTAGCCTACTTCACTTAGTGTGTGTGTGTGTCCACTCCACCTATAAGCACACAAGCAGCCACATAGAAACACATATATGCAGGGTCAAAATTGAGAAGAATATGAACCATATATACCACACCATAAGGTTAGGCAGCTCAGGAGCAGGGATGACCGAATTAGCTATTCACATAATATGTTCTTAATTTGACCTTTTATTTGAGGCTTTAATTATTTAATTCTATAATGTTCCGTTTTAATTTACTTTCAATACCGTTGATGTTTCCATTCATTTGACCAGGTGAGCTGTTTACAATACAATTAATGCAGCTTTCTTTCCTTATGAAAATATAGATCCTCAATGTAGATCCTCTTCGTCCTCAAATGGGATTTCCGAGCAACGATTACAGAACGCTAGACTGCTCCTAGCGCCGGGGCTCCCTCCAGCCATCAGCACGGGTATCCCCCTACACCCTCCTCCTTTTCTCTCTTTCTCCCTCCCTCCCTCCCCCACTCTCTCCGCCGCTCGGTTGTGGAGGGGAGGGAAGGGGAGGGAAGGATCTCTTCCTCACAACTCGCCCCTGGAAGCCCCAGCTGCCGTGCGGGGCGGCGCGACCACAGATACGGGAGCAGCGGTGGTGGGACATAGAGGCGAAAACGACGAAATCAAGCAAAGCACACTACAGGACAGAGGGAAAGCTGGATGGATCGAAGCAATGTTGTTTGATGGAAGGAATCCTTCGTTTCGAAGACGGAGAAACGGGCAAGTCGTCATACAGAGAAAGTGTTCTCTTTTTGGGATTGGGGGATGGGGACTTTGGAACGACAACACGGACGACTAAAACATACTCTCTCGCTCCAGCACGAAACGGACAACTTGTATTATTAGTTGAGGCGGTGATATGTGTTTTCATCGGTAACATGTGAGGCTACCGGCAAATACCAAGGATGGTTTCATATTCGAATTCTACAACGACACGGGAGCGTAATGAAAGCGCGCGACACAAGATAATGGAACGCCCCCAGTGGCACGCCGTTGAGTGCTTCAGCGCGCGATTTTCAAACCCTTGGTTTTGCATATGAGGTTTATTTGTATTCTTGTGCTGAACAATATCCGTCTGAACCTCTCAAGTTACAACCGGCCTGTACAGACTGAACTAAAATCAAGGAAAATCGATAACATATTGGAAAGCCTAGCCACAGTGACGACGTACGAAAAATTCCACACTATAGAGAAACATTTGGAATCCGGAAGGATTAAAAAAACAAAAGAAAATAAGGTAAATTCTAAATGAGTGTAGATTTCCTTTGCTTTTGTAGTCCACAATCTTAAAATGTTTTAAAGTATCGTATCCTATGCGTTATTAGTCTCATATTAAATATTAAGACTAGCGTAAACATGCAATTGTGCAAACGATAAAACATTCTCCAACATAAAAGATTGTGTTACAATTACAGGACTTAATTAGATGTTATCATATTTTCAGAAATGTTAAAAAATCATATTGCCCATCCATAAAATGTGGCATATGCTCAGTCTACAGATACCACATATGCATAGCCTATTTAAATAGCCTACAATTTACAGCAACAACATTTTCAAAAAATAGGAGGCAATAAAATAAAAAAAAACTTGTAGAGTATTACTTCAATTAAAAAAAATGATAATTCATTCACTCATTCTTCCTAACCCTGGGGTAGTTAGTTTGTTTTTGAAAAAAATAATAGTAAACAGATTTTTTTAAGCAACGGTTGATTTTGTCTGTTTATGAGCTTCGTGAGTGTTTGGAAGGCCCTAACTCTTTTCTACGGGAAGCATTGGTGCATTCAAAGCGTAAAACCCACACCAATAAAACCTTAAAATCGATCAAACGGGTGGGGTGGGCGCGCCACATTCGCCATGTTGAAATCCTTTGTATGCAAGAATACCTAGATAAAGAGTAACCTATTAACGTAAACCTATTTAATTTAAATCACTCTCCAGAAAGATCATGCATAAGGTTTTCTGAAAGTGATATTTGAAACAAAACAGCCAATTTGTATGATAAACGGTTTGTTTAAGTTAGGCATAGGCTACTTTATTAGAATTGTGAGAATGTCCTGACGATAATATTTTAATTAACATATTTAGTTTTTACAATTCAGACAGATTAAAGTCAAATACAGTTTATGTACTTTAATCCTTAATATTATATTATGCTCGAAGACTTTATGCTTTAACACAGGTATAGGTCTATTTACGCTTTGATATAGGCCTATAGGCTATATTTTTCTTTAATCTTATGTTATAGATAGGGTACATAGGCTGTAAATAAAAAAAGGCACAGGAAATAAAAAAGTAGCCTAATCTGTATTGGAAGGACGGTTCAGGTTTAATCTACAAAACAGGCTACTGAATATATAGGCATTAAGAGCACACATGCAAATAGTTAAAGACAATCTAATTAATATGAGACATAGACCTAGGTGACATAATTCAATAGACCACAAAGATATTCAAAATGTCGCATCTGTTTGTTTTTTTCTACTATCCTATATTAACAGATTGTATCATCTATAACACATGGGATACAAATTCACGGCATTTGTTTCATCATGTGTACGTGGCCTATATCTTACAGATCTTTAGCTTTCTCTGCGTTGGCTGGATCCATGCTCACACCAACTGTAGACCATAGGTATTCCTTTCCATAGAATAAACCCACTGATTGTTGCTTTTTAATTATAAATGACAAATATGCACACAAATTGGTGTTATGTATTGTGGTTGATTGAATTTTAACAAGCTGGCATTGGAACAAGCGCTCAAATTGCTCTTTTTTTGCGAGTAAGTCAAGTTTGTGGAGAATGGCAAGGGTGGCCCGAATAGCCCGTGCACGCTGTTTTGAAGTTAATTCGAAGCGACTGCGGCGGGAGGGGGAGCTTTGGAGTATGAACATGATGACGGCGATAATAGCAATAATAATAACAGGGCCATCTGAAAGCAGGGCGCAATGCTAAATGTATTAGGAGGAAAATATCAACATTTTCTCAGGTCCTCCTCAGATCTAGATGTATATTTGTGTTTAGGCCCATTAGTCATGCACAGTAATGAAATCCATAACACTGAGAAAATGGAGACCAAGTAGCTATTCACAAATCTGAGAGACAAGTTGCGTATATAGGCATATCGCCACTCGTCGGTTAAATGGTTTGGACAATACAATCTTCTTGAATTCGCCTATGATAACAATAGGCTTGTAATTTACGTGTATGTGTGTGTGCACGTGTGTATGACGATGATGTCACGACTTCTAGTCTTAATAAAATATGTTCTGATTAAATTAATATTTTCCGATGCTTTGATTGTGTGTAACTGATTAATGTTGTAAATATGCGTTCAAAATAATCATTGCGCACGATTAATCAATGGAGAGAGGAAGCAAATGTGGAAGGCTTCTATCGCATGGCCTAAAAGTTTCAATTAGTTCCAAATGTTTTCAAGATCTTATAACTGAAGTTTACCTTTTTACTTTAACAAAGATATACGGTTTAAATTGTCTAATGTAATACAATATAATATTTTGGCGTCCTTATTAAAATGTGTCCATCATGAAACTGAACGCCATGGCTGCAGATGTAGGCCTATCCATGCAGACACAATATGCCATAGACACGTTTGACTGATATCAAAACGGCTCTCGCTAACATAGTTGTTTTATGCTATAGGCAGTTGCTTCCCCAACGGAATGTTGATATCGCAAGATAACGTGTAGCAGCGTTACAAAGGCGAGGATATGTCGTCTTATGAAGCTCTCTCTCTCTCTCTCTCTCTCTCTCTCTCTCTCTCTCTCTCTCTCTCTCTCTCTCTCTCTCTCTCTCTCTCTCTCTCTCTCTCTCTCTCTCTCTCTCTCTCTCTCTCTCTGTGTGTGTGTGTGTGGCAAGAGTGTGTGTGTGTATGTGTGTGGTGGGGGGTACCACAGGTCCTTACCTGTCTTACCTGTCTTTGCAAAAGCAAAGAAGAAACGAAGCTATAGCCGCAGACAGTTCGAAATCATTGTAAATTAATTCACTTTGCAAACGCAATGTTTTACAAGTAAACAATGAAACCGTTTCTCAGAGATCACACGAGAGAACTGAGAGTGACCTTGTATTACCAACCCCATTTTGGATTTGATAACGGATTCTTTACGGACTGCAGACTTATTATATGGTATTGAGCCAAAAAGCTATTGATCTGAAACGTGATTTGCGCACCAAAACGGAATTTAAACTCGCCGGATCTGTAGTGCAGAGTTTGGATCTCAGTGGAAACGGGCCTGCTTACACAGGCGCCCTGAATGGCTTCCATCTTCTCAGAACCGGTCAAGCATGTCTGAAAGGGAGCAAACTTATAACCAAAGGCTGTTTTTAACTGCCTATATGGTGTAGACCAAGCCCTGGAACACAAAGGCGTACACGATGTAAGTTTAGGATATTCTACTTTTCCAATACCCTAATATGCGACACATCCGCATTTCCGTTTCCTTGTCGCAGATGGAGTGTCATTTTCTAATGATATATTGCCTACTTTTCTTGTTGTCCTCCTAAGAATACATAGGAGCCGTCCTCTGGATGCCAAATGCCTTTTCCTGCTACTAGTTGATTGTAGTTGACCAAACCACAGAGCACGCCGGGGAGGGGCAGTTTCTAGAATCGGGCTTCTCTCGCCTCCCCGCTGGGCTGGGACGGGCGGCGGGCGAATCTTAACCCCTGTAGGCTGAAGGCGCCCAGCTAGGAAATACAATACAACGTCAATTAAATGCAGTCTCCGCTGCGATTTTGAGCAATGAATGATAAATTGGCATTCGTTCTCACACGGTAGGATCTTTCAAATTGCAATAATAGGCCAAATCGTTATGTAAAATATTCAGCCTACATTTACCAAATATGGTCCAGTTGGTTAGGTTTTGGTATCTGTCTTTATTGTAGATTCCAGTTTAAATAACTGGTCTGTCTCAAGGCGCGTGTTTAAGGTCAAACTATTATACTGCTATATTGTTATCTGCGAGGACAAATGTGGAGAATAAAAATGTATCTTCGACTACCACATTTACGTGGAGCCGAATAATTTCGTGGCTGTCGACCGTGAAATTAGAACATGGAATAGACGGTTTAGCGGTAAACAGTGTAAACAATAATTATAAACATAGGCGAGAGATAGACTGACAGTCTAACACCGAGGGTCTCACAGAGACGGGACTTCACCCCAGGGTTGAGTCTACAGGCCACTCAACAGAAATACCCTGTACTTATGTGTCTTGTTTTATAACAATTTAACTGGCCACATCTCTCAAAGTTGCAAGTTCGTGCGAATTAGAGAACGCTGTTTGTTTGCATAAGCAACCCTTCTAACCGTTGCAGCAATAAGTTGGCTCGATCCTTTCATAGACATTCAGCACATAGCTCCATTCCTTATTGGGGGCATAAAAACAACAAGCGCTATTCATTAGCCAATCTGTAGACCCACTCTGATATTTTCACATACAAGCCTTTCCCAATTACCTCACCGTGTTGAAAACACTCATTTGATAGAACAGGAAAATCGATGCAACATTTTTCTCTCCCTGCCTTTCATTTATACAGACACGAGCATGTTAACACAGTGAAACGAAACATGTTGCAACTGTGAGAAAATATTATCTGTAAATTCATGTTAGCTAGTGAGCTCGTCGACCTGAATGTGAAACATGAAGGCCGATCCACGGATACTGCAGCCTCCTAGAATTTTCTGCCTGGTCGACATAGTAAGAGTTATTTATATTCATGTTAGTTGGCCATGGTTTTCAATATATATATACACGTTTTTAAAAGTGAAAATCAACAGATGTTGGCCAATTTATAAAAAATAGATTATTGTTAATAAACACCACAGCTCTTTTTTCTTCTTCTTTTTTTTTCTTCTTCCAAATTACATTATGCAAATAGTGCAAAAAAAGAACCTTAGTTTTTTTTATTTGAACAATATTATGTCTACATGAATTGCTTGATTGAATAAACTGTTTTGATCATCTTGTATTCAATGTAATTGCTAAAGTAAAAAGATTGGGGAAAAAAGAACTGTAAAACCATATTCATAGTGAAAAGGCTGGTATTCCTCCCATTGACTCGTATGTTACCATAGCTGTGAACAATAAATATATCAAAGAAAGAAATACTGTTGTACTGGTGGTTATTAAGGATCCTCTGTGAGATGCCTATTGTTGACTTAGTTTTTATGCACACACACTCTCACCCACATACGCTTTCACTGAGGCTGGTGGTGTGAAGGTTTGGGTAGGTTGAGGTGGGTAAAATAACTATAGATTCCTACCTAACCTTGGCACGAGCTAGCTGGGGTGGAGCTTGCCAGGACAGAGGGGCATATATGGCCGGGGGGAAGGGGTGTGTGGGAGCAGGGCAGATGAGGGGGGCAGGTGTGTTGGCTTCCCTAAGGAAGGAAGGAGACAGGGAGGTCACTGGGGGTCAGCAGAGGGAAGGGGAGAGGAAAGGAAAGACAGAGGGAAGGAGAGAAGTTGGAAGAGCTGATAAAGGGTAAGGAGAGAGAAGTAAAGAAAGAGAAGGCCTTGGAAAAAAGGAAGAGAAAGAGTGAGATGGGAAAGACTGAGAGCGAGAGACAGGCACAGGGTAGTGGGGAAGGGTGGGGATCTCTCTACTAACGTGTGTTTCCGGCATGGGATAGTCCATTCATCATTTTCACGTGCTGCGTTTAGCTTGGAAGAGTGGAGACCATAGCAGTACGAGGAGAATTAATGTGTGTGTGTGGGTCTGTGTGCGTGAATGGGGGGAGGGGCACGTCAGTTGAGAGTGGGAAGGATGACCAAACCAGATGTGTGTGTGTGTGTGTGTGGGGGGGGGTGTTAGAGGTGGGGGTGTCATGGGGGTCAGATCTACCCCTCTTTCCCATCCCAGGCTGACATACGTGTCATACACAACACCCCTCCCCCCTGCCTCCCGTCCCTGCTTATTGATGAAATGGATAAAGAGAATCACTCTCACATACTGAGAGTTTATGTACAGGAACCCTCACCCCCCCCCCCATTTATGCACACACTCAAGCACACACTTACACACTTACAGCACAACACCATGACATCATATGGAGGCACTAACAACTAGATCCCACAAAAGAGACCCGCCCCAATGCGATAAAAGCGTACAACTAAGTGGACACACGCACACACACGCACACACACACATATCAAAATGACTTCATCCACAAAGATCACTGTCCACCGTGTTTCAGATCGTCGTCTTCTCACTTGTTCTGTATGCTCAATGGAGTTAAAGGTGGTGCTGTTTGGTATGACGTGAGCCTGAAAACCCAAGTGTGTGCATGTGTGTGCGTTCAGAGTTCAGAATGAGGTCAGGTGACATAACGGATGATCCCGTCAGGGTCTCAAACAAACCCTGGCCGCCATGGCAACAGGCAGAGAGATGCACGAGGTAGAGAGAAAAAGAGAGAAAAGAGATGAGAAGAAAGGACGAAAAGCAGGTTGTGGGAGAGAGGGGAGGGTGAAGACAGAGGAAAGGAGGTGACAAGAGCAGAGAGGACAGTCAAGGAGAAAGGGGAAAGAGACCATTTGAGGGGGAGGTCAGTGGGCAGGACACACATCACTAACCTCAGACTAAACTACAGACTACGATATCTCACACACACACACACACACACACACACATCTCTCCTTCTCCCTTTGTCTCTCCCTTTCATTTCTACCTCTCTGTCCTGATATGCATTACCATTGTCTGACCACAGATCTAGGATCATCCCCCACCCCTCCTCCTCCACATTCAATAACTTTCCAAACATAAATCTGCTCCAGGAACTCCATCTGTGGCTAACTTCCTCCAGGTTGAAGGAAATCACCTTTTGGAACCTGTAACTGGATTGATGACCCAGGGCACCCCCTACTGGCCACAGCACATACCACATGTTGATGAGAGGACAAACCTGTCCACGAGAGCGGTCTACAAGGGCATTTCATATGCAGGTATTTCCTGTGGAAGAGGGTTTGGATGGGGGACAGGGTACACATGGCTATGGAAGGTCACATCAGTAAATGCTAACACCTGTGGGGAACAGTATATGGCTCGTCATGACATAGACATGCAAGTCAAACCAAACGGGCAGATGCAGGAGGCCTGCACACGTGCACGCAGGCTACACATTCTGCACACGCAGATACACAGATGCGCTCAGGCACACAGATGCACGCACACACACACACACACACAGGCATGCACAGGAGGCGAACATCTGTAAGGGATTTGTACAGTGAGATGATACCCAATAATAAATAATGCGAACATTTGAAACTCATTTGGGTCCCCCTCTGTGTGACCCCAAACAAGGTCAGAGGTATGTGCTTGTGTGTGTACGTGTGTGTGTGTGTACGTGTGTGTGTGTGCGGTTTTAGAATGCTGTGAAACACAGAATTACTATGGAGGATGGGGCTGGGCGTAGGTGGGTGGGTGGTTGATTGGCGGGGTGTGTTTATGTGCGCGTGAGAGGTGGAAGTCTCTGAGTGACTTGAAGAGAAATGAAGGATGATTTTTATGTGGCAGCTATTTGTTGGTGAATGCTGGAAGCCGTGCCTCCTTTAGCAATAGAGAGGGGTGGGTGTTGGAGGGGTGAGTGGTGGAGGTGGTGGGGGGAGGAAGAGGGGGTGATGTCTGCTAACCCATACTTTACTTTCATCACCAGGAGGGCAGAAACTGTGCTGTCGGTCACAGAGAACATACACGGAGCACAGCGGTATAACTACAGAGGAAAGATATGACCAAACAGAAGTGCTGAAGATAAAGACAAACAGTGAACTACATCAGACTTTCCAGGCTAGAGGGCTCAACCAAGGACCGGATCATTCGTGTGATAAAAAAAAATGTACAACATAAATATAGGCCTACAATAAAATGGTACAAATTACAAAGAATAAAGGTGTCTTGTCAGGTTTTATATTGAACAACAGTTCATTGTTAGGCTCATGTTTCTCAGTTAGGGGTTAATAGTGGTAGCTAAAAGAGGCTGGTAGAAATATCTAGCAGAGGCTGGTAGGGGTGACCAGTAGAGGCAGGTAGGGGTATCTAGTAAAGGCTGGCAGGGAGTAAATAGTAGAGGCTGGTGGAGGTATCTCGCAGAGGCTGGAAGAGGTAACTCGTAGAGGCTGGTGGAGGTATCTCGTAGAGGCTGGAAGAGGTAACTCGTAGAGGCTGGAAGAGGTAACTCGTAGAGGCTCGTAGGGGTAGCTAGTAGAATACGGTAGTGGTAGTTGGGCCCAATCAGGTCTCACACGAGTGACCTGGCCTTAGGAAAAGGTTTTGATGGGGTCAGTTTGATCAACGCCAGTGACAGTTATGACCTTTCAAATCAAGGATGTGTGTGTGTGTGTGCGTATCCTGGGGAAGGCCAAATGAGTCAGGGTGGTATATAAATGCGTCCACATGTTGGGGGGTATACATATCTCTGTGCCCTATGGGGATATCCCCCTGTGTTGAAGGGGTGGGGGCTTAGTGGTGTGTGTAGTCCGTTTCTTCTTCTCTCTGTATCTCTTACATGCACGCGCGCACACACAGACACATGCACACACCCACACACTACTGGGATGCTATACTTTGTATAACTCAGAGGCTTTCTGCTTTTGGCCCTGAGTAAAGGGAAGCGTGTCCTTGGCAGGGGCTAAATGGATGAAAGTAAATTAAAGTCTCAATTATGTGTGTGTGTGTGTGTGTGAGAGAGAGAGAGAGAGAGAGAGAGAGAGAGAGAGAGAGGGAGAGAGAGTGGGAAAGAGTTTGGTGTGTGGTAAATAAAAGTCACCATTATGTAGCTCTTCAATAAATAGCTGCTCCCTTGTCCCCCACGCTCCAGAAAGAGAGGCGGAAGATAGAATCACAAAGAGCACCCGTGCCTTTTCATCTAGAACTACAGACAGCGCGATCACTTTGCTCTTCCTTTCCCTCTTTCTGCTGTACATCCTTCTCTACCCTTCTCCCCCTTGCCCCCCTGATCCATCCTTCTTCCCCTCTCCTCGCTACCCCTTTCCATACCACCTCCCCCTTCTCTCCCCCCTCTGTCCCCTGACTATAGAACCTGCTCTGTGAAAGAAAGAGAGGGAGAGAACAGAGAAGGGTAGGCGTGCATCCTCAGAGAAAGAAAAGAAAAAAGAAAGAAAGGGGCAACAGAAGAAGCAAATAAGAGAAGAGAAGTCTAGTTTGCCAGTGAGAGGTACTTATTGGGTACTACATAAGTTATGTGTGTGTGTGTGTGTGTGTGTGTGTGTGTGTGTGTGTGTGAATGATGGCCGGAGGCTTCACACACAGGACACGTGTCTTCTCTTCGAGTTCTGCATTCTCACCAGCCAGACTTGGTCGAGGAAGCTGGATGGCCGTGCGAGGCTGCTTATGGGACTTAAAGAGTTATTTCCTGTTTATCAGGAAGCTTAATGTGTTTCTTTCTCCCACAACCCATAATCCCCTGCTTCTCAGTCAGCAGCTGCTGTGTGGCCATCCTCGCAGACACATACCTGAGTGACAGGACAGAGGGCAGTAGAGGAAGAGAAAGAGAGAGACAGAGGGAGGAGATAGAAAGAGAAAGAGAGAAGAGAGAGGCTCCGGAGAAGGAGCTTCTCTGCAAAGCAGGGAAGGCGGGATCGAGTAGGGAAGGAGTGAAGGGGTGGAAGAAGAGAGGGAGGGAAGGAAAAGTGGAGGGATGGAGATGGATATATACAGCTAGGCTGTTACACCTGACCCCTGTATGGAGTTCTAGGGACGTCAATTAAAGGAGATATACGACTGAGTGAGCTTACGCTACTTCACTGGGTCAGCTCAGTCAGGCTGATAGACTGTGTGACCTCCTCTGGATCTCCGCCTCTCCACACTTAAGACTCCACGGAGAATGAGACACTACCGTCTCAGCCAAAGCCTGCAGGAATTCCCTTCCGCTCTGTGCCAAAACTAAGCTGACTAGCACACACGTGTGCACATACACGCACACACACACACACACACACATACGTGTGCGTTCATACCCCTTTCCCCTCTGGAGCTATATATTAGAAGAAGAGGTAGATGTTTCAGTGTATGCTGCTTACGCTCCCTCTCTCCCTCTCTCCCTCTACCTCTCTCTCTCTCACACACACAGAGGCTGTAGATCATGATTGTGGGCTGGGGTGTCAGCACTCATACACACAGTGTTCCTTATAGCAGGGTTTAATAGAGGAGACCCAGCATGAATCCACACAGACACTCTGTTCCATTCAAACACACAGGTAACAGTCTCCACCATTCACACTGTACTCTCTCCCTGGAGGGGAATATACAGACTGTGTGTGTGTGTGTGTGTGTGTGTGGGTGGGTGTGGGTGTGCACGCACGTGCATGTATGTGTGTGTTTGTGCTTGAGAATATTCACACTTGAATCGCGTGCTCTCATAATTGTATAAGTGTACTTGTGATGCTATGTGTGTGTGTGTGCGTGTGTGTGTTGGTGTGTGTGTCTGTGTGTTGGTGTGTGTGTGTGTGTGTGTGTGTATGTGTTGGAGAGTCGAGAGGACGGGAGCCATACTGACCCATCAGTACTACTCTGTCACCTCTCCTCTTTATAGGTCTGGCCTTTTAAAAACACTGACGATTTATGGTCAGTTTAGGCAGTATTTCAGACTGTGTGTGAGTGTGTGTGTGTGTTAGACTTGGATTGGTTAATGTGTTTATTTCTGCAGAGGGGGGGTCTAATTGAGCCCTACCTTCAAAGTGAAATTAGGTGTGTGTGTATGTGTGCTTGGGGCATCATCAGTCCCAGGCTTTTGGGACTACAGCTGCTGAATGGTATTTGATAAGCACGGAATCTCTCCACCCGTCCTCCCTAAAATGATTTAAGCAAATTCAGCTACAAACCAACTTCTGTCTACCTATAAGCCTGACCTTATCCTGGCTGTGAGCCTGCCCACCCACACAGCCAATCTTTGGAATTTGAGTGGTTGGGAATGTCCATCTATAACCAACATGATTAGGCCACACATCCTTTCTCTTTGTAATCTGCCAACTGAAATCAGATTGAAGTTATCCATAATACGGTCACATTGGAAGGTAGGGCCTGTAGGCATGACTATCATGAATTATGACCATGTCGTTTATAAATATGACTTCTCTGGATGGTAGGTAAGACGTTTTTAAATACATTTTCCGAAAACCTTTTGAGGTTGACTGAACAGGTCAGGCTTCCTCAAAAAACTAAACACAGAATGAAGTTAGATTGTTGTGAAAACCTAAAGATCTATAGGGTCCTTGATGTCCTGCTATGAAAACATTGCAACATTCACTTGACAGTTGTGTCGATGTTGACTGAGTTTGGATCCACTGTAGCTTGCCAAAGCCTTTTTTCATGGATCATCAGGCCCACAGCCATGACACAGCTCTCAACTGCAAATTATATTTAATTGGGGCTCAGCCCCAACTGTGCAAAATCCTATCCCTGGTTTGTGTGTTTGTGTGTGTGTGTGTGTGCATGTGTGCAATCCAGGCCTAAAATAGGTGACTGAGAGAGATACCCCAAGACCGTTCTATGTGAAGGATTGAGTTATCATGATCCCAAGAATGTTATACTGACACTTTCACAATCTGTCAATCACACACACACACACACACACACACACACACACACACACACACACACACACACACACATGCACGCACACACACACACACACACACAATTCTACAGATGGTGACTAGACCTTAAGCCACTATCCAGTTTGTTAACAGCTTGTTCTGTACTCACTGAAATGTCTGTCTTCTCTTACACACCCTCAGTCACAGACCAGCAAATGTAAGCGTATCAGCACTATCATTTCAGTAAACACTATGAAAGATACAATCAGACACTATCCTGTCCGTGCATTCATAAGAAAACGCTGTCTACACACATTTTTTGGACATAATTACCCTTTTTTTTATCGTTACATTATTGACAGGTATTGTTGCTACAGTCTTAGGAACAGAAGATGAGTACAACTGGAGGCTTCCCTGTCGTTCTTCACAGGCTCTCCACTGATTGTAAAAGAACCATTTACTCCCGCGATGGCCGATGCTGACCATTCAGCCAAGAAAACAGCTTTTGTCCTGTTCTTCTATCTCTAGTATTAGCCCGTGGTCGTTAGCCCTGGGACCCCAGAGTATTGCGGATGGTCAAATGACAAAGTCGGAGTAGAATGCAGTGAAGCCCGCGGACAAAGGTAGGCTATGTTCAGTTAGACAGCCAGGCTCTCTCTCTCTCTCTTGCTCTTCTCTTTTAGAGGCGGGTCTGAAAACCCCATTCATGGGCAGCAGCAGCCTAATGCCGCGCTGTAATTAAATGTGATTACTGAAGCTGAGGGCTTCTCCTCCTCCTCCTCCTCCTCCTCCAGCAGGCCACACAGGAACATACTGCCGTTCATTAGGGTAACTCAGACAGCAGGACAGAGTGACAATACACTGTCACATCGATTTTGAAGGTGGACACTGTCTCTTTCTTTCTTACTTTCTTTTTTTCTGTGGTTCTCTATCTCTCTTTCACACACACACACACGCACACATAGACACTCATCCCTCCTCTCATTCTTCTTTCTATGGTCCTTCAAACATTCACACACATACCATACATACACATGATCCTTCCAAAACACACATACATACACACACAGTCCGGTCCAACATATACAGTTGGTCCCGACACACACACTCCGTCTCCCCTCCAGTTTCCTGCGCAGACTCCGGCCCCTGGTGCTCATGGGAAATAGCGAGCATGCCTGGCCCCACAAAGACGTCCTTTCAGCCGCCCGCATGCTTGACCTCTCCGAGGTCACCGCTTTGCTTTGTGCCCCGTAACCCCTCCCTGACCTGAGGTCATCCAGAGAGGAAAGGGGTCAAATCCAGATGCCTGTGTCTAATTTCACCCCGACTGGGTTATCCTCCAAATCTGCCCTGAAATTTGCCCCTCAAAACCCACTACTACATAGTTAGGATCAGTGGTGCCCGTGTTCTACTACCCTGCTAGCCCACAGATATGGCCCCCCCCTGCGACCAAGACCCCCGAACCCCTCCCCCCATCCACACACATATGCACACATGCACACTGAAACTGCCCTAATACCACAGCCCTACCTTAAGGGATTAGGTGTGGAGAGACATGTAGACACACACACACACACACACAAAAACACACACACTAGCTGTGGGTCTACCTTGAGGGATAAGCCGTGGACAGACAGGACCCTCCAGCCAATCAACCGCTCTGTCACATAGATTTTGAGGGGTCAGTGGAGCACAATGGCCAGGATTTTCTTGTCTTAACCTCTACTATTCCTCCCCCTCTACACAACACACAATCACACACAGACACACATGTCTCCTCTACATTACATGTCACACACATGCATACACCGCTGTGCCCTCAACTCTCTGGTCTCCTCCCTTCCTTTATTGCTCATCCACCTCCAGAAGCTCCATATGGTCCCTATATTTCAGATCTTCTCTCCCAACAGAGAGCGTGCCTGGTTAGGGAGAAGTGGTCCACTATGCCCCCCTTTCTGGTCCACCCTTAGCCAACACATTAGTCATCTCTTGGAGTGGCAGGTCTGGGATCCACTTAGCCTCTCGAGACAAAATAACTTGAGATGTAAAAACTGACTGTAGATCAGTGTTTCATAATAATAATATTGTATTCATTTAGCAGATACTGTCATCCAACAGATCACACATTAGGGATTCTAACCTTCAACCTTCTGATCAATAGCAATTTGCTCTATCACAGATCTACACCCAGAGTTCTCTTCTAGTCTTGTTCCCAGCTAGGATCCCATTCCAGATTCCATAAAGCCTACCAACATTTCTGCTTCCCTTTCAAGCCAAAATCTCAGTGGGATTTATGAAAACAGAAATTGTGCATGTCTCTCTTATTTTAGTTTTGAGGCTGTTAAATGTTACAGCCAATGTTATTTTCGTCAGTTTTACTTAATCTCGAGCAACTCTACGGGCTTCACAAGGTAAATCTGACAGATGAGTAGTCTAAACTGTTAATTTTCAATTTGAATTAAAAAGCACCATAGCCTCTTGTAATTCGTAGCTCGTGCTAAAGCCTTCAACCGTTGTAGTTCTGCCAAGCCCCTAGAGGGCAGGCAAGTTTTAAATACATATTGAATTTAGTACCTCTTTTGTCCAATCTTGAATCTTGACTTGAATTCTCACTTCCTGGTTACGCGTTAAGGAAGTACAATGGTAGCAAGCTCAAATTGTAGTTTACTTTATTATTACCATGAAAATAATACAATATCGTATTACATGACCATAATGTCGAACTAACGGTCACATTTAAACGTACATGAAAGACGTAGAAGAGTCACAAAACATACAGAGAGCCGTGGATATCGTGAGTTGCCTCAAACAAGTTTGCTACTGTAGCGACTAATTTCCTTGATTTAACAGTTCCATCTGTTGATCGCTAGTAGTGTACCAAGCAGTCTAATGCCTTCATGTTGTTTTACATTGTAATTAGCTACCCGCCGTAAACGGATAGTAGATGGATTGATAAAGCAGTCTACCTGTCTCTCTGATAACAGTAGTGCTACGTTTTATTTTTGTTATAGAGTGCCACGTCATTTACTTGCAAGACTGAGTGGGGCACACCCCTATAAAAGAAAAGCATTGGCTGGATTCGAAAGAAAAAAAAGGTGAACGTCGCAACGTGGACTTTCACAAGTCCGTGAACGTTCACTTCCTTCGTCATCTTACATCTTCTCAACTGTTTTTCTAATTCGGAGAAAAAATACTAACTGTCAAAGATGACAGCGGCGGCTTCAAACTGGGGGCTGATCATGAACGTGGTCAACAGTATTGTGGGAGTGAGCGTGCTCACCATGCCGTTCTGCTTCAAACAGGTAAGGTTTCTGTTATGTTATCTCACACCTGTCACACTTTTTACGGTTTGATATGATAATATGTGACCTCTCTGTGAACCCAAACGTCAGCAGTAAAACACATGACTGTGTACTAATATTTCCCCTGATCATGGCATATTCGTGAAGATTAAAGTCCCCCATCCCCCCTTTCATATTTTCCTCTTTCTTTTTTGTCTCCCTCCCATCCTCCAGTGTGGAATAGTGCTAGGAACTCTGCTCTTGTTCTTCTGCTCCTGGATGACTCACCAGTCCTGCATGTTCCTGGTCCACACAGCTAGCAACACCAAGCGCAGGACCTACGCTGGACTCGGTCAGTCCACACATCACAGGGCAGCTCAATACTGACGCTGTAGTTGATCAATTCCACTAATTCCATGTTACAGTGATACATGGGATCCTGTCACTCCTGTCAGAGAAAACCACTTTGAGAGAGGCGTTACACTGTTCACCTTGGTGGGATGACTTTGTAGCCAAATGTTATACTAATATCCCTTTTATGGTTCTATCTGCAGCCTTCCATGCATATGGCAAACCAGGCAAAGCGCTGGTGGAGACCAGGTAAGCCGCACACTGTCCAGGTTGTCTCTTTGCCTGAAGCCTCTGGCTAAAGTCTGCATCATCGGAACCCAACTAAAGTGTGTGTGTGTATGTGTTTCTCTCCAGTATGATCGGTCTCATGTTGGGGACCTGTATAGCCTTCTACGTCGTCATCGCAGACCTGGGCTCCAACTTCTTTGCTCAGTTGATGGGCCTGCAGGTCAGATGGCAGACTTGTGACAACCTCAGCTACATTCCTCAGCCATTTCCTCACATCAGTCTCATGACAGACTCAAACATCACTTCCTCCTTGTAACCAATAAGCGCCCTAGACCCTTAACATTCACTTCCTGGGAGATGTCTCTCAGTTTGGATGTCCGACTTGATTGGTAAGAGCTCCCCTTCTGTCTCCTAGGTGACGTTTGGGTTCCGCGTGCTGCTGCTGGTGGCGGTGTCCCTGTTCATCGTGCTGCCCCTCAGCCTGCAGAGGAACATGATGTCATCCATCCAGTCCTTCTCTGCCATGGCTCTCATCTTCTACACCTTCTTCATGTTCACGGTGAGCCCGGCCTGTACACACACACACACACACACACGCTCTTTCCTGATATTTTTCTGCTTTTTTGCAATGTTCAGTGCATCAGTTTTGTGTTTCGTGCATCGCTGCAGTAGTATTAAATACGTGCTACTTCCATGGAGCTTGTAGTTGTGGAGCTTCTTGCTATGCTAGTGTCAATGCTCCAAGGTATAACTGACCTCTAGTCTTCTAGCCAGATCAGGAGAGGGAGCTGTGGGGTGAGTCTGGCTCTAAGCCTGATCCAGTCCTGACCCAGACCAGTCCAGACCACTAACCCTCTAACAGTGATATGTCTGCCTTCCCTCCCTCCCTGTTCTTTTCCCCTCCTCCCCTGTTCATCATGATTTTTCCCTTGCTCCTCATCCACCTATTACATCCCTCCATTATTTTTTCCTCCCTCTGTGTCCCTTGGGGCCTCTTACCGCTCCTCTTTCCACCTTGTTCAAACTCTCATTTCCTCCCTCTGTGTCTTCTTTTCCTTTAATTTCCTCCTCTGTGTCTTCCTTTTCCTCTCATTTCCTCCTCTGTGTCTTCCTCTTCCTCTCATTTCCTCCTCTGTGTCTTCCTCTTCCTCTGATTTCCTCCTCTGTGTCTTCCTCTTCCTCTCATTTCCTCCTCTGTGTCTTCCTCTTCCTCTTCTTCCTGCTGCTCCTGCTGCTGTAGATAGTCTTGTCTTCTCTGCGTTATGGCCTAATCTCAGGCTCCTGGCTGGAGCGTGTACACCTGTGGCGTCTCAAGGGCGTCATTCAGTGCCTGCCAATTATCGCCACCACCTTCTGCTGTCACCCGTAAGTAACCATGGCTACCACAGCGACCTCTCCCAACCTCAAGGAAACTTGGATGCTGAGGGGAGGGGGGGGGTCTGAAATGTTCACCTCTCGTCGCATATCAGGCCCCTCTGTCCTTCTCTACTCATCTCCACACTAGGATTTCCTCCCATTATTTTATGTTTCCACGTGTGTGTGTGTGTGTGTGTGTGTGTGTGTGTGTGTGTGAGAGACAGTGGTGGCTAGAGTACTAGGGCAGAGGGCTGCTAAAACAAATCTGTACCCTCCCCTCATCTGATCTGCTCAACCCTTCAACCACCCCCATTCGACTTACACCCCACATCCAGGATAGGTTGTCTGATCCTGGGAAGGAGGGACCTGGAGGGGTAGGGGTGCTGCCGGAGGACTGTGGCTGAGATTCTAGGATTGAGAAACCTACAGACAGGGAATACCATGCTGACCAAAGAACCGTGATAGTGTACTGGTAGTTCTCCTCTTGTTCACTTATCCACAGCCTGAACTGAAAGCGCTCCTTTAGATTCATTGACTTCTATGAAGCTTATAGGTGGCTGTCAGCTTGGGATTTCCTGTATTGTGTTTATCCTCAACTGTATGGGCACGACTTCTCCTCTTTCCGTATCCCCTCCTCTTATTCTCTCATTCACAACCAGCCCTCAGCATGGGCTCCTCTCTCCCTCCTCGTCTTCCTCTTCCACTCAACCCCCTCCCCTCCTACCGTCCCAACCCTTTTCTTGGTACATGCCGTAACCATTCCCCCTGTCCCTGCTCTTCCCCCCTCCCTCAGATGGTGCTGTCCTCGTTCAAACACGGGCTGCTGGGCGGCCATTGGCTAGGGCGGGTCAGTTTGGTGCGCTGGGAGGGGGTGTTTCGCTGCCTGCCCATCTGTGGCATGGCCTTCGCCTGTCAGTCGTAAGTACCAACTCCACGGCTACGCCCCCCCTCCACCCTCCCTCTATGCCCAAGCAGAAACCGCGGAACCGCATTCTTAGAACCTTACCAACATTCTAAGAACTGTAGGCTGGTAGAATTGAGGGGCAGATTGGGCTTTGCTCTAGGATCCAGGGGTCATGACGGGCCTAGCTGATGTTGCATGAGCAAGTGTGCTGGTTCCTAACAACTACAGCATGAGGGCTTGACCCTGTAGACTAAACCTGAGTATCCTGGCTAGCGACTTGTTGACATTACACCCCCGTCACACCCGGAACCAGCGATCGACCTACTACATTTGAAGTGGACTGAATTCATGTCCCTTTCATTCTAAATGCAAGTAATGACCATGTTATCTCCGTTTATAGCAAAGACCAGTTTGGAAAATGAGAAGGACTGTTCTACCATTGCTAAAAGCCTGACAGCAAAGAAGTTTGGGATCTTGCCAGCTCTCCTTTTCCACATGCTTCTTATTTGGGCTGTGTAATGGTTATATTACGTTGTGAGGAGGAAGTGCTATGAGTATTAGTCTGGGCTCCTTGTCTTCAGTATTTAGTAATGGAGCAGGCTTTGACACAACCTTTATCGCATGTTTGACCTGAATACCCCTCCACACACACTAGTGAACATGTACCCATTCAGACCAGAAGCCAGCCTGCGATATCTGGGTTGGTACTGTAGGTCACTGTGAAAGGGGTAGAACAATGTGGAAAGGAAGGAGGAATTTGGAGATGTATTCCTGAAAAGGATGGCGAGATTAAGGTTGGGGTGGGGTTAAGGATAAGCTTCTTGCACTTTCTTGCCTAACCAATCAGCTTTTGCATCCCTGCCTGGTTGTTGACAGATGCTTCAGCTGTATTTAACTACTTCCTGTCACCTGACATTTTACAGGCTCAAAGCCAGGTCCAACATCAAGCAATAACAAGTTAAGACTTTCTCTGTGCTAGTGTTTGGAGTGTGGCCTTAGTATTGTTTTAATTTATAATTGGCATACGGACAGATACCTCTGCCCCCTACCCCACCCTCCACCCTCATTTTCTATGAGCCTAATCCCCTCCCCGTCACTCTCTTTCTCCATCCATCCCTCCATCTTCACGTCCATCTGCATGCTCTATTGCTGCTTCCTCTGTCCTCTCATCGCCATGGCGCCTGGGTTGGGGGTGGGTTCTAAAGGATGGAGGTGTTTGGGTGTATGGGTTTATGCTATATTCAAGCATGTAATGGTTTTGGGGGGGTGGGGGTGGATTGGGGCCAGATGTTTTGTGGGGTGGGTTGGGGTTTGGGTGTTGGTGGGAGTTTGAGGTGCAGACTGGTTGGTTGTGTGTGTTTTGTGTGTGAGGTAGGTGTTGGGTGAGAGGGCTGGAACGAGACTTTAATTACTCTTAACTGCTCTGAGGCAACACTATGTAACTGTAGGGGCGTGTGTGTGAGAAACGGTGTGTGTTGTGTCTTGTGTTGTGTGTGTGTGTGTCCCACAAGTGATGAGTGATATTTGGCAGAGTGTGTTGTTGGCCTGTGGTCAGACAGAGCAGGACTCAACGCTGCTTTAGCCAAACCACCAATCAACCGCCTGGACGGCAGCCATCTTGAGACAGGCTGGTGTATTCACATGCTGATTAAGCAGCTTTCAACACATTCGATTTTTATTACATTTATTAAAAGTGTTTACTTTCAGTTAAAAGGAGACCTAACATCACTATTACGAAAGATGGTGTGGTGGTTTCTCAAGGGGGAGGGTAGAGAAGAGAACGGGAGAGGTGAGGTGAGGCGAGGGGACAGGAAAGAAAGAGTGAGTTGAGAAACGAGAGAGTAGCGATACAAGCACGTGGGTGAAGAGGGGAGGTGGGTGAAGAGGAAGGTAGAGGTGTTACACCGACAGTCCTAAAGAACCAGTCTCACCTCTCTCCTATACTAAATGCTCTTGAAGGACCAATGACATGCCGTTGTCTTTGTGACACCCACACACACACATTTTCTCTTTTTAAAGAGCCAACATGCTCTTGTTGGCTCTCAGTTTGATATGCTGGAAGTGTGACAGGGACGGTGTGAGGTGCACTGGTCTTTCCAGACCACGTAAACCAGGGGACAGGCAGCAGCGGCGGCAGACGCAGCAGCAGCAGCAGTAGCGGCGGAGCGGGGCTGCTGAGGACATGTTGAGTGCTTCAGCTCGCTCCTTGCAGTGTTGTTTTATTTGACCTCAGCTTGAGAGATTTACTGGTGCTCAGGTTTAAACAGCCTTGAAGAAAAGCACTGTGGGACAGGGTTAACTTATGAGAATAGGATAACGGGAACTGAGGAAGAGGTGAAAGGCAGACAGGAGTAGAGGGGTAGGAGAGAGTGAGAGAGAGAGAGAGAGAGAGAGAGAGAGAGATACAGTTACTGTGATGGTTGTTTTCTCTGTTGCTCTTTTTTTTCTTCACTTTGTGTGTAAGAGTGCAAAAGCACTGCAGAGAAAGTTTATAATGCTCTAAAAAACCCTGACAATGGCAGTGGCTGTAAATCCACAGTTTAATATGCTACTGGCCTTTCCCTCTGCTCAACAGACAGATAGAAATACAAGCATGTAGACACACTAACAGACAGAAAGACAGATAGATAGAAATACAAGAATGTAAACTCAGACAATACAGGTACGTAGACATTCATAGTTCAAACACACACATTTACATGTATTCATTTAGCAGCCGCTTTTATCCAAAGCAACTTCCAAGAGAGAATACACACTCTGTTCCTTCTTGCCAAACACACATGCACTCAACCCCAAACCACACACCAACATCCACTAAGACACTTTCACTCCTCCCCAAATAATACCTTAGAATGATTACATGAATTTCTTAAAACTGTGCAGTACCACTGCCTCCTAATGTTAAAATTGATCATCATAGAAAATGAATGTTGATCTGATTCAATGGAATACTCTGTAATGTTAGTTTATTTATTCTCCGAGACTCTTAAACATCTAATTACCAGTTAATTAATCTGCAATTTCTAACCCCTAGCTATTTAGTCCTGTCTGATGTGGCATCTGGAGTGTGTGTGTGTGTGTGTGTGTTCATGGTCTCACAGGCAGGTATTGCCCACCTATGACCAGCTGGATGAGCCCTCAGTCAAGCGCATGTCCACCATCTTCACCTCCTCTCTGAACGTGGTCACCACCTTCTACATTACGGTGAGCACTGCACACCGATGACCTCACTTCCTGTAGCTGGCCCCCCCTGGTCACCAGTCTGACTGTGTGAGTGTGGGTGTTTTGAGAGGGGCAGAGAGAGAGGGAGAGAGAGTCAGAAAGTGTTTTGAATGCTTCTGGATTTTATAGGTTCATCTCTGCATCTGTCTCCTCATCCTCTCCTTCTCACCACCCTTTCTTCTCGTCCTCCTGCTGCCTCGCACGCCCCACCCCTCTTACTCCTGCTGCCTCGCACGCCCCCGCCCCTCTTCCTCCTGCTGCCTCGCACGCCCCCCCCCCTCTTCTTCCTGTTGCCTCGCACGCCCCACCCTTCTTCCTCCTGCTGCCTCGCACGCCCCCGCCCCTCTTCCTCCTGCTGCCTCGCACGCCCCACCCCTCTTCCTCCTGCTGCCTCGCACGCCCCACCCCTCTTCCTCCTGCTGCCTCGCACGCCCCACCCCTCTTCCTCCTGCTGCCTCGCACGCCCCACCCCTCTTCCTCATGCTGCCTCGCCCCACCCCTCTTCCTCCTCCCCAGGTGGGCTTCTTTGGCTACGTCAGTTTCACGGAGGAGATAGCCGGGAACGTGCTGATGAACTTCCCCTCCAACCTGGTGACAGAGATGATCCGGGTGGGCTTCATGATGTCAGTGGCCGTGGGCTTCCCCATGATGATCCTGCCCTGCCGACAGGCCATCAACACCATGCTCTTCGAACAGCAGGTAAGCTCCACAGGCACACACACACACAGACTCTCGCTTTCTCTCTCTCGTTTACCCCATACGCACTCGCTCATGCGCGCGCACACACACACACCCACACACAGAATGAATCCTAAAGCCCTAAGCTCCCCAGAACTGATGCTACCAAATGTAACTGGACCCCCCCCCCCCCCATCTCTCTCTGTATGTCTCTCTGTCTCTGTCTCTCTCTCTCTGTCTCTCTCTCTCTATGTACTAGCAGAAGGATGGGACGTTTGCAGCTGGGGGCTATATGCCTCCTGTGCGCTTCAAGTTGATCACCCTCTGCATCGTCTTTGGCACCATGCTGGGGGGCATCCTCATCCCCAACGGTGTGTGTGTGTGTGTGTGTTTGACTGGTCCTTTACTTTGGCACAGGGAGTGTATCCAATATGCTGTGAAGAGTATGGCCGGCATGGGAGGGGTATGTGTGTGTGGGGAGGGGTATGTGTGTGTGTGTGTGTGTGTACTCAGTGTTTGTGTGACTAAGGTCTTTGAGGTGCATGTGTTCTTTTATGTGGGCCGCATAGCTGAAGCTCTTTACGACGTGTATGAATATGACTTTACAGCCCAGTGACTGTCACACTCCAACACAGTCCCTAAATCAGAACCCTGGACCCACAGACAGTGAGATGGAGCTATTATTCTCCCAGACGCGTGCACACACACTCTTAGACACACACACGCGCTCAGACACACGCGCACACACAGCCTGATGGCTTCTTCACACTTTCTTTGTCTGGATTTTGCACACATACTCACGTGCACACACCTGCACCCCGCGAGTGGGGATGTAGGTGTGAAGGTTTGTGTTAGTTTGTATGTTTTATTCATACCGTAGAGGGAAACACACACACAAACTCACACACGCCCCTGTGCTGGTGTTTTGGCCAGGCTGTGTGTGTCTAATCAGCCTAATAGAGCAAGGACAAGGAGGGAGGGACTCAGGGAGGACAACAGACACTAAATCCGAGAGACAATATGGCGTCCGTTCTCTGGATGAGGGATGGGCCCGGGCCCTGCGCCCAGCCCAGGGGAGGGGGGTGGAGATGGGGCAGACTGCCCAGGGGAAGGAGGGGGCGGGAGGGAGGGAAGGAGGGGGTTTGGTAGCTCCAAGGTTGATACACCCAGGGGACAGGGAGGTTAGGCTGGATTTGGTGTTGGATAGAGTTGGTCGTTTTCATTTTCTCTTCTCTCTCTCCCTCTCAGTTGAGACCATCCTGGGTCTGACTGGAGCCACCATGGGCAGTCTCATCTGCTTCATCTGCCCGGCGCTCATCTACAGAAAGATCCAGAAGAACGGCCTCACGGCACAGGTAACACACACACACACACACGAAACACAGTAATTCAGCCAAACAAACAGGCTCTGACTAATGCACCCCCTCCTCTTCTAGCTGGTGCTGTGGGTGGGCCTGGGGATCCTCCTGATCAGCACCTTCACCACGCTGTCAATCTCCTCATCGGAGCCCACCCCCCGCCGCCTCCAGCCTCCGCCTCCACCCGCCCCAAACAGGGATTACCTCCAGCACATTAAACTGCCCGGTACAGAAGACACACACACACACACCCACAATGCTTGGCACACACACACACATCCTAGACACAGTATGGACAGACCACATGCATGTTTTCTTTTGGAGAAAGGGGTGGATGGAGAGCACGAGTTAAAAGGTGATAAGAAGATGGAAAACAGGAACGGGGAGAGGGGGAGGGGGGGGGGCAAGGAGTGTTCTTTGTTTCTCAGAGGAAGCGGGGAGGAAGGAGACAAAGTGAGATGGAGACAGACTGACAAGGGTAGCCTGCTAGATAACCTCTTGATAATATCTAAGAGAAGCACTGTTTGATGGGAAGAGATTGATGCCCTTCAAACTCCACTGGTTTCTCATTTCCCAATAAACCGTTCCCTTCTCCCTCCGCCCCTATCCCCTCTCCCTCCTTCTCTTGTCTTCCCTCGCCTCTCGCTCTCCCTTTTCCCCCCACCTCTCCTCCTTGCCCCCACGCCCTGTACACAACCTGCACCCCAACCTTCCCCCCCTCCTCCTCCTTCCCCCCTCCGCTGTGGCAGCTGGGAGATGCTTACTCGCTGTCTGCAACTGACAGAGAGATGAGCTGGGGGAGATGTAGAGGGAGGGATGGTTCAGGGTTGCAGAGGAGAGGAAGACAGAGATGAGAAGCGTGTGTGTGTGTGTGTGTGTGTGTGTGTTGGGACCTGGGCGGAGGGGGCCAGCCAACTATTTTCCACCTAGTGAATCTCGAGAGCGAGAGTCCCAAAGCAGAACAAGGACCTCATCCTCTCTCCTCCCCTAATCTCTCCTCATCCACCCGTGCCTTCTCTTTTTCCTCTTCTTTTCTCCCCCCCCAGCTGATGTCAACCTTTCCCTCCTCTGTCTCTCCATGTCTTTGTCCCCCTCCCCCTGTGACTGAAGTCTAACGTGGCCATCCTCCACACCTGTTTCCTTTTCCTGTTTATTGCTGCGGAAGTGTTGTTCCGTCTCTCGCTCTCTTATTGTTTCCCCTTTCAGCTAGCTTCTCTTTGTGCCCCCCCCCCCCCCCCCCACACACACACACACACACCCCACCCCCCGCTCGCTCTGTCTCTCAACATCTCTATCATCCATGTCAGAAGTCTGGCTCTCTGCTGCCACCTAGTGTAACTGCTGCTCTCCCAGTCAGTGTGTCTGTGTTGGACTGGGCTACATTGTGTTTGGGTCTCTCTACAGAGAAGGCCCTGGTGAAGAAGCCCGCTGAGGGGGTGGAGCGGCCCAAGCCCCCTGCAGATGGGGGGGGGGTGTTGTCCGACAGGAGGAGAGGAACCAGCCAGAGCCCCCCCAGATCAAAGGACCGGTAGAACCAGAGCGGAAGAAGGAGGAAGAGGTGCAGCTGGACAGGCCTGAAGCTGGTAAGAAACCAGGGGCAGAAGCCTCAACCCTGGAGAACTGAGGATACAACCTAGTCCAGGTTGATGGTACCTATATCTCTCTACAAACTAACAAGCAAGAGTGGAGTGCAGTTTGGGATTCATTGAAACGATGCTGAAGGAAATGTGTACCATAGTGTGTCTGTCTGTCTGTCTGTCTGTCTTCAAGGTGTGGCAGTGCCAGAGAAGGAGGCCCACAGACACGAGCCCCCCATCCCTCATGATGAGGTACTGATTGACGAGAGGAAGAACGCAGCCGAGCTGGCGGAGGAGAAGAATCCTGTTCCAGGAGGAGGGAAAGAGGAGGAGGAGTCTCAAGGGGATGTGGAGCCTGGGGCAGGGCTTTCGCAGGAAGTCGACGACAAGAAGGAGAAGGAGGAAGAAGAAAAGGAGGAGGAGAAACCAAAGCCTGTGGTGGTAAAGAAGAAGGAAGTGGAGGCGGGTGTGGTGGGGTCCAATGAGGTGCTGGAGAAACCGGAGGCAGGGAAAAAGCAGGAAGTACCCCGAATGAAAGACGAGGATGGAGCTGCCCCTGTGAAAGAGGTGCATGCTGGGAATGATCCTGTGGCCGGTCCTGCTGTGGCGCAGGTTGATGATGCGGACAAGGCCGCAGATGTGGCTAGGAAAGGTGATCATAAAATTCTATTTGAAGTTGAATCAAATATTGTCTTAAAACCACCTCCATTTGTCCTCTGTCCTTAACCGTTGTCGTACTGTTGACTTTGTCCCCTGACCCCTCTGACCCTGTGCCATCTAGGTGGTGAAGTGCCACCTGCTGAAGCAGAGCATCGTGGGCCACCAGAGGGGGCAGATGGGAAGGAGGGAGGGGCAGAGGACAAGATGGAAGGTGAGTGAACGGAGGAGGGTAGGGAGTACTATATAACCATAGAGTCGGTCATGTGCATGATCTCAACAGCCTCTCTCTGATCTCCACGTGGCTCTGTATGTCTGGGATGTACGCCTGTTTGAGACGGGGCGACCATTCGGTCATGGCTCTGCCGTCTGAAGATTGTCAACCAGGAAGCTGTGGAGGATTGAAATGAAGAAGGGATTGTTCTAGCATGTCCTTTCTCACCATGGCTTGGCCTCAGCTCGATGCACTGCGCAGCACTGTGGTTTCTATTCTTTTAACTTACCTTTTTGCTTTTTTTCTCTTTGTCTATCTGTCCCTTTTCTTCTCTGCCGGGCTACTGTCACAGTGATAAAAAATCTGGTTGCAGGTATGACCTCGTTCTCTTTTATTTCCCTCCTTTTTCACCTACCTCCTTTTAGCGTCTCTTTTTTCTTGCGCACTGTCAAGTCAACCTCTCCAGACGTAGGAGGATAGTAACTAGCATAGCCCCTGTGTTTGAATCTTTGTCCCTGCATCTTCTATCTATCTTGTGTCCTGTGAGACTACCCATAGCTAGACCTCTCCCTCTCCTGGCCCTATAGAGTCTGGCCTTATCAAACTAATACTTTAACCAGTTTGACACCACCCCTTTCAATATCGATAATGGTATGTTCTAACCCATGTTCTCCTTCACTGTAGAAGGTCAGTTGGACCATGCCATGCTGCTGCAGGTGATCCAGCAACAGCAGGAACAGCAAAAGAGGCTGATAGACCAGCAGGAGAAACTACTGGCTGTCATACAGGAACAGCACAAGGAGATTCATCAGAAACAACCAGGTACTCACACACACACACACTCACTCATAAAAACATCTGTGCATACACATGACCTCACATACAGTGTTTCACTCTTGTGTGTGTTGTCAGATGGTGCAGAGGCAGAGGTGGCAGAAGGAGTAGCAGCCAAGATTAAAGACTCATCCCAGGTTGGGGACCCTGCTGAAGCTGGAGATCCACCTGCTGGAGTGCTCGAGACGAACGTCCTGCCCGAGAATGAAGCCCTGCCGGGGGTAGGAAAGGTAGAGGACCCGGCCCTTAGGGTTGTGGTTCCTAAAGAGGAGGCCCCAAAACAGGCTGTGGTGTCAGCAGTGGAGGCCCAGAAGGAGAGAGAGGTGGGTGCCCGGGGGGTACCACTGGGGGGGCCGAGGGAAGTGGAAGCCAGGGCAGACCCAGTCCAGGCCAAGCCCAAGGAGCAGCTTGGACAGGGAGAGACAGCCCTGGATAGAGAGAAGGAGAAGCTGGAGAGGGAGAAGCTGGAGAATGCCATGGCAGAGAGAGAAAGGATCAAGAAGGAGGTGAAAGCCAGGGTGGAGAAGGAGCGTGTGGAGAGGGAGAAAAGAGAGAAGCTGGAAAAGGAGCAGGAGATGGAGAAGTTGAGGCTGGAGAAAGAGAGAGCGGAGAAGGAAAAACTGGAGAAGGAGAGAGCGGAGAAGGAAAAACTGGAGAAGGAGAGAGCGGAGAAAGAAAAACTGGAGAAGGAGAGAGTGGAGTTGGAGGAACAGAAGGCAAGACAGGCTGAGGTGGAAAGGGTTGTTCAGGCCAAGGATGCTGCTGAGGCTGTGGTCATGGCTGGGGCTGAGCAGGGAGCAGAACCACCACCTGCCAAGAAGGGGGGTCGTGACCTGAAAGAGAGGCCAGCCCGAGAGGCCGACTCTAAAGGAGTTTCAGAGGAGGGCCCCAAAGCTCCCCGCCCCCAGGAGAACGCTAGAGACCAGGGGGACACAGACCTGAGGAGGAGACGCAGGGCGCTGGAGGCTGAAGGAGCTGGGGAGGTGTCCAGAGGAGGGGGGCTGGGGCCCCTGCTAGACCTGGGGGGGTCGGACCTCCATGCAGCCCTGGAGGGGCAGCTCCTAAGGGGAGCTCTGGTACACACACGCCAGATCAAACAGACTTCAGACCCAGAATAAGAGAGGGTCTGGTGGGGCTGGTCCTGCACACCCTTCCAGCCTCTCTGCCAGTCCCCCCATCCTGAGACACAGTCAGACCAAACGGACCCTCTGTGAGACGGGCCTGAGCTGCATCTAGGTGACAGGGACTAGGCCGGTTCTCTTCTTCTTGCTTTCTGTCACTTTCTCTTTTCTGTTATTATTCTTATTTTTCAACCAGTGTCTTCCATAGTGCTTTAATTAGAAGAAAAAAAAGAAGAGAAGATAATGCAAGGTGATCTATGGATATTTCAGGAATTATATCAGATTTGGCTATTAATGTATATTATTCTACCTTACATACAAAGTCTATTTGAATATATATATTGGAATGTAAATATTAACTTATTAATAAGGGAGGGGGGGGGGGGGGGAGTTCAAGATCTGAATGCTGAATCGTTTATTGCTGTGCAAAGACCATTCTTGGTTTGTGGATGCTGTGTAGGCCACCGCTGACAAACTGATTTCCCATGGTGTTTCTTAGTGTTCTGTTTTCATCTGACAAATATTTTCTATTCTCTAAAGATTGTGTTTTATATCAATTGTATCATGTTTGTAAAATGTGAATTCCTATGTAAAACAGCATTTTGAGAATTGTAGATTGCCTTTCTGTTCATTTAAAATCTAAATGTATTGTTTAAGGCAAAAACAAGATACTTTCTTCTGCTGTAGCTGTATATTCTAGCCCCATCTTATGCACACTGCATTGCAATGTCCCTTTTAGAAAGTTCTGATTAAGATTCTGAGTTCTAGACCAAACGTTCCTATCCACTGGTGCCTTACCTTTATGCTGCAGAAGTGATGTTGACTACAGTATTTAAATTTAGTTTAAAGTTTGCAAATGTTCGGTTGTTTTTCTACCTGTGCATAGTTCCTCTCCTTGTTTAGTAGAGGAATTATTCAATGCCTTCAATGTGTGATGATTTCGTTGCGGTTTGCTTGATAAAGTTTCTATACTGGGGGAATTTTGGAACACATGCTGTGTTGTAGGATTAGTGTTCTTTGCTTGTGGCTTTTCCCTTGTGTTACAGATGATACTGAAGAAAGGGGAAATTGAACTAAGGGTACTGCTTTATTCTTCTGAAGTGTTGCTAAATACTTTTATGTTGAAATAAAAGTTTACAATGAGTTAATTGTTATCTTGATTTGTTTACACTAACACAATAAAAACAAATGTATTAAAAACTAATACATTACAAAAATGCCACATTGGTGAACAAGCTTGCTGCATACTGACTGAAATAGTGGGACAACGTATGCAAGACAATATCAATGTGTCAGCAGCAGATTGTTGATAAGTCAACACTGTCCCAGTCCTTGCCAAGGTTTGAATGACCCTCTCCCCACTGGACAGACAGGGTGGTGCACCTAACATGTCACAGCAGAAAGAACCAGGCTGCTCTGCCATTCCAGGTCACAGTACATTGTGAACTTCTGATTTGAGACTTGAAAAGAAACGGAGCAGCCATCTTGGCTCCTGACCGGTGATGATTGCAACAATCCCTTCACATGGGACTGGGTCACAGTTGCACCTGATTGATTCAAGGTAGGACATTGTAGCAGCTACTTCACCCCCTTCTTTGCCTGTAAAACAATGAGATAAAATGATATATGGATGAAAAACGGAAACGTTCACATGACAGTTCAAACTGGAATGTTAACCACAGTTCTACTTACGGCAGATATGAAACATGTCTTTAGTGCCTCAAACTCCTTCACACACATATCCTTCCTGAGTTCTTGTCTGCCAGCTGTGGTCGTGGAGGACACACACTTCCCATAGGCTGCTGCCTGTATAACACAAGGTGATGTCAAGGGTTACTTATGTGGGTCTTAGGTTCATGTTCAAACAGAAAACTACACAACAGATGTTCACTGTGCAAGAAATAATTAGCACATACTCTAATGACACTAATATTCTTTAACCCAAGTTGCTAATTGGATTGTTAGCCTAACGTCGACTCGATTAAGGAATGTTCTCCTGCTTCTCAGTGAATCTTACAAAGTTAAATGTAATGTATCCAACTCGAGCGTTATACTGTCTATCTTACCTCTGCTGCACATTGAGCAAACAGCTCAGGAAACCTTTGCATTCTGTCACGACTCCGGGTCCATACGTTTGTCCCCGACATGACTTCAACGAGTATCTCGTTTTTTAAAGAGACGTTAGTAAATACGTGACGTTATCAAGAAGTGATATCTATATCGATGTAGCAAGCAATTGCCGAAGACAATGAACTGTAAACATGACAAAGCTAGCATAAACTTAAAGACAGTTGTTTATGAAAGAACACGGTACGCATCCTCCAGGACAGCGCCATGTTGTTGACCCTGTATCAGGAAGAGCCATGCCTGTTTGATTTTAACTCATATAAATGGCTCAACTCTACATCAATCAAGCTACATATTCAATTATGAGTGTTTTTATTGGTAGATAATATTATTTACGCATACAGATGGACAAATGAATCCATGTTGGTTTTGACGTATGGCTTCCGATTGGCTAGATGTCACCGAGGACTCCGCCTTCTGTCTATCCCGAGGAAGCGATGAGTAGCCTGAAGTCGAGAGTGCAACATCATGGCAACATTTATGGAGCGCCTGGCTTTTCTTCAAAACGTAAGTACCATTTTTTAAGGCAGTTAACTTAAGCTACTATTTTGACATAACATAAAAGTATCCCAAACTATAAATAGTGTTTTAAATGTTTGTACGCGCTGATTACAGTAGGCTACGATTCAGGCTAGCTAGCTCGCCGCCAGCTGGACATACAGCACCAGACTGTACACTCCCTATGTGTAAGAACATACGTGACATCCATCTGAGATCTTACACAACGCTTTTGGATAAATGAACCACTAGAATGTAGGCGCCACAGACATGCACCCTTTTGCTGAGGATGTTGATAAGCTAATTGCTATCCAGATAGCTACCCAGTCCTCCAACTCATCATCACCTTACCTTCCCACTCCCAGGTGCCTACTCTGATGAAGGCCACGGCAGACGATGAGAACCCTTGTCCTGGCTACCTCTTCCAGGAAATAGGAAGTATCCTTCTTCCAGCCTCTCAGATATATCCATCCATCTATCCATGTATCTATCTATGTTCAGGTGATGTTGCCTTGACCCCATCTGACCTACAGAGATATCCCAGGAGTCAGCAGGCTGTGGCCAGTGTCTGCTGGAGTATCTACTAGAGAGGCTGCAGGTGGACTCCTGCCACGTCAAACTGAAGGTGAACACAGTCTGGCTGGCCCCTGCACGCACTCAAATACCGCAGCTTTGCGCACATATTAAATACAATTGTCATGTTATGAAAAGCGGTATGGATTGTCATGGTCAAGATAGCTTCATAGTGATATGCTGTCGTCACGTCAAACCAAGCCCTCGCTGATTCCCAGTTTCTTTGACTCTCAGGTCCTGAAACTCTTCGTCCACCTTTGTGGTCATGGATCTCAACCCTTCCTCACAGAACTCAGACGAAATTCCACCTTCATCCAGCAGGCGGCTGGTGAGATGACACTCGTTCACTACTCAGACAAAGATCTCTGGAGCTAGTCTTTGATATAGTTGCTTACTCTTTACGTGGTTTTCTTTAGTTTACAGTGGTCCTCCTGATCCCATCCATGGTACTGCTCTGTACCAGAAAGTAAGAACTACAGCACAGGTAAGATATCAATCCCATCCATCACACAGACATATACACACACACACTCACACACGCTGAGTTTGACTTCATCTGTCTCCAGGAGTTGGCCTCGTTGCTCTTCACAGATGCAGGCTCCTCCCAGAACTGCCTTTCTCCATGCACACCAGCTACTCCCACTATGGGTGAGTCACAAGATGATAATTATGATGATTAGAGCAATAATGTTACATGTGATTGTGGTGATGAGGAAGAGACAAATGAGAGCTATCATGATGATAATTACAAAGTTGAAAGTTATAAGGATTCGTTTGGACATGTTAGTTAGGTTAAAAGTACCATATTACATGTGGATGGCTTATAAATCAATCACTTTATTTTTAAAGCACAATTAAACAGAAGTTGAAATGCAAGTTAGAAAGTGGTTGGCCAGTGCCCTGGTGCACTACTGCTAATGACAGGCATCTGGTGACTGAACTATTCAACGTGACTTTAGTTACTATTAACTGACTTAGCTCAGCAAGCCTCCTTATTGGTCAAAGGGGAGGAGGGAGAGGGTGACGGGTCTGAGAGGCAGGTAGACAGTCAGAAACATGAATCCTTTTGATGACAGGAGGTGTGTGAGGATGAGTGCTTTTAGTGAGTCTGCGTTCTCTCCCTGTGTGAAGGTATGGGGTCAGAGTCGAGCCACAGGTTGGGAATGCAAGGATTTGGCTACAGTCCCGGGAAGAGGGTGACAGGTGAGCAGCCACAATGACACTTCCTGTTTTATCACTTCCTGTGCCATTGCAGTGTAACAACATCAGCATTTCAGGTTAGCTGATTGGTCAAGCTTGTGTGTGTGTGTGTTGCTGCCAGGAAGTGACACACTATTGGACAAGATCCAGAAAGCAGCAGAGGTGGTGGCGAGTGCTGTCCTGCCCCCCACCGAGCACCAGGGCATCCGTCTCCATGACAACCACTATCGGGCGGTGGCAGCGCCCGCTGCTCCCATCGAGGTGGCAGTGCCAGCCTGTGCCTACACCATGCCCCCACATAAACCCAAAGGTATGACATCCTGAAGGTGTTTTGTAGTTATAATCACTATCGTTTCTGCTCCCTGTCTTACCTTCTTTGCACTTCTCTTTCATCTCGATTCTCCTCTACCTTTTCCTCTCCTCATTTCGTCAATCTTCTCTTTCCTTCTCTCTTCCCCCATGCCCCTTCTTCTCCTCAGTGTCCCAACGCTGTCCAGGGCAGGTGGGCGGGGGCTGGGAGGAGATGGACAGTGGCCACAGCTCCTCCCACAACTCTTCCCAGGAGAATGCAGCCAATAGTAGGGTTTCAGGGGGCGGGAGCGGCAAATCAGGTGGCACAGATAGCCAATCAGGAGCCAGTAGGGAGAGCGGGGACCTGTCAGAGCGGTAAGTCACACATTCCAAGTCTCTAGTCTACAATACCATGTCCTAATCCCCTTTTTTTTCAAGACTCTTTCTGACACTCCTCTCTCTCCCCTTCCCTCCCCAGGGTGGAGGCTATGCAGCTGGGGGACTGTGGCCAGGAAGTGGCCCTGATCAGCAGACTGGTGGAGGGCTCCAGAGTCTTCCTGTCCAGAGATGAGAGCCAGCACTTCATCAAGGAGTCCGTCTATACAGATAATCATACTCTTACTTTAACAGCATCGTTTTATGGAGTCTCTATGTAGACTTTACTGTACTAGTTACACCAAAAGACTGACGTACAGTAAAACCCTAAACACAGGAGTCCCCTTGATATCTTACAAACGTGAACTTTGGAGGAAAATAGGCTTCTACTGTCTTTAGATTTTTTCCAATCCAGTGGATGTTAAGGCAGCAATTTTTTGGAGGGACTGCCATTGCTATGCGTTCAACTGTTTCTGTCTGTATGTCTACAGGTGCTCCATCCTGAACTGTGAGGTGGTGGTAGAGCTTCTCTCTCGCAGACTGCCAGACCCCTCCAACACAGTCCAGATGGTATGTCCCAGGAAAAACTCCTGTGCGCCTGTGTGATACACCTGTACATGTGCTGATGCATTTGTGTCACAGAACTTTGAACCCTCCTCCCCTCCAGAGGGCACTCTGTGCTGTGGCTTGCCTCATGACCTCTGACCTCCTGTCTCTGGAGCAAATCCTCGGGGCGACCCAGAGGAGGTTGGCCCAACTCAGCCAAGGATCCCCAGGACCAGTGGCCAACAAGGCCACCAAGGTATGGAGAGACAGCAAATTAATTGTAAATATTGTTTGAGAATTGTGAACTGTATTAGAAAAGTGTGAGAGAGTTAGATTTAGAGAAAAGATGCCGCAAGTAAACCCAGTCCCTGATGTTTTTCCTCTTCTCCACCCTCTCCAGATCCTGCGCCAGTTTGAGGCGCTGATGGGCGGGGCTAAGTCTGCTGCCAGACGAGATGCAGCACCCGATAGTGTTCCTCCCGCTGCCCCCTCATGCTCCGCCCCCTTACTGCTAACACACCCTGTTGACTTCACCACCTCCCACCTGGAGAGTGACCCTCAGTCCAAACCTCCACCCCTGTTAACCCCTCCCATGCCCTGCCCTGGGGGGGACTACGGGAGGTCCCTCTACGATGACGAGGAGGAGGAAACACTCACACCTCAGAATGACGATCCTCTGCAGGGTCCGACTGGCTCGAGGACTATGGAGCCACAACTCCCAGGTTTCCAGAATGAGAGGGGCGCTCTTCCGTCCCTCGAGCCCCAGCCACAGCAGCCCTGCGTAGGCAGACTCTCTCTGTTCACTGGCATGGAGCTGGTGACCAGGCCTGGGTGTACGTTAGAGAGAGAGGGTGATCTGTGGACCAGAAGAGAGAGGGTGGGGGTTGCGCAGAGGGACTCCAGGCAAAATTCAGGCTTTGCCTCAACCAACACAATGAACTCGCCACTCCTTTCTCCGGACGAAACTAGCGATGCCCCTCCCCTGCCCCTGCCCATGCGTGACATCCCACCCAGCAACGTCCAATCAGTGTCTGCCTTCTCTTTCCTCAACCTTTGACCTTAGGTCCAGCATTGGTTAAAGTGAGGATATTATCTTAGATGTGTGTCATCGGGACCTCTCGCTCTTTATAGCAATATGGCGGACGGATGCAGAACTGCTTTTGCCTGCCCTGTCTCTTCCACAAGCGAAGGAGAAGTTGTCTGGCTTGAGGGGTAGTTGTATGATGTGACAGTTCAGCTCCTGGGTCGGTTTACGGTTTTTAGAGCTTCAGGTTACAGATGCTTTGACTCAGGACTTGTTAAAAGCCTGGGTCACACAGCCAATCTGAGAAGATATGGGCTCTTCTCATCCTACCCCCTATTATTTAATCTCAACTGGAATTAGTTATTATTTGGGACACACATCAGAGACCTTGCTTGAATCTTCTGTGCTTATCTTGTTACACAAACTCCTTGTATCCAGTTGAGATGAGTCCAGATCTTCTCAGATTTACAGCGTGACCCATATTTAAACTAACCCACTGTCACTATGCCTAGTCTACTCTACCATACACCCTTAACTTCTTTTTGTTTTGTATTTTGCACTACAATGAATATTTTGGCCTTGATTTATATAATGTGTGTTTACTAGTACATGTGATTTATGAAAGACCTCCACTAACAGTGTAAACAGTACATGGCATAATGATTTATGACTGTAATGGCTCCTTCTGTTGATCCAATGGCTTGGACTGGTTTTAAAGCATGTCACAGATGGGTATAGGAGGAATGGATTCAGGTAAAGAGTTCAGGCTGCCATTACTATAACCGTGTGTGTGTGTGTGTGTGTGTGTGTGTGTACATGTGCAAGCATGCTTGTGTGTGTGTGTAAACATAACTACAGGTGGTTCAAAAGTAATGTGTCCTGGTATGAGGGGTAGAAAACCTTTCAGTTTATTTTTGTTTGTCTAAAGTTTGACAGAAGCCATGTTGTCACACTCATGAACAGCTGTGTGACATTAAAACATGCTGTAGTTCTGTTACAGCAACTGTACCAAAACAAGACTGTCCTGAAGGCATTTGGAATGACTATTGTCATGTGTGTAAGTGTATTTGAACTTAATCAAGATCACTAATGTTTTGCCAACCCAAATTTTATTGTCAATGTAAAATGAATGCTTCCAAAAAATAATCATAACCTTACATTTTGCAATGATGAATGTGAAAAAAAAATTATTCTCTCAGGTCCTGACATTTATTTCTCTTATCAACAGTGTTATGGTCATACTGCAGTGGCCTTAGACCAGTACGAGGTACATTCATACAGACACACAATGATTGAGAGGGAGGCTCAGCCTTGACAAACAGGTTTTCTTACAAACAGCCAGCATCCCCTGGGTGTGCTGTTATTGAAGAACGCTGAGATCTTGAACACACCCCTTCCTGCAGCTCCAGTACTCCCTGGGGTCTATACTTAGACCATGGATAATTTGAGGTCTGAGTACTGAAGAGGTCTGTGCCATATATATTCATACTGTTACTGTGAACTAGCTGGCCCACTCAAACCCAGGCTGAATCACAGCCAAGACTGGCAGTAATGCCAGAGGGCGAGACTTCTAATGCACAGTTGATAACTATGTTGTGTGTCACTACCAAACCCCTCTTCTGTGTTACAGTTCACTGCTGAGCCCCCAGAGTGGTCTGTTGTAAACTGCTATCATCACTCTCCTATAACCACTTACATTAGCCAATGGAAACACGTGTTGGCCCTCGAGTAATCACGCCACTTAGAGGGAGAGTGGCTTAATTATCCGACCAGTCTGCAAGCAGTCAGTATAATCAAGAGGATAAACTAAGAGATAAATCACTCAACAAGCTGAAGGTTGTCAGAACCTTCGCACAGCTTAGCGTGTGTTGTAGCAATGTGTGTGCTGGCTTGGTCAGGAACATGGAACAGAGAGAATGTGCCGGGCTTTATTAGGTACAACAAGCACTCTGGATCATTCACCTTCCTTTCAATAGCACCAATGGAAATGTCATACAAGTGTTCCCTCGTATGAGGAACAACAACACAAAACCTGATGCTGGAGTGCCGGGGCACACACACAGCCGCAGGCATACACACATTCCAAAATAAACACACACACACACACACACACACACACACACTGGTACTGCACATATAACCACAGTGGTCTGGCCATGGAAGGCAGGTGTGCTTATGGTCTTGGCACATAAAAGGGTGAGGTGGGGTGAGCCATGCCCGAGATGTTCCTCCCTCCCGGCCTCCATTTTGTCTTGTGTGTATCTCTCCATCCTTACTGGCACATGCCAGTGGTGTTGGGGGGTGGGGGAGTAAGAGGTCAACAGGTTAGTCCATGGTCACGTGGAGCCGGGTCGACCCCTGGTCTGCAGGCTGCTGAAATGCGCCTCCCTCAGAAGTTTGTTGATGTAGTTATAGGATGAGCCATCGGCATGGAACCCCATCAAGGAGCTGGAGGAGTCATCTGGCATGGGACTGAGGGAACTCTGGGAATTGTAGTTATTCTGGCCATGTGGGCATAGACTGGTGCTGGTGCCAGCTGCCCTTTCTGGACTACTAACACCACCACTACTGTCACTGCTGGATGACTGAGGGAACAAAAAGAAGCACAGGAAGAATGGCTTAGCATTACACACAAGCTAACACAAAGGCCAAGTAATAGTCAGAACCTGTTTAGACACAATTTCTTAGTCTACCCCCAAAAATCCCTGAACACACATACATCCAAGGCTTAAGGTACACACCTCAGAGTCCCAGACATCTCGTCCAACGTCAGACACAAGACCATGACCCTCCTGACCCCCTCCAGACCTCTTAGCTTGGGGGTTAAGCTGCTGTTCCCCCTCAGTGTCACAACCCCTGCGACGTTTTCTGCACCATAGGGAGAGATAGTGGTGGACAAGATGAGTGTCAGGACAGAGGGAGTACATAAGATAGGCAATCCAAAAATAGAAAGCATGCATTAAATGACCAGACACGTGCTCAAGTAACAGTATAGAAGGAAAACACAACTGATTTTATTAACCACATTGATTATTGTGAGTAACATTGTGACAGCAGCAGAGAAACCAAAGCCTGCACAAAGGCATTCCTCCTACTGCATTGGTCAGACATTTAGTCACGAAGCCTACCCTTACTTGTCGCCTTGAGTGAGAGATCGTGACTCACCTGTTTTCTGTCAACATTTGGAGGTCTTGAATGTCGGAATTGGAAAAAGCAAAATCTTCCAGGCGCTGTATCCGGCCTAAGCTCAAGACACGACCGAAATCTATTCCCGTTGCTGTAGCTTTGACCACGAACTTATCGCAGGAACACAGACAGTGACAGTGGTAGACTACGAGATGATATCACGTCTCAGATAATCGTTAGCTAGCTACAGTACAGTACTGTAGTGGAATCATTTTTGCAAACCAAATAAACCCGTCCGAATCACTCACTGTCTGCATGCCATACTAAGATCCCTCAGTTATGCAAGACAACGGAGTCCCTAGGACTTGTCAGGAAGCGAATGTAGATAACTAAGCTAGCAGACTAACCAGCTAGTGCTAGCTAGCTCCACAACTGCTGCTTAGCTGCTACTGTACTATGTCAGTGTGTCAGTTTTTTTCCGGACTTTTATTCCTTATTTTAGTTTATTCCAGCGGTCTAACAAAGTTAAAACAAGAGGAAATTGTATGATGGACAGTACAACATTTTCAATGTAGCCTACCCGTGGTTCCGACCAAACAAGTAAGTAGCGACCGCTAGCTGCAGTGCTAGCGAGCCGCCCAGCTGATACTGTTTACATGACGTTGGGTGACGTAACACCCCGGTAACGCGGAAACAACCATCTGTCAGGTCAGACTCACATTTGATGGGAACTTTCTATCTATATTTTTTATGGAAATGCACATTTTACATTTCCTTAAGAGGCGAGACAACAGGTGAATTACCATATATTTTAAAATATATTTAATCATTTAAATCATATATTTCTCATTGTGTGGGAAGGACTGGCGTTGTGGTGAGTTAACCCAGTTCCACAGCACATTTGTGTTCAGCGTTACTTTACTGTGCTGTCTACCTGTCTGTATGTGTCTGTGATATAGATGGCAGTAATCCAGCACCCAGTGGAGACTCTGCGCGGTGCACTGGTCTCCAGCCATCGTGACCTGGCTAAAAGCTACAGCAGGTACAGCCAGGAGGAGCGCAGGCTACTGGAGGAGGGTCTCCGCCCAGGGGGAGAAACTGCTTTGTTCCAGCCCATCACTGTGCACTCTGATGCTGACTGGATCCCCTCACACCCAGAGGAGCCCCAGGACTTCCAGAGCTTCTACAGGAACCCATACTGCAACACCCCCATCCAGGGACATAGCACCATCTACATACAGACTATAGGTATGTGTGTGAGTGTATGTGTGTGCGAGAGAGAGGTTGTGTGGGTCTGACCAGTGTGTGTGCTATCCTCCCAGGCTCTTTCGGAGAGGCCGAAGGCCAGTATGTGGAGTTGCTGAAAGAGTACTGCCAGGCCTTCTTTTATGGTCTGGTGGTGAAACTGTTGCCCTCGGTTACCGTGGCTGTCACAGGATGTGCTTTCAGGGTCAACAGCAGCACTCAAAACCTCCAGATCCACTCAGGTAAACAAGTAGGGGCGTTCCTTACGGCATCCATGTCTGGATAACACTGCAAATTACAGTACCAATATGGAGAATGGAAATGACCTAATATTTGTCATATTCTGTGTTGTTTACAACCTCAGGGGACTTGCTGAGTTTCCTGAAGAAGAGGAAGCCTAAAGATGCCTTCTGTGTGGTAGGGATCACAATGATCGACCTCTACCCCAGAGACTCCTGGAACTTTGTGTTAGGCCTGGCTTCTGTCACTGAAGGTAGGCTATGTTGCAGGTAGTAATCAATGCACAACCAGTTACTGACAGGAAGAGTCATGTATATGACAACTGTATTTAATTTACTACCTTTTAGTGAGTCCATTGTACCACTAGATGGTGTAATAATTTAAACAGGAGAATCAGAGCTATACTAAACTCATATTCCTCTCAAACATTATGTTGTGTTCATCTGATACTGTTCATCTACAACTGTTAGACACAGTGTGATTGTGGACACTTAACAATCCGCAACTGTACAATGTTTCATCTGTCATCCTCTTCCCTCCAGGCATGGGAGTGTTCAGCTTTGCCCGGTATGATGATCACTTCAACAGCAGTAGCTATGCAGGGCGTGTGAAGAGGGGGTGCAGGCCCAAGCCTGGGGATTACTCTGTGTTCAAGGACCACTACACGCCTCCCATGTCCAGCATCCTGTTACTCCGCTCCTGCAGGGTTGGGCCAGCTTACATGCTGTCTGTCAAATCTGAATCACTGGTAGACAGAGGTAAACCATGTGCCTTATTGGAGGCCTTGATGCTTAAGACAGACCTCATTTAATATACATTTGAACTTGAATCATAGGAAAACTTAGGACCCTCCTTTAAAACAATGTGGATGGTACAGAACAGTACCATCCACAGTAACGCTAAATACGACAACGCCCTGTGCCTGTTTTTCAGACCGTGAGCCATGAGCTGGGCCATTTTTGGGATCAAGCACTGCAAGTGGATGGAGTGTGTGATGCAGGGCTCTAACCATCTGGAGGAGTCTGACCGACGGCCCCTCCACCTCTGCCCCATCTGTCTGCGCAAGCTGCAGGCTGCCATCGGCTTCAAGATTGCCGACAGGTATAAGGTAAGAACATGCTGTATCAATGCCCCTTGGGAGTTGTTATGGTATAATATTGTTCATGTAGTATATTCATGCTTTCTACTTGCTAGGCCCTGCTGCTGTGGATAGAAGAGGAGGAGGGAGTTCAGCACACATCCTTCAAGCTTGAATCAGCCCAAACTAAACCCAACCAGACAGCCCCCCCACCTGGGGCCCAGGCCCCTAGACCCACCCAGGCCTTCAACTCCTCCAGATTTTGGCTCCGCAGGTGCTTGGACATCCTAGAAGACGAGATCTTATAGAAGAGAGATCTTCCGGGTCTACTTCCCAGTTGTGTTTATTCTAGCTCAAACACACTGTTAGTGCCTAATCATAAATCAAACTTGTTCTTGTTTTTGAGTAATATGACAGACATACCCAGCATCCACTGAGATGAACATTGCATGCTTGTACTGTCAAATTGTAGGACTTTACAGGATCAGTCTTTGGTGCTGTAAAAAATATTACCATAATGAAAGTCCGGTAAGGAATGTCTAGAAACATCATTACAAATTAATCTATGTAGAATCATTCTCAGACTCTTGTGTATTGTATTATTGGGTTTATTATGATAGAAAAATATAATTAACTTAGATAACAACAACAATTTGATTAAAAACTATATATTTAATTAGTCATGATTTCCTGAGTGTAATGTTTACCTTGATGATTTTCATAAAATAATGGAATGTGAACTTATAATCAATTCCTGCTCCAGGCTAATTCACAGTGTTTGCCTAGGTACACTATCATTACCTTGTTCATATCACAGTATCAACTCCGCATGACTCGACTGACAAAACATTAGCACCCTCTCTGATTCTGGAGTCGTTTGTTACAATACGTTACGATTTACAACAATGCCTGCTGATTGCATTCAACTGGAATTATGTGCAAACTGTTCCTGCAGTCCCTGTCTTATTGTGAGGAAGGGTTCGGTCTCAGCTTGATTATTGTAATTTTTTCAGTGCAAATCACTAGGATTGAAACCCCTTCAAGTATGGCTTCAATCTCCAGGTAGATATTGCCAATGCAAACTCAGGCAGAGCTTGTAATTGGCTGGCCTTTACAATGAATCACTTCCTGGTTTTGGTTTAGGTCCACCTCCTCTCTTCCATGGTTGTCTGCAGGGTTGCTCAGCCCCTGATGCAGAGGCTGAGGGCCCCTACAGCAATTACAGGAAAGGCCTCTCCTGGCAGGTAAGACCAGACCTAGGAACACGGCCCCCAGGCCCATCCCCATCGCACAGGAGTAGAAGGCAGAACCGTAGTCCTGAGTCAGATCCACCAGAAGTCCTGAGGAAACAAGAGAAACATGCAACTCAACACATGTTTATGTCTAAGTTCTTACAGCACTATTCATAATATGTTTTAATAGTTATAGCTCATAATTACTAGCACATTGATCTGTTCTGTTTAGAGCTTATTGTCAATAAATCTAAACATGATTAGAATAGATTATTTGGGGTGTTTTGCTAATGAGAGAAAGTGCCTTGTGTTGTCTGTCTTACCTCCCAGAGGGGGACCAGCCAGTCCAGCAAAACTCTGAATGAAAACATAAACCCCAGCAGCTGACGCCATCCTCTCGATACCCACCACTTCCTCCTCTGCCAGCATGGGGATGTGTGTAGACGCCACTGTGCCCATGAAGAACCCATACAGGCCACAGCACAATGCCAGGCCCCAGAACTCCCACACCAGCCCGAAGGCCCCCAGCACCAGTGTCAGGGAAATGACACATCCCAGCAGCACCTGGGGCTTCCTGTGGCACACCTGCTTCCTGCTCATGACCCAGCCAACAGACAGGCGTCCCAGCATCTCGGCCACGGCCATGGTGGACAGCATGTACGTGGCGTGCTCACGCTCCACGCCCCGGTTCACGCTCAGCTGGATGATGTAGAGCTGCGGGGCAAAGAAGCCCAGCGTGGCGAAGAGCCCAAAGAGAGAGTAGCAGATAAAACGACCCTCCCTCAGCACAGAGAAGTCCAGAAGTCTGACCTGCTGGGACGTCTGGTCCACTGACGTCATTTCTTCTTCCTCCTCCTTCTCATCCCCCTGTCCTTTTCTCTCTATGCCCTCTTTCCCCATCTCCACTTGAAGCTTATAGCCCTCCACTTCATTCTTTACTTTCACTTGATTCTTAAGGTTCTCCATCTCCTCTTCTCCCTGCAGGGGTATCCCCTCCTCCCCAGACCCACCGCGGGCTGTCCCTGGCAGGCACTGCCCCCCAGAGACCCCAGATCTCAGGGAGTCTCCATGTGTCAGCTTGTTTTCCTGATTGTTTTCTGTCATATAGGAAAGCTTTCTGGTCAAGGAGCCTGAGTCCTCCAGTCTGCTGTGTGAGTTCAGTTTTGAGTCGATCTGCACGCTCTGGTTCCCCTGCTCTGTTGGGGCCAGCACATGGCTCTCTGTCTCCCACACAGGCTGGTGTGTGATGATGATGGGCCGCAGCAAAGCCCCACAGACAATGATGGTGCCTTGCAGAGCTCCTATCACCACCATGGTGTAACGCCAGCCAATATTGTCCCTCAGAGCAGAGAATGCTGTGGAGGGGAGCAAACACGGATGAAGAGAGAGAGAATGTAGTCAGAATATAAGCTAATAAACTGAGGAGAAAAACAAACCTTTGGGGTCAGAATAACTTACAAACACACACTCACCAGGGGCGAGAGCAAACATGGTGAAGGACTCTCCAGTGGACGCCACTGCTGTTACCAGGGAGCGCTTGCGTGTGAAGTACTGGGAGAGGATGGTCACTGTGGGCAGGAAGGTCAGGCAGTACCCAAGACCTGGCAGGAGAGAGTAACAGTGTACAGTAAGGTGTATGTGTGTGTGTGTCTGTGTGTGTGTGTTTGCCCTAAATACACACCTGCAATGATTCCCGTTGTGATGTACATTTGGTTGACAGAGGTCGTAAAGCCAGTAGTGATGGTTCCCACAGCAAGGAGGAATCCACCAATCATTACGACTGGCTGGAACCCAAACCGATTGGTTAAGATTGAGGACAGAGGTGCTGAAAGACAACATAGCAATAGCTAAGAGAACATCATACCACTTATATTTCTCTCTCCTGCTTCCCCTTGCTCACATTTGAGAAGCTGCTCACCAAGTCATCCTCCAACTAATTTCTATCTGACCAGTAAATATTCTGTCTTCACTGTAACAGTCCTGTCTCAGGTTTGTTTCTCACCTTCCAGTTCTATTTCACTTCTGAATGTTCCATCTCACTTCTGAGAGGCCATCTGCCCCAGGGGCGGTTCTACACGGGGGCCTACAGGGGCCAGGGCCCCTGTAAAAATGTCCCTGGCCCCCTCTGTGACCCCCCTGAGCTGACTGAATTTTTTTTTTAACATGTTTTTCTTCTTCTAGTTGTCATCTTGAAATGAGGAAGGGACATTGCAGCCTTTTTTGCTACAGTAAGTAAAAAAGTGAGAGAAACATATAAAGGTATTGAGAGAGCTGAGGAGCTGGAAGAGGGATAGCCAGAGCCGTTTGTATGATTTTAATGTAAACAAAATTAAAGTATTTAATGTTTAAATATAATTTGTTTCCGCTTTTCAATGTGCCCCTCTGATTAAACACTGGCCCCCCCTTAGTCCCCCCAGTAAAATGTGTCTAGAACCGCCACTGCTCTGCCCCGGATGGTGACCCCCCTCCCCCCTTCCCCCCTCCCCAGGCCCCTACTTGGTGTCTATCTCACCTGCGAAAGACATGACAAACACGCAGATGGAGATGATCCAGGACACACGGCTGTTGCTCTCCTCAAACTCCTCCATCAGGTCCTGGAGGAAGATACCGAAGCTCTTGATGACGCCGTAGGTGAAGACCTCCACCAGGAAGAAAGCCCCTGCCACCACCCAGCCCCAGCCCCCATCAGGGGCTTTCTGGTACACCAGGGGCCTCATCAAATACCTGGCACACAACACTACAGCTATCCAGCCAGGCAAGGGGAGGGTAAGAGAGGGAAGGGGAGCAGAGGAAAGACATCTTACACTTGATTTGATTAATACAGGGATTGAGAGAAGGAGTTGAGTTGGAGGGTATTGAAGAAACATTTTTCAAGGTGTTGGTGATTGAAAAAAAGGTTTACACGTGAACGCGCGACTTATGAGAACGCGCACGTTGCGTGCGTTAACGCTCATACCTGCGGTCCGCTCAGAAGCAACTTGATTCTTCTGTAAACTGAAAACGGTAAACTACGATTTATTACGACCTAATAAGGCATTGCAGTTAATTATGTAACAAGCGGGATCTTGGCGATGTGAACTACTTTACACATACGATTGAGTATGTTGTGGTTGGAAATGATGCTAGAACCGAAGATGTTGGTCTGAATCACAACCGCAGTGAATGCTAGGCTATTAACATGATCAACTCCATACTGAAAATCTCAATCATTATTTTCCGACGTAGGCTACTAATACTTAAACTATAATACTAATACCATAGTTGTACTCACCACATTTGTTTTCGCAACTCATAATCCAACTCTCTGATGCCCACTGAATGCGCAGCTGCAAGTGACAATAATCTAAATCTAAATGCCACAGTAACTGGCCCCTGTCTTTTATTCTCTTGTATTTTTTTGATGCGTGTACTTGAACAGAGCAGACCCATTTGCAAACATGTTGTTCCGACTGGATTCAAAGTTGGACAACTTTAGTGGTGGAAAAATCTATCGCCAGTTAAAGTTAATCCCACCACGGGATGCCTCTGTCTACTAATGAATACATGTTACAATTAAACCTAGTTAATCTGATCTATTTATGTTTTGTTAAAGAACATTTTGTCTAGAACATTCCTTTGAGTGTTCCAAATAAACATATTGGGCAATATAGTCAACGATAGGTGAGATTTCACAATATCCAATAGCTTTCAGGATTCATGTCCTAGCACTATAAACAGCCTTGTTATGCCAGTTTGCCCACCGATAAAGCTAATGACAAAATGTTGATTATGAGTTAGCTTAGCAGGCAAAGAGAGAGAGACACACACAGACGGAGACAGAGAGACAGAGAGCGAGAGAGAGAGACAGAGACAGAGAGACAGAGAGAAGACAGCTGATAGTTGCAGTTGAATGCTCGTCTGCCTTTTTCAGTTTGGTTCTCAGGCAGAGTTCTGTCTGTGGCCATGGGTCAACGTGACTTAACTAGTCTATATAAATATTGCCATTTCTAATTTTTTTACTACAGTTTAATATTGGAATACTGTTTGGGAGATTGATACTATTTCCAATTATTTGCCTCTCAGTAATTTGTTTCAGTTAGTTGTGCTCCAAAGCATGACGTTAAAAGGAGAATAGTCCCCCCCACCTACCGTATGTGCTTAGATTGAGGGGAATTATATCCTTGCTTCTTCTTATGTGGTGGACTATAATACTGTGTGCTGCTGCGTAGTCATGTGAAACCGGTGGCTCAACAGAGCTGCTTCTGCAAAGACCCCCCCCCCCTCGCTCTTTCTCATTCTCTCTCTCTCTCTCTCTCTCTCTCTCTCTCTCTCTCTCTCTCTCTCTCTCTTCTCTCTCTCACACACATACACACACACACACATATGAGGAAGGTAGTGGGTCAGATCATGTTGCAGCAGTCACCACAGTCCTAAATCAGTCTACTGGTATCTAACCTCTACTACGGTGGGCGGTTGTCTGTACTGTATGCTTCCTCACTCTCTGTTTGTGACTGTTTACAGTGTGTGTACATGCATTATGTACGTTTGGAACTGCAGTGCCAAGCCAACCACTATGCAGTCATCATACATTATAAACCACCATCTACTCCTGGATTGTTATGTAATGCCAGCAGCCAATTGGCTGTGTGTCTCGCAACAGGCCTGGATTCAGCATGCTGCTGCTGTCTGGGACCATACTCTCTCTGCTACTGCTGCTCACAGGGAGCCAACATGGCGGCCGGGCAGGACCCAGGGAGAGGAAGCCCAACTTTATCATTATTCTGGCAGATGACATAGGCTGGGGGGACCTGGGGGCTAACTTGGAGGGTGTGAGGAAGACCCAAACTCCGAATCTGGACCTGATGGCAGAGCAGGGGATGAGGTAGAGGTCAGCTTACTGTAATAACATGCTAACCTGCTAGCAAGCTAAATAACCTAAACTGACATTTTACCAATCAACTAACCCTTCCTCAGCTGACCAACTGATATTGTGTGCACTGTAACCTAGACTTATTTGAACTGGGGTCAGGAGAGACGAAGATGTCTGCCAAATACCAATAAAACCTCTCACACAAGCAGTAATTTCCTGTTTTCAATCCTTACTGTATTCCAGGCTGACAGACTTTCACTCTCCAGCCTCCACCTGCTCCCCATCCCGGGCCTCCCTGCTCACCGGCCGACTGGGCCTGCGGAATGGGGTGACACACAACTTTGCTGTGGGGTCTGTGTCGGGCCTGCCCCTCTCTGAGGCCACGCTGGCACAGTTGCTACAGCAGGCAGGCTACCACACTGCCATGGTGGGGAAGTGGCACCTGGGGCACCGAGGACCCTACCATCCCACCAACAGAGGTCCACGACTTTTCCCTACTCATCTATTCATTTTGGTTTCTGTACTTCCAGTGCCAGTCTGGAATGTTCTCTTGTAAGAGCTCAGCGAGGCTCGGTTAATTAAAACAGTGGGGTTTCCAAATATGTTTTTTGGTGAGTATTACAAATAGGAACTGGTTCAAACTTGAGTCGCTGGCTTAAACCAGAGTTCTAAGAACTTTCAGAGAAGGAAAACAATACAGCTGGTGGTAGAAAGAGAGGTAGAAAAGAGTGAATTACTGGCTGTGTGTGTCTTCTTGCAGGGTTTGATTATTACTTAGGTATACCCTACAGTAATGACATGGGCTGTACAGACCAGCCTGGATATGACCTGCCCCCCTGCCCTCCCTGTGACCCTGGGCCCCAAGTACACAGGTGTGTGTTCACACCCCCCCCACACACACAAACATGCAGTACACATTAAGGATGTTATTATACATGTATATTACACCCACACCAACTGTATCAGGAGACACCACTTTATTGTCTCAGACAAAATGTCAGACAATAAAGGAAAGACTGTCGTTTATTGAACAAATGTTGTGATGATTAACTTGACAAAGAAGCTGATGAATCAGTGAAGACTGGGCGGTGATGGGGAGGTGAAGGGACAAGCACAACAGCAACATGAACGAACTAGAGCACAGGGAAATATTTAACAAGACAGCAGCACAATGATAGGCTAACAATGAAGGTGTGTTACTATGCTATTGGATAGATGTAAGCAGCTGATCAGAATGGCTGATATCACAATATACGGCCCCAGACATTGACAACAAGGACATTACGAGGGAGAATACGTGAGGGGAGTGAATACCAGGATAGTATGGGACATATACAGGCCTAAGCATGCATAAGTAAGGTCTTCCTGACTGAACTTTGACTAGAGCTTCATTTATACACACGCACGTACACAAGTGAGGGTTCTTCATCCATCGTGTGGTCTCTCCCTCGCCCAGACAGAAGAGGGCAGGTGCTGGAGGTTGTTCCTCCCAGGTGGCCCTGCCTCTGTATGAGAACAGCACCATCATAGAGCAGCCCCTGGACCTGTGGAGGCTGACACAGAGCTACACCCAGGCTGCTCTCAGGGTCATACACACCGCAAGGTAACACACACCTGACCACACCACACCAAGACGACCAAACACATAACACACACAACACTGTGCTACACAACGCTAGTACAGTACACTACGCAACACTGTACTACACCTCGCAATACCACATACACTACTCTACACAGAGCTTGGGGCAGATGCCCTTACACAGCACAGCCCAGGCCAGTCAGTTGTGTTGTGGTTTTCCACAGACTAATGTAGGCCACAGATGTTTACAGAGGGAACTACTCTGAACCTCAACACAAACATATTTTTGTCGTAGCATGTGCACGTTCTCTTTCAGAACTTTACCTGCCGGCGTCAACTTGAGCCAACATTATCCTTCCAGAAGACAGTGCTCTATTTAAAGAACAGTTATGGCACTTTCTGTGGAACAATCGTGTTTGTGTCCAAACCTAAAACGTGATGATGATGTCATATCTTCCAAGGCAACAAGGACATCCTTATCTGTTGTATGTGGCTCTTGCTCACATGCACGTCCCCCTGACCCCCTCCCCCCCGGCCCCCCATGGGACAGAGGGGGGGGCTTACGCTGCCAGCCTAAGGGACATGGACAGCCTGGTGGGAGCGATAAAGAACGCGTCCGACTGGACAGACCAAAACAACACACTCATCTGGTTCACAGGTGAGCAAACAGAGTGAGCACACAAAACTAGCTGTCTACACCAGAGGTATTTGACCTGAGTGTCTATGTGTGCCTGTGCAGGTGATAATGGCCCCTGGGAACAGAAGTGCCAGTATGCAGGAAGTGCAGGGCCTTTCCAGGGGAAATGGCAGACCAGCAGAGGTGAGTACTTCCTGGAGCGGCAGCCCCGGTTGCGGGGGGCGATGACTATATTCTGGATCTCGTGAGCCACCCCCTCATCTGCCCCTCAGGCGGGGGCTCTGCCAAGCGGACCACTTGGGAGGGGGGTCACAGGGTACCCACCGTGGCCTACTGGCCTGGCAGCATAGCAGCGAACAGCACCAGCTCTGCCCTGCTCAGGTAAACACTGCATGCACACACTGTGCAAATTCTGTGATGCCCAGGTACGCCCACACACACACGTACCTTAACCCACCTCAGCAATTTACTATATTTTATGTATGGGCACTGTGGCTATTCTAATATTGAGAGTCATATTACAGTTACTGACCAACTAACCCAGACCCACCCCCCACCCCCTCCCTCAGTGGTCTGGATGTGTTCCCCACCCTCCTGTCCCTGGCGGGGGTGGAGCCTCCGTCTGATAGACACTACGATGGCGTGGACGCCTCAGAAGTCCTGCTGCATGGCGCCCGGACTGGACATGAGGTAATGACACAACCATTCACCGAAGGGACACCGGCTACTTACGGTTATATACGCTCTACGTGAAACTGAACGTGAGGTGGAGTTCATTCAACAATCTGGTCATCTGAAATAACGTTTTACAGTTATACACCATACACAAGAACTCATACATTCATGTAGACACTAGAAGTATTTCATTTGGTGTTGGCTGGAGTGTAGCTGTCTCTGTTGTGTTCTCTCCCTGCTTGCAGTTCCTCTTTCACCCCAACAGCGGTGCTGCAGGGACGTTTGGGGACCTGCAGGCCGTCAGAGTGGACAACTACAAAGCCTTCTATCTCACAGGTGGGAGTGAACTGTTACACCGAGCAGCCAATCAGCAGTAGGTTACAGCTCATTGGAATGAACTGAGGTGGTGTTGATCGACCCCCTCAACCGCCACCCTTCTCCCCCCAGGTGCTGCGGAGGCATGTGGTGGGAGCACAGGGAAGGCAGAGCTCCACGACCCCCCTCTAATCTTTGACCTGTTCCGGGACAAAGGGGAGGAGTCACCCTTAGACGAGAGCACAGAGGAGTATCAGCATACGCTGGAACGTGTCAGGAAGGGGCGGGATGACTTGCTGTGGGACATTGCCACTGACCAATCCGTTTCCACGGCTGATTATACCACGAGCCAGTCAGCAGCTCCCTGTTGTGACTCCAGACACACTGCCTGTCGCTGTCATACAACTGGCTGAGGAGAGAGGAGGGAGATGAAGAAAATAAATAATACATCAAATAAGGGAGAGAGGGAAGAGAGGACAAGACAGAAAATAGGGGTAGGCAGAGATGTTGTTCTTCTTGCTGATAGTCATTGACATCCACTGATATCCACCCATGCTGTAATTTGGGGGAAAAAATGACCTTATCTTAACGGTGTGTTTAAGACTGACAACAAACATCCGCAGAGATACCTGATGACAATATGTTGTTGTTAGCATACAGTGGATTCTCTATCACGTTTGTGGTGAGCTCAACATGTTATGAATGAGACTTGTCACTGTGGTCCAGGGAAACAGGCGAACTGGAAAGCAACAGCTCCCTCTGGTGACCAAGCAGCAGTACTGACCGATCACATGGACAGGATATAGCTTCTCCCATCGATATTCAACTACATGGAATGAGAGGAGTTTGTTTCACATTTGTTTTTATTGCATGGGTCTGGCTCAAATTATCAGAAATTACAACAACTAGCTGAAGAGTTTGTCTAGTGTCACCATTATTTGGCAAATCCCTCAAATGAACAAATAGGCAAACTGTTTTACATACTATATATAAATGTATATATACACATTTTACACACATAGTAAAACTCATTCCACCATATATTCTCTTAACTTACTATAGGTCTATGCATCAAAGTATAATACTTGACTAATTCCAAAAACATTTCGTACAGAGTAATCTTTTAGTGATTCTAAGTACAAAGTTCTAGTCCTCCTTTACCATGTTAACAAATCCACAGATGATGTTAGGATGATATCATTGATATAAGATGATGTGTTGGACTTGACTGTAAAGTGAATTGTCTCGTAGTCTACGTTGCAGCTCATGATTTTGCTGAACCGCTCTCCTTCTGCCCTCACTTCATATATCTACTCTTTTTTTCTCCTCAGATATTTTTCCCCTTTTCTCCTTGACTCCTTTTCTCCACCTATCCTCTTTAGCTCAGTCCATCAACTAACAAGTCCGAGAGGTAGCACTTGGTGTGGACACGTTTGGTGCATCACACTGATAACAATTAGCATTGACCCAGGGGATCTCTGGCTGTCTGCCTCTCTGGCTCCCACTATCTCTGGGTGGGACACAGCTAAGGCCAGTTGATAAGTTCCCTTCTCTTTCACATGCCCACCCTCTACTTGTCTGTCCCCCAAACACTCCCCTCACACCCCTCTGAAGTGTGTCCCGTCAATAAAGGACTTCACATGGTCCCAGAGGAAGAACCTACATGTTGCACTATAGCCAAACATTATACATAATGCATTATACATAACATTTAGACGTTTCAGGTGCTGAAGAGCACTTTACATACACTAGAAATGTTCCCCTGCTCCTCTGCCCAGGCAATGGGTTTCTCGAGCTGGATTGTTGAACCCAGACCCGCCTGTCAGTCTATCAGCCAGCCTGCTGTGGAGGATGGAAAACAGATTACAGCTGCTGTGATGAGTCAGCAGATCTCTGCCACCCGGCTACAATCAGCCATCTTAGGCGAGCTGCATTCAGGGAAACATGCTGGCTGGTGGACTGCTGCCATGGAAACAGCGGGCTAGGGGATAATATACTGATAAGAGAGATGATTGACAGATACAGGCTTTACACTGCTGTCAATCTGGATCTGGGAGCAGGTAGGCATGTGGGTCTTGGAGCAAGTGAGTAGGTCTGGGAGTAGATAAGTAGGTGTGTCTGGAAGCAGGTCTAGGAGAGGCCTCCGTTGGTTCTCACCCATCTCTTTGAATACACTTCTATTGGTCGTCTGGCTTTCTCTTGCATCTGACTGGCTCACTGGGGTCCTAGGGGTGGGACCTGGGATGTTTGAACACTTCTCTCCTGCCTGGAGACGGTCTGATTGGTTTCAGGTGGTGGGGAGGCGGGGGTCAGTTGCTCTGGTTGCTGACTGGTGGAAACTCGTTCTCGTCGTCCAGACAGACAGGTGCTTCAGCAAACTCGTGCTCCGGGATGACATCACCCTTCTGGGCCCCCCCATCCTCCGAGTAGCCTTGTGGGGAGGGAGGAGAGGAAGAGAAGGAGAAAGAAAGGAAAGAAAGACAGAAAGAAAGGGTAAATCGAGTAAAAACCAACTCTTTTACATTAAAAGACAACCTGTTTGTGTGTGTGTACCAGAGATGTTTACCTGTGAGAGCAGAGGAAGAGGGTGGGGTTGAGGAGAGGGCGACAGTGGCAGCATACGATTGGATGGCTGGCTGGGGCAGTCCTTCCTCCGACTCCGCCTCTTCTTCAGGCTCGACTGGCTCCTCACTGGTCTCAAACAGTCTGAGGGAAGACAGCGAGTGTTAGTAAATACACTCACACACACACACACACCCTCATACACGCACAGCTGTGTCACCCACCCACACACCTGTGTTTCTGGACCAGCACACACTCCCCTCCGTCCTGAGGGTCCACGTTGTAGATGTATAGGTGTCCGTCGGAGGAGGCCACCAGCAGCCGAGGCAGCTTCTGGACCCTGGACACACACACACACACACCCAACAGAAGAAGCTCTTTCAGTGGACGTCCACAACACAAGACGTGTCAAATCTCTCGTGTGTTTTCTCTTACGTGGCGAGGGCACAGACGTTCTTCAGACCGAACATGTTGAGCCTGACGGTGGCGAAGGCCCGGTCCTGATGCATCATGTCTGACACCTGGGTGGGCAGGTAGGTGCTGGCAGCAGAGAACATCTTCCCCACATATGCAGACCATGTGGGAGACTCCTCTTCCCGGCTGGCCCACAGCAGGCAGGAGGGAAGCACAGGTGAGCACAGACAGAGAGAGAGAGAGAGGGGGGGGGGGGGGGGGCGGGGGGTCACAAACAGTGTCCATACACACAGCCACTCAGAGCACTTTACTTCCCACCGCACACACACGCATATTGCACGAGAGTACCTCGGGCTGTGTACTTCCAGTTTGAAGATGTGAACGGTCTCTGTGTTGCTGGAGGCACAGAGGAACTGGGCGTCAGCACTGAAGGACAATGAGCTGATGCTCACATACCTGAGACACACGTACACAGCACAAACACACAAAGGTCAGTCGGACAGCGGTCACAAGGTCAGTGGGTCACGGTGTGGATTTGACCTGTGTGTTTGTGTGTGTGCGTGTGTGTGCTGACCTCTTCATGCCTCTGCGGAACTCAAACAGTCTCTGTCCCTCTGGGATGGTGAACACTCGGATGACAGTTCCCTGGAGAGGAGGATGAAGAAGAGAGGGTTAGAAACCACAAAAGAGGGAGCATTCTGGGATGTGAAAGAGAGAAGGGGAGGTGAAAAGGAGGAGAGACAAGATTGCAGCAGACCCTCTCAGATGCACTGGCCAGTTTGGTTCCTGAGGCGTTGAAGGTGAGGGCTGCCAACGGGCTGTCATGGGCGGGGATCATCGTCATCGTGCTCTGAGGGAAACGCATGGCGCACACATGACATCATCAGCCTGCGACCACCTCAACAGCTGCATCACATTTTATCATGGTCAAATCTACAATTTACGCTACACATCCATGTGGAGCTACATTTTGGGAAAAATGTTAGGGATTGGTGAACACTTCCATTTCAATTCAAGAATCGCTTATACAGTAGGCAGAGTGATTTACACCAGCATTACCAGATTGTTGGCATCGTACACAATGATCTCTCCTACGGTGGCACTGCCAGGGTATGCCAGGTAGGAGTTACCATGGTTGACTGACAGGGCGCACAGACCTGGGAGGAGAGGTAGGGGGGTTAGAGAAGGAGAGTGTGTGTGTGTGTGTGTGTGTGTGTGAGAGTGTCAGTACCTGTTGGGTTGGAAGGGGTGTTGAGCAGTGTTTTGAGCAGCTTCATGTCTTTGATGTTGTGGATGTAAACCGACTCCTCCAGACACACCACTAACCTCTGTGACACACAAACAAAGCCATTAGTACCTAGTTTGGCATCAGTACATACAACATGTACTCGCTTGTACACAGTTTATCCCCCCAAAAAGTAGATGTCACATGGTGAAAACTCAATTTACAAAAGACAATAAATAATGGGCTTGATCATTATAAGAATATAGAATAAATTCAACTTTTTCAACATATATATATATATATATATATATATATTCAACATTTTCTGTTTCTGTGTACCTGCCCGCCTGACTTCCTGTTTGCCTGCCTGTCTGTACCTGCCAGCCTTACTGCCTGCCAGGTGGCCTGTACCTGTCTGTTGAGTCGAACTGAGAGGATGTTGTTGGAGTAGCTGTAGTTGCAGATCTCCGTCCCCTTCTTGAAGTGGTAGACGTTCATCCTGCGAGGCATGGAGAGACTGACCACCACCACCAGACTGCTGGAGAACAGACGCTCCACGATGTACACGTCTGGACACTCCGCTGGGACAGAATCACAACACATCCATCACCACTTAATCCATGAATCAGGTTCGGGGAACACAGCATCACACAGGATCAAACACATACATGCCGACACTGATACAGTCATAACAAGCGTGCAGTTGTCTACCTGTGTCACCTAATTCAAAATAATGATGAAATACTTACAGGGAGAATGACTGTGTTTGTCTTACACTTGCTTTAAGTCATCAGTGTTATCACTGTGGTGTTAGCTAACCATTGTTTGTCTATGTGGGAGGTTGCAGGGTAAACATGAGAGGGCTTCTGGGACAGCTTGTTCCCGGCTACCTGCTGTATAGTACGGTACTGGGTAACCTGGGTGAACATGACCACCGCTTAGCCCTGTCATATCACCAGGACCTGGAACAATGTCACACACGTTCTGACAGATGCAGACACACACGCATACATGCACAAATACACACTCACACACGCATACATGCACAAATACACACTCACACAGGCATTCATGCACAAATACACACTCACACACACACGCGCGGCCGTGACAGGTTTGTCGAGTCTTGGTAGAGTATGGTTTTCTGATTTGACATGCAGCCAATGTTCTTCAGAGAAGGAAAATGGGACAGGTCATGTCTGCTCACCTCCCTCGTGGATGCAGTCCATCTTCTCCACAGAAGTGACAGAGAAGAGCCTGTAGCCAGCTTTAGTGCCCACAGACAAGGACCTGAGACAGACAGGACAGGACAGGACAGGACAGGACAGGAAGACAGACAGACAGGACAGGACAGGACAGGACAGGAAGACAGACAGGACAGGACAGGAAGACAGACAGACAGACAGACAGACAGACAGACAGACAGACAGGACAGGACAGGACAGGACAGGACAGGACAGGAAGACAGACAGACAGACAGACAGACAGACAGACAGACAGACAGACAGACAGACAGACAGGACAGGACAGGACAGGACAGGACAGGACAGGACAGGACAGGACAGGAAGACAGACAGACAGACAGGACAGGACAGGAAGACAGACAGACAGACAGGACAGGACAGGAAGACAGACAGACAGACAGACAGACAGACAGACAGACAGACAGACAGACAGGACAGGACAGGACAGGAAGACAGACAGACAGGACAGGACAGGACAGGACAGGACAGGACAGGACAGGACAGGACAGGAAGACAGACAGACAGACAGGACAGGACAGGAAGACAGACAGACAGACGAGGAACAAAACAGAGGCAGACAGATGCAATTGTTTTGTAAACAAAGTTGTCGAAACAATGACCACTGATCGAGATTAAGCCCATATAACTCTTAATAGATTACTGTTTACCCAATTCAGGTGTCTTCCATATGACGGAATAATCTCCACATTAAAACACAACCGACTAGGCCTACAACCAACCAAGCGTGTACCACTACCACATCGCGGACCAGGAAGATGGTGTCCATGTGACTTACCACTGACTTTAGCCCTCGCTATAAATATCCCCCTAGGAGAAATTAAGGATCGAGTGAGCTGAATGGTCAGTGCAGAATCGGGTTGGCTGAGGTCAGGTGACTTCCTCCCAGCCTACAGCTGCAGAGACAACCTGCAGCACTATCTATGGGCAGAACTGTCTCTGGGCTGAGGTCAAGCACAGCGCAGCTGGCAGGACAGCCAGCAGGTGTGACCAGATAGCACCTGTAGCTTATCTGATGTGATATTAGTCTTGGGTTAGCTTATCATGGCCATAGATGACTGAAATAGGGCAGAGTACTCAGCTGTCTGTGAAGACACCTGTTTGGGGTCTGGCCCATGGCAAACAGGTGGGAGTGCCCAGCAGACACCTGTAGAAAATGATCTGTAGCTGGATGCATACTGGCTGATTTATCATGGACATCATCGGTTTATTAAATGCATGAGCTTCTAGGCTACTATTTAAAACGTACAGTAGCCTAACAAGTGTTTAGTATTTAAAATGAAGTACTTCCCTGTTCGTTTAGCATATTGACACATGTTACCTTAGGGCTCAGTCTACCACACACAATGGATTAACATTTAAGGAAATATATGTCTTTGTGTCGTCACACTACAGACTTGCACGGGCTTGTCCACTGGCTGATTAACGAGCTCTGCAGTTGGGTAAAGAGCTGAAGACTGTCTCTATTGCATGTAATCTTGGGTGAATATTAGGGTCACCGACAGTACACCAACTACTGGCCTACTTTGTAAGTAAGCAGTCATAGGCTGTGGGTAAACTTTTAAACGTTAACAAATTAATTTGACCAGTCCACAAATATGGGTACGGTAAGGTGCCCTGCATATACAAAATAGACTAAGATACCACCAGTTTATGGAATTATTTTGCGGCCTTAAAATTATGCAACAGTCCAGCAGTTCAAAAAAGAGAAGCCGATCGAACGGTCTGGGTTGACGGGTGCTTACGTGGTGTCCTGGTTAAACGAGGCGCAGATCAAGCCTTGAGGCCCTTCCGGACCGTCTGATGTCTCTCTTGTCTCCATCTCGTCCACCAGTTTTCTTAACTTCGCGCTGCCCTTGTTGAGAGACTTGGGTCCGAATCGATTATCCCAGAAGACCCGCTCCTCTCCCCAGAAGCGAAAGCGCCACGCGCAATGACTTCAGAGAGGGGAAAGCTAAAGATATATCAACTGTCATTAATAAGAGAAACAGCCACGCAGCGTGGAAGTCTAATGGGGCTCACAGTATCACCGGTATCCTTTCACTTTCGTAGGACGACGTTGTTATTATAGTGTTATTAACTTCACCACACAGACAACAGTAGGCTACATAACAAAAACAGCTGAGGGTTTTATGCGTCACTTCAACTCAGTTTTCTATTGGTTCGCAGTAGTGCTAACGGTTTACCCCTTTACTTCTCAGATAGGTTAAATAGTTAAAATACTTGATATGATTGGCCAGTTTAGCAGTCACTAAAAAAAGGCCTACCCACTTGAAGATAACCGTTCATCGATTGGTCTATTGCACCTTCATTCTTTACACGAGGAATTGTTTTGATAATTCTTATTGGATGAACTGAGAGGTGAAGGCAAGTGGCTTAATGGCTTGCAGACTCTTGATCAATGCGTTTAGATGGAATTCAGTATAAATACTAGTGTAGAATTGCTCAGGCATTTCATATTACGCATTTGCACCATGTTTGGTACATTTTTGTCCAATCGAAGCCCTACTACTTGTCTACCAACATTGTGTGTAAAAACAATAACTCAATGCAATGGGATTGTGCACGCAGACGACAAACAGTGTAATAAGTCAATAATACTTTAATTTATATAAACACGCTGCTCATGTATGTTTTTGACTGGATATTTTGAAAGAATTCGCTGCCAGTGTCACTTTATTGATTTCTATCTCTTGACGTCATGATTTCCGTAGTTCTTCTTTAAGGTTGCCAGGGGTTACTGCTCACATGTCAGAACGAGGCGAATTGACGTCAATGACAGCTCGCGATTGGTCCTTAGCCGTATCCGGTGGGGCAGCGGTCCAGGGTTTGGGAAAAATCGAAGCTAGTCTTTGATACGCTTGGAGAAATACCATCTACATCAGGACAGTACCATTGGGCTCGGTTAGAAGTTGCAGATTTTTTGTAAGTTCCTATGTGTTTCTGTGCTTGAATTGGATGATCCAACGATCGCGGAATATGTAGCCTCCGCCTCGCATTTGTTTATGATAGAGCTCAAGATGGCGTCATTGGTCGAGGGCTTTGCAGGCCAAATGCTAACTAGCTAGCTAGCAAATGCTATCCATTTAAACCATTATAACTAGAAATCAGAAGCTCGTTACTTGCAATGTTGTATATTTATTGAAATATATTGCAGAACACGGTTTGTTAGTACTTCTGTCGTGTTAACTTGCTTATTTGATCGCTTGCTAGGCTGCATCTTTCCAATCAGATTAACGAAACGTCAACTACCGATACTACATTTCCCCCTGTCGAAACACCCTGTATCACCTCAGCATTAACTGTTTTAGTAGTCTACTGTATGTCTTTCTGGGGAAGCCTATCCCTTTCGTGTCTACTTGGTGCAGTGCATCCGTTAGTGCCTGGATTAGCAAGGTCATTTTGTGTGTTTTATGAAATACGATGATTGACAGCAGTCATAGCTCAACTGTCAGGTGATGTGAGCCCAAGAGCACTGAGACCGGGTATATGCTTCACGGACGTCCAAGGTTGATCTGTGTGTACTAGTAGAATATACTGTAGGATGTCCAACTCCGAGATAGATAGGATTTTATACCAGTTGACTTTGATTATTTGTAATCTGTTATTGGAGATTATCATGTAATCTGAATCCTATTATATGAAGTCCCCATGCAGTAAAGGGCAGCTGCCGTATGTAGCCTATTTGATTTGTTTTGAAACACAGGCCTAGCTTCACGAGATTATTCAGAAAATAACCCTTTTTCTCGTTTTCTTTTGTGTGGTTTCCAGCAATGATCAGCACATGATCTCTTTTTTGAAACAGCCAAACAACTGTTCATAACAGAAACTAAGTGTTTTTCTTGAACACACTCCGTAACACACCCTTGCCCCCCCCCCCTCCCCTCAGCTCTGAGGTTGTAGGTCGTGGAGCAGGTCGCGATGGCGTCAGGCAGCACGAGCAGTGAGGAGGAGAGGAGCCTGAGGGAGTGTGAGCTCTATGTGCAGAAACACAACATCCAGCAGCTTCTCAAAGACTGCATTGTCCAGCTGTGCACCTCCAGGCCAGACAGACCCATGGCCTTCCTTAGAGAGTACTTTGAGAGGCTGGAGAAGGTATGCCATGTATTTCTGTGTTCTAGCCCGCACGTGTGTTTTTCTGTATCTTTACCGTGTCGGTGTGTCTTTGCATGCAGGTATTTGTCACATCACAACAGAATCTGTCTGCATCTTTGAACTATCATGGGATCGATTTAATGCACAAGAGTCCAAGGATTCCATTCTAAAGTATGCCCCATGGCAGCCTGTTGACCTCTGACCTCCACCCCCAGGAGGAAGCGAAGCAGATCCAGAACCAGCAGAAGGCCAGCAGCTCGCGCTCCGACTCGCGCGATGAGGAAGTGTCCCCGCCCATGAACCCCGTGGTGAAGGGGCGCCGGCGGAGAGGAGCGTTCAGCGCAGAGGTCTACACGGAGGAGGACGCCGCGTCATACGTCCGCAAGGTTAGGGTCACCGCCACACACTCAGGCATACCAGCTCCACATGCAGCAAGACTCCTTCTCTTATGTCTAGAAGCTGAGTTACCTATCGTAGATACACACATAGTGGTCCATGGCAGTGAGGCCTTTGTTATCATGTTAAATGTTCCAACTCTGGTTGGTTTTGATTTCAAGGTCATTCCCAAAGACTACAAAACAATGGCCGCCCTGGCCAAAGCGATTGAAAAGAACGTGCTCTTCTCACACCTGGATGACAACGAGAGGAGGTACGCAAGTTCTCATTATTTAGGAATTGTTGACTTTTAAGTAAAGGTGTCGGTTTTTACAAGAAAGTTTGGTCAACTCATGGAACCGGTCAAATAACCGCAAAACTGTGTTTACAGCGACATCTTTGATGCCATGTTTCCAGTGACCTACATCGCCGGAGAGACGGTTATTCTGCAGGGTGGGGTTCTCGTTCATGTTCATCTTTTCATGTTCATGTGTTTGTGTTCTTTGCGAGAGGTTTACTTTACTGATTCTTGGAGAGATAAGAGCACCACTAAAGATATCTGTTTGTCCTCTCTCTCAGGCGATGAAGGTGATAACTTCTACGTTATCGACCAAGGGGAAATGGACGTGAGTATCTGTTGCAGTTGCAAGTATTTTTAGAAACCAGTGTCAAAATCATGAAACCCAAATACAAAAGAACAAACTTTCAGTCTTTTTAAAAAGTAGACCCATCTCACAAGGGGAAAAAACATTGTTTTTTTGATGTCTTTAATATGACAGGCTTGCTTTATCTTTATCTGTGTGTGGGACAAGTGATCTAATGTTAGGATTGCTTGCTTTCCAAAGAGTTGTCACAACAGTCTGTTCTGGGCGTTTTTCCTCCTGTCCTTGTGCTCTTCTCAAAGTTCCACCCTAGTAGCTGAAACCCAGTGTATAGATTATACATCAGTTCATGTCCATCCTGAGTGCTGATGCCCCCAGTGCTGTTTCACCGAGTGCCCCACCTACCCCCTCACAGGTGTATGTGAATAATGAGTGGGTGACCAGCATTGGGGAGGGGGGCAGCTTCGGAGAGCTGGCCCTGATCTATGGGACGCCCAGGGCAGCTACGGTCCGAGCCAAGACCAACGTCAAGCTGTGGGGCATCGACAGAGACAGCTACAGGAGAATACTCATGGTGAGCAGGACAACAGATGGGGATGTTGGGAGGTCTCCAAAACACAGATCAAGTGTGGCACTGGGAAGCTTGTTGAGAATCAACTGGAATCTAGACTTGGGTCGATGCAACTGTTTGACAGTTGCACAGAGACAGGCTATCAACAATCTGGAAACAATGGTCTCATCCTCTCTCTCTGCTGTGTTTTGGTCTGCAGGGCAGCACCTTGAGGAAGAGGAAGATGTATGAAGAGTTCCTCAGGAAGGTCTCCATTCTAGGTGAGTCTCCTCCTCCACTCTTCCACCCTTCCTCCTCCTCTTCCTCTCCTGGTGCATGTCTGGGTAATTATTGAACGAAAATGTTCAAAATATTCCATACAGCTCAAATCTATGCAGCAAATCTTAGTAGGAAGCCTTGCAGTGTATGCATGGTGGTGATGCCATGTCCTCTTGCGGCCCCGCCCCTCAGAGTCTCTGGACAAATGGGAGCGCCTGACAGTGGCCGACGCCCTGGAGCCTGTGCAGTTTGAGGACGGCCAGAAGATCGTGGTGCAGGGAGAGCCAGGGGATGAGTTCTTCATCATCCTGGAGGTATTGACACATATATACACACACATGTACACACATACACGCATAAATATCTCACACAGGTGTATATGCGAACGCATATATATACACACACACACACAAAAACAGTTCACACAGATATGCAAACACATGTTTATGCACACACACCTAGGTAAGGTGGGCACAAGCACCGCTCACAGGAAGTGCACTTGCTCACTGTGTTCCGTGTTCCCCAGGGTTCTGCGGCCGTGTTGCAGCGCCGGTCAGAGAACGAGGAGTTTGTGGAGGTGGGGAGGCTAGGACCCTCCGACTACTTTGGTAAGACCATCCTTAGTCTCCCGGTACTGGGGTTTCACCTCTCAGACAACCACACACTCTAACACTCGTGTTGTATCGTGTCACTCACCATGTTCATGCATGTGTGTGTGTGTGTGTCCTCCAGGCGAGATCGCTCTGCTGATGAACCGCCCCCGTGCGGCCACAGTGGTGGCCCGCGGCCCTCTGAAGTGTGTGAAGCTGGACCGGCCGCGGTTCGAGCGCGTCCTGGGCCCCTGCTCCGACATCCTCAAACGCAACATCCAGCAGTACAACAGCTTCGTCTCGCTCTCCGTCTGAGGAAGCTTCCTGTCCTCCCTCCACCTCCTCCCCTCACCTCCTCCCCTCACCTCCTCATCCACCTCCCTAACTCCTCCTTCCCTGGTCCCTGCCCTAAACCCTCCCCCTTTCTTCCCTAATTCCACTTTTTAGACCCAGGGTCCACCAATGCAATTCGCTATATCTTTTCGGTCACTTACTCTGTTAGCTTCTTTTTTTGTTGACTACTGTTATTATTCTTTGTTTGTCGTTTGTCATTTTTACATGCATTTAACTTGCTGCTCCCAGTGGCCCTAGCTCACCCCCTTCAATCCCCACGGGTCTTTCCCAGAGCACCTATTATAAAGAGCCTCTCTCTGCACTCACAGGTCTATCTATCTTTGGCACCTCTAGTCTGAACTGTGGACTGGGTTGTTAGGGGTTCATGCCCCACCAGTCCCAGTGATGATATTGGACAATCAGTCTTTACTGAATCCCCCCCACCTTGTGTACTTTAATTAGTTGGCTAGAGGTGAAACAAAAGCGTAAGAGTATAATTCATCTTAACAATGTCCCTGTGTAGAGTATGTTGGGTAGATACAGTGGATATCTAATGTAGACCAGAATCTTGCTAAGTCTTAGCTGGCCACATAGGATCTTATGGTTTTGTTTGGCCATATTTGGTTCTGGGCACTGATAATCGATGGTTTTCTTTTCTGGCCACTGACAATGTTGTCACATTGTCCTTCCATTATTGAAAACGTCAATTTGGTTCTTTGTTATTTTCCCCTAGTTTGAGTGAGTTTGTACAACCTGAGCTTTGAGTCGTTGTACAACTATCAAGCTAGTGCCAAATGTTGACTGCTGTTACACTGCTTAGACACAAAGCTGTGGACACTAACTTGGTTCACCTTGAAACATGTACCCAGAGCTGAACCAGGAAGTAATGGTTAGACATTCACTTCTGATTGGATTAGTGACCATAGACAAATTGTCTTGGCTACGATAAGTCAAAAAAACATGGAGTATTAAGTGTAACCTCAGTATTCAACATTTTTCAGTATATACTAAACAACACCATCACTTTTACTGCTATGCTTTTAAATCAAATTATTACGATATTATAACAATTATTAGAGTTATTGTTACTATCCTTATTGTCTCTGAAAGAATTACGTTTTTGGCTATTGTTTGGATTGATGGTAAACTTCAAGTATATTGAAACGTTTTGGTAAATGCTTATTTTTCCATAAATTCTATTTTAGGTGTCCAGTGCCACAACATAAAAAAATGCTTCTTCTTGTCAAATGACAAAACAGTATGTCGTTATATCGTGTAAAACATGGGTTCAACTTTTAAAAGTAGGTGAAAGGTTAATTGAAGTAAAACTTTCAGTTTCAAAGGTTAAGTCTCCAATATGTGTAGATTGTTTGACGGATTCAGGACTTTTGAGTATCTCTGTATTGAAGCGATGTGAAGGTGAGCAGGGGTAGCAGAGGAGTCCAGACGCCCAGGTACCTGGCTGGGGCAGCTTGCTCCCCTACAGGGTCCTGGGTGGGAGGAGCTTGCTCCCCTACAGGGACCTGGGTGGGAGGAGCTTGCTCCCCTACTGGGTCCTGGGTGGGAGGAGCTTGCTCGCCTACAGGGACCTGGGTGGGAGGAGCTTGCTCTCCTACTGGGACCTGGGTGGGAGGAGCTTGCTCTCCTACAGGGACCTGGGTGGGAGGAGCTTGCTCCCCTACAGGGACCTGGGTGGGAGGAGCTTGCTTCCCTACAGGGACCTGGGTGGGAGGAGCTTGCTTCCCTAGTCCAGATGGACGGTAGCTCGGGTTGTTGGTTTGAACCAGCCACTGCTGAAGCAGAGAGAGAGAGGGGGAATGTCAGAGTGCTGATGGTTGCATCAGTAGTAGTCTGCTGTCGTACCCCCTTGACCGCTCTCTCTCTGTGCAGACTGGGCGTGTGCCAGACCAAAATGTTGTGGAGGAGGCGTGTTCTGCTGCCCTCTGGTCAGAGCAGTCACTCGAAAACCTCTTTTATTTACTCCTTGCTTAACTGCTTGACTTTGATTACCTCTATCTAAACGGCATATTTAACTCTGACTTTCCCCCTGGCTCCTCCAGACACAGTCTTCACTAGGTTATCTGTCTGCTCTAGGTGCCATGTTAAACTGTCACCCCCCCCCCTCCCCTTCCCCCCTAACAAATATGACCTATAAAGGAATGCTCGCCCTCTCTGAGGTTTACTGCCCATGTTTTCAGTCTTCTGTTTTCGTCGACCGTTTTTTGATCTTGTGTATAAACCAGTTGGTGTGTGTGTGAGTGGATGGGTCGTGTGCTTGTTCGACTGATGCATGTTGACATGAAAGGAGGCCGACTGCAGTGAAGGCTGCCAAGCTTGAGGATGCTCAATCATTTCATAGGATGCTGCAACCGTTACATTTTCTTAAACTAGCGAGCCAGATTGAGCAACTTTCGAGAGATCATCAAGCGTTGCCACTCGGTAGGGATTAGGATTTCGTTAGGATTTTTGATTTGGCCTTCCAGTTTTACCCCCCCCCCCACCCCACCCCTCCTCCAGATTAACAAGTTCAACTTGTAATTCACAAGTATTAGTACGAAGTCAGATGCTCTCTGTACCAGAAGAGAGGGTAACCCCATGTCTGCCGGTCTGAATGCAGTGGTCCCGGTTTGCCTTAGCTTACCCTCCTGGGGGTGCACTATAGGCCCCCCCCTCCGCGCCCCCTCCGCGCCCCCTCCGCCACCCCCCCCTCCCCAGCAGTGTGTGTGCTCAGGGCTCTGAGAGCCCTGGGCCCCCAATGAGGACCATTCTTTTTCTATTCCACCCTGATGACTGTGTTCCGTTTGACCTCCTGTACGTGCAAAGATGTTAAAGATGTTTATCCTTTTGGTATAGATTGTTCCAGATGGCAGTTTAAGCAATAAAAAAAGTCAAAATTATACATTTTGTGTCCACCTTCTTCCTAGGTTGTGGCTGTGTGTTCAACAGGATTCCCGCGGGGTCTTAAAGTCTAACATTCTGAACTTAATAAATTTAAGGCCTTAAACGACTTAAAAGGGAACAGATTTTCATCCGAGGTCTTAAATTTAATTTAGTCAGGTCTAAAAAAGGTTTTACCCTCGATTTATGGGCAGGCTGGGGGAGGGGGGGGTTGACCCACCTAATTAAGACTGGGACCCCCCCAAAAGAGGTCAGGTGTCGATACATTTATATATCATTCTTACCTGTAATTGTAAATATTACTTTACGCCCTAGAGAAGAAGCTGCCCCCCCATTATAATTGTATAATTTGCACTGTTTCTAACCAGACTCAAGAAAATCTTCCTGAGATTATCAAGTGTTTGGCGAGAGGACAGAGACCATATTTATGAAACTATGTGAAGGTGAAGTTCCACATCTCACATGACCACAATGTCACTTTTAAGTAAAAATAAACATTTAACATTTTTATTTGCACCCAGGCTGTTGCGGTACTGCAGCAGCATGTCTGAAATAGCATGCACACTAATCCAGTGAGTTAACAGGGGAGAACTGCTTTATTCTGGTTTTCTGACACCCCAACTGCAGGTTGTTACAACTAGATAGTTCAATATCAAATTGTATATTGAGTGGAGACTGTTATGATCCCTGATAGCTCAAATAGTGCGCTGGTCTTAAATTTGAATCTTTATGGTCTTAAATTAGACTTACTGAAACCTGCAGGAACCCTGATTCAAGCAACTGTTGATACATCCATCTTTGTCCACTAGATGGCAGTGTTGTTGCGTATGTGCAATCCTGGCTGCTGATATATTCAAGGTCTCGCTGAAGTTAATCTTCAAATCACTGTTTGCCTTTCCCTATCTTGTTCAGTATTGGGTCTCATATGATGTCGATGAGGGATTTATAAAACATCTGCTTTAAGGTCAATTACAAGTTCTGTTGCTATTGAAACTTTTTTTGGGAGCTACACAGTCATTCCAATGATAGTCTAGATGTGTTACTGAGGATTGTGGCAATGTAGCTGTTTGAATATTTCCCCATCAGCATCATAGTTTTAGACCTGGGCCTTGCATCCACTTGTGTAAAATCAGACACAGCAGAAATCTCAGTGTTGCGTTTTGGGGGCAAAGGGTTGTTTTACTCTCTGACACCTAGTAAACCTACAGTAGTAAACCTACCCCCCCGGTGCTTCCCTCCAGCCTGTCTGGCCACGTGCCAGACACAGTCTGGTACAAGATGCAAGACCTATAAAAAAAATCATCGTTTTTTTTTTTTACCTAACTATCAAAAACAGGCAAGTCAGCCCAGCAGTGAGAAAGACCCAAATAGACCTCGGTGTGCTCTGAAATACAAAACAACATTGTTTGAAGACCAAACCATGGTTTCAGACGAGTTCAAACAAAGCCTTGGGGTGATGTGTGCATAATATTCTGCACCCAGAGTGTGCAGTAGTTACGTGGCGTCTGAGAGAATTGTGTTGTTATGAAACCCAGCTTTGAAGGGCTGAAGACGCCTGCCTGCTGCCAGGCAGTAACAGAGGCTCCCTGCGCGGCTGATTAATGGGAGAAACAGGCGGCAAGGCCTCATCCTGTCATATAGTGTAGGTGATGGGCAGACCCACAGGCACCCTGCACCCTTCTCATGTTCAGAGTCAGTAGAGTAAAGCTGGCTCTTGACTATTGATTCACAATCACACAAACCACACCTTTATCGAACGTGTAAAACATCATTTTATGTCAAACATATTTCAGAGGCTCTTTAGGACAGTCCCCTTTCAAAGCTTCTGAAGATGATCCGACACAGCATCTCGTTCTCTTTGGTCTGCCTCCTGCTTTTCTTCCTTTTCATTTCTTCACTGTCCACCTGCCGTCTTTGAAATGCCACTGCAGTAAACCCTCTGAGACCCTCTGTGTCCTCCAGTGTGTCCACCATCAGGGACATCAGTCTTCCCACTGGGTGGGAGATCTCAGGTCGCTGGAACGCCCCGGCGTCTTAAGTTAGCTGCCCTTGGTGGAATGTCTGGCTGGCTGTTTGGGCGCCGACGCCCAAGTGTCTGTGGAGGAAGAGCCAGCGGTGAGGTCGTCGACGACCACCGTCTCTTCCCCAGCCTGCGGATACATCTCTGGACGGCCCTGAGGATGTGCTGCAGCCGGCGGTCCAACGCCAGGAGGTGTGGCTCCGTCAGGACGGGGCTGACGGGGTCTCCCTGCAGAGACTCTCTCATGACGTCGCTCAGCCTGTAGGCCCCCCGGGAGAGCAGCTGGAGCCGCAGCGCCGTGGAACGCTTTATACTGGGAGAGGACGAGCAGGGGTTGGAGTCACAGAGAGGAGAGGGGCGAGGGAGGTTGGGGCGAGGGAGGCAAGAGGTGTTGGAAGGAGAGGAAAGGGAGGGGGGGGTTAGCGAGAGGTTGGGAGGGTGGTGGAGAGTGGAGGGAGAAAGCAGAGATGGGAGGAGGTTGGGGAGGAAGAGGGAAGAGACAGAGGGAGAGAGTGGACGGAGAGATGAGGAAGAGAGATCAAACAAGACAAGTCGTGTTTGACTGACAAGGCTGAGTGCTTCGCCGGATCAAAGTCAGCAGGTATATCCTCTGGTACTCACATGCAGCACTGAGACAGTGGGGCCAGGATGGTCATCTCATCATGGGAGTGCTTCCCAAACCTGAAACCCAGGATGGGATGTCATCACAAGGAAAACAAACACATCATCGTTTACCGGCAATACAAGTTGCACAGGACCATCACCCACCCCCTGGCGTTGTCCAGGTGAAGAAGAAATCCGTCTCCAAACCTGGTGAAGATCTCGTAGTGATGCCTGTCCATGTTACCTGTAGTGAGCACGATTACAGAATAGTAACCATGGCCATAGGTTAACTTTACATTGGAAAACTGGATTGTGATTGGTGGAGCAGTGGGTACCTGTGAGGAAGTCAAAGATGGCCATGTCTATGATGTTGAGGAGCCTGCTGCCCGAGTTGTAGGGAGGAATCTTCTTGATTGAATCACAGTACAACGTGTTGACCTCCCACCTGGTACATATACACACATACACACACTTGAGTTACAATACTGCAGCTACTGGAGTCTGACTTCTCTTCTCCTTTGAAGGTATAGGGGAAGATATGGAGGTGTGTGCGTGTGATGGTTCTTACTCCTGTTGGCCAGTGAAGGTGTAGGAGCGTGACCAGGGGTTGGAGATGGAGACCCGGGGGGCCAGACTAAGACTGGGGAGGTAGGCAGACATGGAGCCCTCCAGCAGGTCTGGACCCCCACACACAGCATACTCTGTCTTACACATGTACAGACACTTGGCGAATAAACAAGTGTTGTTCGCTGTTGGAAAGCAGAACACAGGTATATATATATATATATATCATAAATATATGAAATAGTTTTTGAAAGGTTTCACTCATTTATTTAGAACTATTTCTGGGTTGTCAAGGTTACCTGGCGATGTGAAGAACACGTTGCGCAGGTCCTCGTTGTGTGTGGTGAGCAGAACCTCCCCCGTCAGGTTCACCAGCCGGCCCACCACCGGCGGAACACGCCGGAAGTCCAGGATTCTACAAGACAGGACAAATCACAAAACATAAAAAAAGGACGAGTTATACATTCCCATTTTAGCTGGAACCACTGCAACACTTGAAGCCAAGAGAAGATCAAATCCCAGATAATAGGATGTAACAAGCCTCATGTGAAACAGCTCTGTTTCCTCAGTCATGCTGCTTGAACATGATTCCCAGACATTGAGCTCCAACTAGGAGCATAAACAAACTTGCATGAACTCAACTTCAACAATCGGGACACTCAAATCTCTCTCCTCAGCACTTATACAAACGGCAATTAAATCAAGTTAGCTGAGTCTTATCTACGAAGAACATCTAACTCTCTGCTCTGTGTAATTTGCCAGGTGCTGATGTGAAAGTATTTATCTCCCTGTGGGTCTTATCTCAGCCGCAGAACCACTGTCATCTGTAGGCACAATGAGTGTTATTGAAGTCCTGGAAAATCCCACCTGCTGATGCAAACTAATGATGATGAGGTATTTGACAGAACATACACAAGGCTGTACACAAACACACATAAACTAGAGATGGACGTCCAAAACATCCAAGTAGTGGAAGGTAGGATGTTTGTGTCACCTAAAGTGGTTAGCAGCTATTCTGACTCAGGCTTGAGTGTGATTCTGAATTTGAACACTAGAACTATAATGAGGCCGCAAACTGATGACTCACTTAAGCTATTGTGCCACAAACAGGAGACAGGGTGTGTGTGTGTGTGTACATGTATGTGTAAAAGTCTGCTTTATAGACAACAGTAATTATAATGGCCTGTTTGGAGGTGCGTGAGAAACGTGTTGAAATCCTGGGGGCGGAGGCTCAGTTTGGAAGTGTGTTTATCACTGACTGACGTCTCCTGTTCCCCACTGCAGAGAATACCTATTACAGGCTTTCAGACCTGCTAAAGGGTAACTAGATACAACAGGGAATCATTTCAGGTATGAGTATAAATGGATATCTGCTTACCTGAAGTCTATACTTCAATAGGCTTCAGATTCTTTCAGATATGCAAACTTTTCTCAGTGGTGGCTTTCTTGTAAAGCTGTGTTACAAGGTGTGTGTGTGGGTGTGTGCGCGCGCGCGCGCGTGTGTGTGCCCGTATGTACCTGTCCAGGTGGAAGGCTGCAATCTCTGCGTTGTGTCTCTGGAGATCGACAAAGTAGAAGACATCCTCAGGAGTCTCATGGTTCCTCTGCTGCCTGCATGGAGACACACATACAGACAGACAGACAGGCAGACAGACAGGCAGACACAGGCAGACAGAATGACAAACAATGATTGGACTAAGTGAGTAGAGCAAGTACTAAAGACCAAATATGACAGCTGTGGATTTGTCTCAGAACTCTCAGAAAAGAGGAATTCTTCATCAACACCAATAGCTGGAAGGGCTCACCTCATGGGTTTGTACATGGCTTTGCCAAAGTTCTGCATCTTCAGGGCCAGCTTGAGGTGGTGACCACTGGGCTTGACCACTTAGAGACAACAGAAAAGTAAACAAATGAGCAACATGAACACAGAGCTAAACCCTTCCTTAAAGCTCCTTCTGAATAAACATTCCACCTGCACCCTCAGGGCCAGAACCAAAGCTAAATCTAGATGCTGACCAACATATATTGCCTTTTATATCCCTGATGTTTGTTGTGGATAGGGTGATATTTTCTCCTGTCGCCTCAGGACCTGTCCCAGATAAGATAATGAAAGGTTCTGAGCTGGAACCAACCAGAGACCCGGGGAACACCAAGGTAAGACAAGTGATGCCTCAACCTCAGCCTGGCTGTCAGGCATGTGCGCACACACACTCATGCATGCACACGCACACACACAGACCACCATTCCTCAATCTCCTCATCAATCTCCTTTGAATCTTCAAATTCTTTGAGTCGTTGTCGCCTTTCAGTTCACTGAAAGACGCTGTGTTTTATTGGAGAGTTTGAAGCACATTTGTAGCTTTTGGGTCTTTCATGAAGCAAAAAGAAAAGAGAACTATAAAAAGAAAAGTATAAAATAGTTTTTTCTGTTTTGTCGTTCCTGTTGGCAGAGTGTGGCTGCTGTGGTCGCAGTGTGTGTGGAGAGAGTGTGGTGAGAGAGCTAGAAACCATGGAATGCAGGCTTTGACCAGATTGCTGTCTGAGTGGTGGTGCGCCTGTGTGCGTTTGTGCATGTGTATTTACGTGTCTGTTTGGATGTATGAATGTGCCGTGTGTGTTTGCGTGTTGACGTCTCAGTGTTTGGAATCAAACACCAGAAGTGTTAAGATATTTCTGTAGCCTGGAGATCCCATCTGAGTGGGAAGGTGAATCTGCTGGGTTTTAGTTCTGGGATCTACCTCCACTGACTTCTCTGTTCTGGTGGAGGAGATGAAACACAGAGAGGAGAGGCTGCCTCTGAACCTACATCCATCTCCTCTCCTGTCTGGCTCCAGCTGACATGGAGACAGACTGAACATTACAATCATGGTCATTTGTGTGATTTGGTGCCAGATGAGAAGAAAAATGTGCCAGATGAGCAACGCTGGGTTTGTCTTTGACAATACCTCCAGAGAGCAGGAGGAGGAGGAGGAAAGGTGGAGATAGGAGGGGGAGACAAAGACAAAAGAAGGAGAGAAACAAAGGGAGAGAGACAAAACAAAATGGTGGTGATGGGGGGGGGGGGGGGCAGACAAAAGCAGCAGTTATGGAGAAGTGTCAGCAGTGTCAACTGACTCTCTGGCACTCTCGCTCCTGTCTCCCCGGCGCAACAATCCCTGACACAGATAACATGAGCTAGCACCCCAGCTGCCCCAGCCTGCAGGACACACAACACCCCCGAGGACGACACGGCAGGGAAGCGGGCCAGGTATGCAGGAACACACAGGACTGCTCTGAATGAGCCTCACCTTGGGAACAGTCACACGCTCCTTTGAGGGCCTTCTCGTCTTGAGTGTAGTCTGTGGAGGAAAAAAACCCCACCCCAAAAATGATAATGAGAGGGACAACGGCGTTTTGTTCATCAACTTCAATGACTTGACAATGATGAGGCTTTGAATGATAAGGCTTTGGTTGATGTACTTATGCTAAATGTGTGTGTGGTGGGTGGATACAACAGTCATGTGAAGGTACAGAGCACTCGCAGCTGATCTGAGGTCCAGATGTAAGTGATTTTAACAACGTGAAGGGTTCGTACCTGCGTTGATGATGGTGTGGGCTTGCATGTCCTGTAGCAGACGGGAAACAGTGGGGTCATGGCTAGGATCCGCGGGGTCGTGGCTGGGGTTGTGCCACGGGTTGTGCCGGCGGTACAGAGCATGGCGACTGATGCCCAGGTGGAACTTCAACCAGCTGGCCTTGGGGTCAAAGGTCACCTTTTGTTCGATAATGGTGAAGTTGGCGGCTGCTGCCACCTCGCTGTAGAACTTCATGTGACTGATGTGGAGAGGGAGAGGTGGAGAGATGGAGATGGAGAGGGAGAGATGGAGAGGTGGAGAAGTGAAGAGGGAGAGAATGGTAGAAAGAAAACAGAGTCAACATTCAGGATTGGCAAGTTTTAAGGCGTAAAGTGACTTGTGTCCTGGAGGTTATATGGTGAGGTCATCCTCTTCTCAGATATTCACCCGATGATTTCACAAAAGAAATTTCTGAATGAGGAATAGAGAAAGGGCTTCTTATTTTCTGGTTTATTATTGGAAGTGGCAGTGTTCCAGACATATAATACCACGTACCCCTTTCCTACCTAGCACAGTGTAATACTGTACTGGTATCTCCTCCCTTTTCTCTTCTCCTCTACTCTATTGACCAAGGTATATTTAAACACACACATCCTCTCTCCAATCCTACATTTAAAACGTTATCAGGATTCACACAGGAAACCCAAACAAACATTCCCGCCCCGATGGTGCTGACAGGGATGAAGTGCTGCTGGAGCACCTTGGAGCCTTGACCACAGAGGGAAGCTCTTCCCCTCACGTCCCCTCAAGCCTGATTACAGTGGTCAGGTACCGTATGAGGAGCACGGTAGTTTGGGGTCAGTTGCAGGATACAGAGTCTTCCTGGCATTGTGTGAGACAGCTGACCGATGAGATGGACCAATCACCTCGCCACAGACCAGATCCGCAGACCACAGAGAAGAGAACACAGACCTGAGAGGCGGACAAGGAGAGAGGAGGGGAGATGTGGAGCTGGCCGGCTGGCCTTCGAGGGAGGGGGTGGGGCCAGGCTACTCATATCCTGTGTTACGCCTTAATCCGTCTTGTGAAACAGGACGTCTGACTAAGCCCCTCATCTAAACCTGCGCAGCCTAAGCAGACACACCTACTACAGTAGACAGTACTGCATCTAGTACATAGATAAACATACACACACACACACACACACACACACACACACAGACAAACAACTATTTCGAAAAAGACAGACCCACCGAGAAGCAGGAAAAACAGATACACGACACATACATACACTCTCTTCTTGTTAAGTGTGACTGGGGAGTTAACAGGCTGTAGCCTGAATCTCTGAGGCCCTGGGGCAGCCATTGTTCTGTGTCAGTAAAGAGCCCAGCCAGGGGAGAGATCTCCTCTTCATATTTCTTCTGTTTTTCCAACACCGGAGCCCAACCTGTGTGTGTGTGCGTGTGTGTGTGTGTGCGTGTGCGTGTGCGTGTGCGTGTGCATGTCTAATTCTCTATCTCTTGGTTGGAAATGCTTTGGATAGAGAAACGTGAGGACACACACGACAGCTCCAGACAGAGTGAAGAGACTGGATCAGTCTGAATGTCTTGATTGCCTTATAAAGAGAGCGCTCCAGACAGCGCTCCAGACATTGAGCTGTGAAACAATGTGTTTGGGAGGTTTCAGCTCCAGCCCACTCTATGAAGTTGAATGACTAAAGAACGTTTAAAAGCTTAATGTTGAAATGACATGCCGCCCTAGAGCATTTTTTTTAAATTGTTTACATGTGCTTATGTTTGAGGTGTGTGTGTGTGAGAGGCAGGGATCCACAGCCGTAATGTCAGTGACCCTGCCTCTCCACCACAGTGCACCGCAACACGTGTCATCTCCTCATCCAAACCAACAAACACACCCCTCCTTGTCACATCTCGTGTACTGGCTTCAATGGGAGTTCTGATCCAAGTCCTTTCCTGCATGTTTTTATTTTTATTTTTTTTACACTGGACAAAAAACATCCCCCGTGAGCCTTGATAAAGACTAGTTGTGATCATTCATGAAATTGTCTGCAAAAGCTAAATGATCTACAGTAGTTTGTTTCCCAAGACACACATGACAGATGAGAAAGGGCATGAAAGGCAGTGTGGTTGTGGAGCAGCTCACCGTTCCCAACGAGACACCTTCCTCCTGTAGTACTCCAGCAGCTCCTCCTGCTGTAGCAGCCGGTCCTCTGGCCCCGGCAGCCCCCAGCCCTGGGGCTCATACAGGGGGTGAGCAAACAGCCTGCCCAATTTAGAGCGTCTCTCACTGGGTTCCTCGTCCAGGGGCGATGTGGAAGTCCAGTTGGAGAGCCAGGGAGCAATGATGCCGGCGTGCCCAGGGAGGGAGACGTTTCCTGGGCTGCAGAGGCAGCTGGGGTCCCCCAGGTGGGGTTGTCTGTGTCGAAGCTTGGGGAGGAGGATGAAGTAGAGGTCAGCAATGAATATGGTGGTGAGGGTCGCAGCCAGGAGCAGACGGTCTCTCCTCATCATAGCACTAGAAGAGGAGTGTATGAGAGAGATTAAGAGAGAAAGAGAGAGAGAGAGATTAAGAGAGAGAGACTATACAGCGCTATGCGTTGTGCACGGCATCCCGCGCAGCCTCGGTTGGGTCTCACAGCCAGAGGTCAGGGGTGGCATGTTCGATTTGTCAGCTCAGCTGTCAGTTCTCGCTCCTTTTTTTCCATCCGCTTCCGAGGTTTCTCTCTCCTCGCTTTCTCTCTCCTCGCTTTCTCTCTCCTCGCTTTCTCTCTCCTCGCTTCGTCTCCACTGATCAGATCCTCTCGCCGGGCTCTTGTTCTTGACTGGCAGGATGGAGGTCTTGAGGCAGAGAGTAGCGCACAGACTCTGGTCTGGGTTCAGGCTCCGCTCCCTCAGATATTCCAGCTCCGAGCCCGTGCCTGTCACACACGGTGCGCGTGTGTCACAGGGAGTGATCCGTCTGTAGGTCTATCCAAAGGTTCTTGGCAGTGTATAAAAAAAGGAGATCAGCCCTTTTACGAAATGTGCCGTGTATTCCAGCTGGCTGCTCCTCTCCTGTTCTTGCTTTGACAAAATACGAGCATGCGTGTGTGTCTGTCTGTTTGGATGTAAGCCGTAAGTAGGTGTGGGTTTGAGTCCAGAGTATGAGTGCGTTTGTCTGTTTGTGTTTGTGTGTTTGTGAGTGTGTGTACCCTGGCTGCTTGTCGTCCTCCTGAAAGCGCTTGTTTTCATCTGGATCTGGTTCTGGCAAGCTCTCTTCTCAGAGAAGAGAGAAGCTCTGTGTGTGTGTAGAAGAGAGAGAGAGAGAGAGAGAGAGAGAGAGAGAGAGAGAGAGAAGAGGGAGTGTGAGAGAGAGAGAGAGAGAGAGAGAGAGAGAGAGAGAGAGAGAGAGAGAGAGAGAGAGAGAGAGAGAGAGAGAGAAGGGGTAGAGCGAATGTGCGGTAGGGAGGGAGACAGAGTGAGTTTATGAGTGTTTGCTGGTCCCTTTGAATGCACTGCATGAGCATGTGTATTGGTGTAGAATGAGAGAGAGTATGACTGTGTGCATGTGCGTGCGTCTGTGTGAGCGTGTCAGAAATGTGAGATTGCCTCGTCTTCTGTCATCTGTCGCTTGCCGCTTTCTCTGCTCCTCTCAGGGTGACTCAGCGATGTGGACGCAAAGTCCTCTTCTCCCCTCCTCTCCCTTCTCTCCTCCATTCTCACTTTCTTCTTCTCTCCACCCCGGTCTTCTCAGAACCCTTCCTCCTCCTCCTCTCTGTGCACCCTCCCCCTGTCATCTCAGCTCCACTCACCTGTTTGTCAGCTCCTCCCTCTTTCTTTTCTCTTCATTTAAATCTCGTGCCTCTTCTCTCCTTTCCTCTTCTCCTTTCTCTCCACTCCTCTCTGTCTGAATTCTGCTGCAGGCTGGGTTCTATCCGCACCTTCCTTCACGCTGCGTTTCCCAGCCATAAACACACCCTCCCACATATCCTCCCACGCACACACACGTACATTGTCTGTAATCACTAAAAACGTGTGTGATTTCTGTTGATGCGACAGACAGGCTTCCATATTCGTCTAACCTTCATAAAGAGAACTGAAAGCTGCTGTCCAGCCTACTGTGAAGGTTAGTGTGTGCTCCCCATAAGGCACTAAGTCTCTTCACACTCACTCAAGTGGCTCCTAGCCTACATCTGGGTTGTTTATGATGTGGTATTTGGTATTTTGGAACATCTGTCGGGTGTAGTTGCGTGTGCGTTTGTGTGTGTGTGTGTGTCAGCGTGCGTTGCTCTGGTGGAATGAGGTGCCAGCCTTTCTCCAGGGTGTTTTCACTTGCACCAGGGAGAACATGTCCCCTTAAGATCCTCTGATTGATGCTGGACATTAGCAAAAGGCAATCCAAGCCTGTCATTCAGCTGGTGTGAGGGGGGCCAGCTCCCAGGCAGGGGCAGTGAGGAGGAGGTTCTGGAAGGGAGGTGGAGGACCACAGCTATAAAAATTTAAAAAACACAGGCAGCTATTGTTGTTCTTTCAGCCTGAATGCTTGATGTAAAAATAAGCAGTTTCCAACCGGCGACGACCACGGTTTTGCCTACAACTGAGGGAGCTTTCCATCTCATTTAACATCCGTTTGTGTATGGAGATCCTTAAAATGTTTGGTTGCTGCATCCAAACTGCCCCAGTCCAATGTCCCTTTAAATAACCATTAGATAATTAATGTGCCCTTTCTTTACGCCTCCTTGCCCATAAACCAGAGATGATTATACTGTATCATAAATGAATGTGCTGTATATCATAGATTGGGGGTGGTCTACTCAATAGGCTGGGGGTAGTCTACTCAATAGGCGGACTCTGGTCACACATCGGTCCACAAAACCGATGTGTTTAATCAGGGGCAATGAGACGGTTGCCCTTGTCAGAAGTGGTAACGTGATTATGGATGCAAATCAGTGACATGTTTTGAATTTTCAGAGGCATTGAATACTTAATATTGACATTCAAACAACGACGAATTCACATATAAATATATATTTCAATGTAAAAAAAAAAAATCAGATCTATAAATTCAAGGCTCGGAAATTCCCCAAAAATTTGAGCTTAACAATTTCGAGCCAAAAATCGAACCTATTAAATTAGAGCAGAAAAATGCAAGATTTGGTCACATCGGACTCACCGAAGCATGGTTCTTTTCCCTGGTAGACACCATGCGTTTTCTCCATAGAGTTTCTGTTCTCGATTTCTCGAGAACGGCTTGATTGCTCTACCCAGAGCCATGCTCTACCTATCCTTGGTATCCCGGATGTTGCAATTTGATTTTTTCGCCTCAAATTTTTGGGGTCGAATTTTTTTAATTCAAAATTTTTGGATCAGAATTATTTTGTGCATTGAAATAGCCCATACATTCACATATGAATTTGGTGTTCTTTGAATTTCAATATTAAGTATTCAATGCCTTTTAAAATTCAAAACATTGTCACTTCCATAGAAACTCACTAAATTACCCCCTGAACTCTGAGGTAAGGGCCATAAAAATAAAAAATAACTGTTCCTGACCCTGGACTGAATGGAAATTTGGTAAGTGGACCTTTTGAGTTTCTAATTGAGTAACCCTGTCATGAATGTCCTGTATATCATAAACTTTATTGAGCATGAAGAGCAGTCTAAAGTTTAGACTCTAAACTATCACAGCTAGCCATCACAGAGCATGACTCAGAAATCCAGATTCACCGAGCTACATGGTCCAAATTTCGAACCTGACAATGAAACAACCACAACTACTTTCCCAGACGTATTTGAATGTGCGTCATTTCTTCAGGCAGAGGTCTTGCACAGGGCTTGAAGGCTGTCATTTTGTCGTTTTATCCTTGTTTCCTTGTGTTGTGTGCAGCTCCAGCTGTGTGTCAGTTACGGTTCATCCCTGTGAAACACCCACAGCTCCACGCTCCTCCTCCGCTCCTCCTCCTCCGCTCCTCCTCCGCTCCTCCTCCGCTCCTCCTCCGCTCCTCCTCCGCTCCTCCTCCGCTCCTCCTCCGCTCCTCCTCCGCTCCTCCTCCGCTCCTTCAGGGAGACAGCTTTGTCCCGCTTCCCCCACAAAAGCCCAAACTAATCTGAGCATAACCCCCGGCTTTGAGCACAGGGCAACGTGAGGACAAACACACGCCACAAACCCGGAGAAACTGAATAAGACAGAACAACAGAGCCGTGAAGAGTGTGGAACCAGCTTTTGTCTTACGAGAACAACAAGATAAGAGAAGCAGCGTCGAGTGGTGATAAGGACGTGCTTGCTGAGGGACAGGGGCGAAGAGGACATGGGAATGAAAAGGTCATGGGTGACATGCATCAGCCCAGAGAGCAGCAATGCAGGCAGTGACACGGGGGGATGGACGGGGGACAAATGTCATCAGATCCCGTCGTTCTGTTTCACTGCTTCTGACTGCTGTCAGTCGGATAACCTGACCCTCAGGCACATACCTGCCTCTCTGTGTTCTCATGTGACACATCGATGTCATGAGAATCAGAACGAGTCTGGCAAGGTGTGAATTACAGACTGGAGAGGAGGGGGGTCGGGGAGAGAGAGAATAGGCGAGAGAGAGAAAGGGAAGGGAGAGACAGAGACACAGCTTGACTGACAAAGACAGCTTGGGTGAGAGAAAAAGAGAATCAAAGAAAGAGAGAGATTAAAGAAGACAAAAAAGAGAGGAAGAGAAAGATGGACAGAGGGAATAAGAGATAGAAGAGACGAAGCAACACACATTTGTCCTGGGATGCTCTGAGAAGGAAGGAGAATCTGCTGCCAACAGTTCAGACCAGTATAGCATTACCACCTGTCACCATGCCAACGCCACAATGGGCCAGGCTGTATCCACCCCCATCCTGGCATCATAGCAATCGTTTACTGTAGAAAAATGCATGCCATTCAGACATCAAAAGTCACACTCCAACACACACACTCATATACTTACGCATGCACGCACTTACGAACACAAACGAATACACCCACATACACACATTCACAATACAAATTGTGTATCCACAGACACTTCCACATACACTTTTTTACAAATACATCCTCTTTATTAAATACCATGGCTATACAGTTTACAGCACCTACATTTCTAGGCACCTTGGCATGGGGAGCTGTGTGGTAGAGACTAGGGAAATTCCTGCAACATTCCTTCCAAAGCTAGGGACCAGAGAGGAGCAGACATCTAAAAACAGACCTCACAACTGCAAGTGCACACACACACTCCCATACTGCATGCAGAGTCCTCTGTTACACCCACCCCTACTGGCTGGTCAGGTTGCTGTTTCTGGTTCCTGGTCTGAACTGGTGATTGACAACTGCAGGGAGCTAAGCCCCGCCTCACTGGGAGACCTGGGACTGTGACACTGCATCCAGGGACTTATGGGTAGATCCTCTGTCAAGGGGACTTCCTGGTAGTCCTGGATAGGGGGGGGAGGGGGGGGGGGGTTAAAGAGAGGGAGGAGGAAGAGAGGGTGAGAGGGAGGAGGGTAAAGTAGGGGTTGAAGGCCAGACAGAAAACCAGAGACAGCAACATGAGGTGCAGCAGCTGAAGAATGTCTACCTGACATTTTGACAGACATTTCTGAAATTCTTCCTTCAAATAACTGCCTGAAGACTCTTTCAATCTCGCCATCCCTCCAATCACTTTCAGGTGCTGTTCACTGGCAAGGTTAGACCCCAAGCCATCAAGGCAGATATGAGCAACACATACACACTCACAGAAAAAGATAAACAGCATTCAGAAAGCGTCACTATGGAGATGGGGAAATAGTCCGAAAAAATATTGTTCTCAGATCAAAGCTGGCTGTACTAGAACAGCTAGAATTCTCCTACTTTCATCCTCTCTTTCATTATTTACATTTAGACATTTAGCAGACGCTCTTATCCAGAGCGACTTACAGTAAGTACAGGGACATTCCCCCAAGGCAAGTAGGATGAAGGGCCTTGCCCAAGGACACAACGTCATTTTGCAGGTCCGGGAATCGAACCATCAACCTTCAGATGAATGGCCCGATTCCTTAACCGCTCAGCCATCTGACCCTAATCCCTCCATCCATCCCGCTTCCTGGAGAACCTCAGCCTGGCTATGGAATGGAGCTGCTGTCACATTTCCCTGAGAGCCAGTGGAGCTGTGCGGTTCACCTCCTTCAGTGTGTATCCTGTCTTAGTGAGCCATGTTTCTGACTGTTAACATGTTCAAATGAAAGGACTGTAGGCGTGGAGAATTTCTACAGCTCTTGTAATGGTGGCTGTGACGACACATAACCAGGTCTCTCCTATCAGACAGTTGAGGGAACTGCAGGGCAGTTTGTTCCTTTGACAGGATATGGGTTGCTGCTAGACAGGAAGCAGTCCCCTCTACAATGGTGTGTCAGCCTGGTTTTGAAAGGCAGCGTGAGGTACGCACAGACACACAGACACACACAAACTAACACATAGTATGACCTCACTTGCAGCACAAGAGCTTGGTAGGGTGTGCACACCCCTCCCACCAGGCTGAGTTTGTTGACATCTATGTCACCAAACACCCGTCTCCTCTCACAGCGCACGGCCGCCTTCCTCCTGAGGTCCTCGTACACACTCCGACACACACATCCCTGGAGAGGGATGGAGGGAAGGATGAGAGAGTGGAGGGAGAGAGCTAGGGAAGGCTGACCTTTCAGGTCATGTTAACCACTGCATGTTCCACACTGAACAAATGTTTGTGCTCTTGCGGTCTGTGTTGACACATTTTGGACAGTGTAAATCATTTATTATGAGTGTGTGTGTGTGTGTGTGTGTGAGAGAGAGAGACACAGAGTGAGTGAGAGTGAGTGAGTGTCTCTGTTTTGGAGAGAGCCTCACTTTGGTTTGTTGAGTCTGAGCAGGGTTCTCTGAGGTGCTGACAACTCCAGTTAGGTTCCTCTGGTCCAACTCCTCAGGGCTAGAGGCTGGAGGTGGGGAGGAAATGTGTGTTTGTGTTCTTCTGGGTGCGGCTGGAGAAAGAGCATAGCTAATCGCTTATTTTGGAAGGTTCAGAGCATAAGACAGACAGCGAGAGAGGAGAGTAGGAAATGTTCTAAAACACACACACACAGACTTGCACTCACTCACTCACACACACACACACACCCACACACGCACACACACACACTCACACTCCTCCACTCTAAGCCTGGCCCATGTATCCTCAGCGGAACATTGCCTGAAGGTTCCAAACCTCTGCTCCAGAGTTCTAGAATGTCAGGAATGTCCAGTCTCCTCTGCATAAAGCTGGGAAATTGAATGATTCAATGATGGTATCGTATTTAATTAGGTTGGAAGGGTTTGGCCTCTATAGGTTGAACATATCCTCTTCCTTTCTAAATTACCTGCCAGTTCCAATTCTCACCAAGACACAGACACACACACACACAAACCAGCAGAGACTCACCTGTCAATGTGTGCGCGTGTGTATTTTTGTGTTTTTAAGAGAGTGAGAAGAAGAGAGAGAGAGCAAAAGAGTGAGCTAGAGAGAGGGAGAGAGAAACAGAGAGAAAGAATGTACCAGAACACCTGTTTGTAGCAGGGTACTGTACTAACCTTCCCCTTGATCCTCCTCCTGTGATGTTTGACCCTGACTGACAAGGTCACCGAGCTGACCTCTGACCTCATTGCTTTCTGATTGGTACTTTTCACTCTGCACCTCCTCCGTCACAGTGGTCTCCTGGTAACAGCTCCTGTGAAGAGTTCAAGTTCAAGTACAAGTCTTTTATTTGTCAGGTACACAGAACAACACAAGGTCAGACTGGGCACTGAAATTCTTAAGACAAGACAACACAAGCACCTGGCATAACATAACATATAAGTACACAGAACATAATTTACATCTATGCTGAGCTTAAATAATTGAAACTTCCTAAATATACAGATAGCAATAAATAATCGACTATACTAACCCTAATACTAAAACTTCCTGGATTACAGATAACAATAAATAATACACTACACTAACCCTAAATGCACATAAAACCTATTTCAACCCTATAACCTATTCTAACCTAAGTGAAGTACAGTACAATAGTGCAAAAATTCCAGATCAGTGACTATGTCAATGACCATACAGGAGCCTGGTGGCGAGGTACAGTGAGGTACAGAGGAGGGGAGATCTCAAACAACTCTGGACACACAGATGCAAGCCACTGTTGGTGGAGTTGGCTAACACGGTAGAGTTCCTTGCCCAGCTTGAGTGGTCACTGTGTCCTCACAATATGGATCATCCTCTCATGGTTGTAAGGCTTGGGTCTCTATGTGTGTGTTTGTGTGTGTGTCTTGTCTAAGGGTTTTGACATCATGGGAGAAGGAATGAAACAATCTTTACCACATCCTCATCCCCAGGACAACAATTGGTCGCCATGGGTGATAGCATATACACACACGCACACGCACACACACACACACACACGCACACACACACACACACACACACACACACACACACACACACACTGTCTACACTAACTGACAAACTCTTCATACTTTCCAAACCCAACCCATGTGGTTTAACTTAGCTGCGCTTACCGTAAAACCTATCAACAACCGTTTGCCTGGGCAACAATTAAGCTTGATGAATGTTTATAGAGGTGCAGGATATCTTTGTCAACGCTATTTATCAAGTCTAAAAAGCACACACACACATAGCTTCTACTTCATTTTCTAACCCATGGTAGGTGTCTGGATGCTGGAGGTCCCAATGTGCATCCAGTCCAAACGTCCCCACACACCCCCCCTCCCCAGTCCACAGTCGGGCAGAGCCGTCTCCTGATGCCGTCAGCAGAAACAGGGCGCCTGGGTCCTCCTGCAGCAGCTCCAGGCTCACCAGCGCCCCCTGGTGGGCTCTCCAAGAGTGCAGCAGAGGGGGGCTGGCCGTGGTGGGCTGGAGAGACAGGCGTAACAGCAGGTATTCTCACACAGTGTTTTCACAGCCAGCACATCATATAGAAACTAAGATGATCTTTAATCGTCTCGCATCACAGTAGACACCCATGCGTGCCGTCTGAACATTACCGCCAACACGTTGACACATGCTAACACACCTGGAGGGTGATGTCCAGAGCATACTGAGAGATGTCCCACAGCTTCACATGGCCACTCCTGTCTCCAGACACCAGCAGGCTGCTGTCCTGGTCTGACGTCAGACACAACACCTCCCCTGCTGGGGCTGAGGGACAAAACTCCCCTGCAGGGAGAGAGAGAGGGGGGGAGGGAGAGAGAGAGAGAGAGAGAGAGAGAGAGAGAGAGAGAGAGAGAGAGAGGGGGGGGGGTAGAGAGAGAGAGAGAGAGAGAAAGAGAGAGAGAGAGAGGGGGGGTAGAGAGAGAGAGAGAGAGAGAGAGAGAGAGAGAGAGAGAGAGAGAGGAGGAGGGAGGGAGGGAGGGAGGGAGGGAGGGAGGGAGGGAGGGAGGGAGAGAGAGAGAGAGAGAGAGAGAGAGAGAGAGAGAGAGAGAGAGAGAGAGAGAGAGAGAGATAAGAATGACAGATCCACAGACCAACAGACAGACAGTAACAAATATTGAAAGGAAGAATAAGAGAGAAAGATAGATGGTGGCTGGCAGTGAATAGCGCAAAATAGTAAGAGAGATTATACTACATGTTCCACATTGACTGAAGGTTTCATATACACTGAGCAGTGTAGCTTGATGTTATTCCAGCAGGTAAGAACAGACATCAGAAATCAGAGATGCAAATAAACGTCTCCCCAGGGGTGTCTGTGAAGCAGTTCCCTAATCTCAGTTTGCTGCTTCACAGCTGTCATCGTTAGGTCTCAATCAGTACCCACAGCACTACGCACACACTCACAGTCAGACACATGCGGGCGAGTCACTAACACGCACTCCTTCATACACACAAACATGAACACTTTCGCACACACTCACACGCACACACAAACACACACACACAGATATGGCCTCAGTGTATGCATCCTCCACCACTAAACACAGATGGGGAAGCAGGAGACAAAACTGTGGTTTGTCAGGAATGATGCAGCTGCACATCAGCCTTAACCAGGGCTCCAGCTGCCTCTGGCTCTTCAGACTGCTGTCTCAGAACGTTGCTCTCTGATCCCTGTCAAATATACAGGTGCTGGAAATGTCTGGCTTGTATCCTTACCTGCGTTGGTCTCTATGTTAACCTATTTCTCCACGCTTTGCATATTTACCTGACTGCTTTTATGATCTAGGTCTCATCTAGGAGATTTTTTTGTCATCAAACTTCCTGTATTCTTATACTTTACTTTGTCTCTCTATTCTCCCCGTTGTCTTACCCTGTGTGCATGTGATCTCACCTTGTGTGTGTGTGTGTGTGTGTGTGTGATCTCACCATGTGTGTGAGTGTGCCCTGCAATGCTCCAGAAGCAGATCCAGGCGTCCTGAGAGGAAACCAGGACAGCTGTGCTCCTCCACTGTCTGGCTCCAGCCCTGGCCTGCAGGAACAGCAGATTCTCCACAGGGGGCGCCACCCTGGACACAGACACACACACAATATACACACATTCAATTTAATTGGCACTTAATCCCTGTACATGGTCACCATACACCTTAGAAATAACATGCACAGAGCATTTTATTTGATTCACACACACACACACACACACAATATTCTCACCCAGATTGAGGGTCCCTTTGCAGGCGCACCAGGGGCCTCTGGGTGTCCATCGCCCAGACGATGATCTCTCCATCATGGCTCGCCGTGGCAACAACCCCCAAGGCAGGACAGTGGGCCAAAGCTTGGATGTCTGCTTTGTGAATACGTCCAGACTTCCATGACATGTCTGCCTTCACGCACACATCCTACACACACACACACACACATTTATGCTTGGAGATATACACACACATACAGCCCTGAACTATCTGTGAATTTCAAGAAAGCATCCAAAATGCCTGTGCAATGTTTTCATCCATGTGTGAAACTTTGACCTTGCCTTTGCTCCTGTGATGTCATACTGAACTATTTGCTGGCTCCACCCCACAGCGAGTAGCTGGTTGTCATAGAGACAGATGATCCCAGTGACCTCAGAACTTGTGACAGGCTCCAGTTTATGCAAGTTGTGCCCATTTAGAAGATTCCACACCTGTACAGGAGAGACATTGGTATATCTTACATTTTCTGAGATCACTCCATTTTGTAAAAAAGTCACATGAATGTTTATTTTTTGCCACTATCTGGTTGACAGTGGTAACCTGAAATCTCGGAGAAAGAGGTGTGAGGGGGCGTTTTTGTACCTTGATGGTGCCATTTGTTGATGCAGTGATGAGTCTTCTGTGGGAGGAGTCCAACGCCATGCAAGTGACCTCCTCCTCTCCATGGGCGTTGGCAATAGTCATAAGCCACGCCCCAGTTGCCACATCCCACACCAAAACTGTTGAGTCATTCCTCCCGGTCACAACCTGTCTCAGGGTGGGGTTATAGAGGGCGCAGGAAAGGGGGATATGCTGGAATTGTCTCACCCCTTCTGCTTCTCTCCTTCCCCCTTCTCCAATTCTCTCCATTTTGCCTCCTTTCCCTCTCTCTCCCAGCCGCAGCAGAGCCAGGTAGTCCTTACAGCTCACCAGCAAATGGGGCGGAGTCCGTGAAGGAAATGGAGGAGTCACTAAGAGGAAGGGGAAGTTTCCATACTCTGGAGAGTGGCCTGGCTGCAAACAGGGGAACTGCAGGTGCAGGGTCCTGAGACAGCGATGAGAGGATATGTCCCACACCCTCACCTCCTTCAGAGGAGAGATGGGGGCGGTGGGTGAGGGAGAGGGAGAGAATCAAACAGACAGTATGAGTGTCTCATTACAGCTGACCAGCAGGTACAGTGATTCCACTGGAGCAGCTACAGTAATAACGGACCATGAATCGATGTGTTGACACTGAAGGAGCCTACCGCATCTTTGGAGTAGCTGAGGACCTGAGCCAGAGGCTGGTAGAAGGCCAAGTCCACCACAGTGGTGCCGTGACCCTCCAGCATGGCAACGGGCCGAGACGGCACGAAGCGGTTCCACAAACGCACCGCCGGGTCCAGCCCACCGGTCACCAACAGACCCAGAGGCCGGCAGTAGTCGAAACACTGCACACCCTGTGGGAGAGGGGTTGAGAGAGAAAGAGACAGGGTAAGGTAGAGGGCAAGGTAGAGTGAAATAATGAAAAGGTTGAGTATGACTGAGGGAGAGTGAGAAAGACAAGAGGATAAGTGGGGAGGGAATAGAGAGAAACCCTTTGGAAGAAACAGCTGTCATCCCAGGCCTCTGGTGCACTTGGTGGATGACAATTGTTTAGCACACAGAGGCCTGACTAAGACTCTAAAGATACCCCTACTGTCACTCTGATTATAGAAGTCAGCACTGAGGAATTGTGAAAACCATTATTAAGGTTAAGCTGACCAAAACGCAGTTTATTAGAGCACAAAATGTGCCCTTTCCTCAAGCATAACAGTAGCTCCAAAACACCCCCGCCCAGTTTAATCACTGTTTTTCTGCCCGACTAGACGAATGACACACTCTCCACATTCATGGTTCTTCCGAGTGAGCTTTCATTATATTGGTTGCAGTTTGGGCCAGCCATTGAATATGTGGCTTCATTTATTAAGGAATACAATGGTTATGACTGAGATGACTGGCTTGCATTGAGGTTTTGTTTTGTTTATAACTGAATCTGTTCACTTGACCTCTTCATGTGAGCTTAAATTACAGGCAGCTTTTTAGTCTGAAAAAGTGTGTCAAACTACATCTGTGTGGACCATCCTGACCACCTGACTGATTGAGAAATACAAGTTTGACCCAAGAGCTCATTGGCAAATAGCTGACAGGTCAAACCAACCTGGGTCACTGTCAGCTTGATTGTTCCTGAGCAGCCTTGAACCTTGACCTCGACCTCACTGATCGTCACATAATCTCACAGCACACAAACTGTGGTCAGTCTCTGCTGTGTGTCCGAAGGGAAGTGGTGCACGTCAGTGTACCTCACACCTCATAATTATGGGACAGGAGCAAATACAGCTCTTGACACCAGCTGTCAACCGCTAATCTTTGCTTTGGTGTTTTGTTTTACAATCCCATCCACTTTAATGATCTGATTCTGTAGTCTTGGTGTGTGTGTGCTTACTTTAGTGTGTTTGTGTGTGTGTGTGTGTGTGTGTGTGTGTACCTTCATAATGTTCCAAATGTAGGGATTCCTTTTGAGGCTTGCATCCATGATGACCACAGACGACTCGTCACTTCCGGATGATGTCATGATGAGATCTGTGTGGGGATCATAAAGGACTCTGTTGATTGGTTCTTGGTGGATGGATGGGAGGTGCTGATAAGACACCACATGGCTGTGGTCCCCCAGGTCCTGGTAAAAGAAGAAAGTTGCAATGTGTCAAATGGTATAAACTACAGAGAAATAATTATTGTTATAACTGCAGCAGTCTATAATGTATAATATAGTTATGGCAGGGGCATGTGGTGCAGTTTTACTGCTTCAGGTGACGGAGATGAGACCAACCTGCATGTAGATCTTCTGTGGTCCGTTTGCCTCGCTGAAGGGGCTTTCGAACAACCCTGAGAGAGGCAGCAGGAACCACAACAGGTGGACCCCACCCCTCTCATCCCCCCACAGGAGCAGAGAGCGCCGCCCTGGAGCCTGGGAGGGTAACAGCAGGGAGGGGAGACGTCAGATGGACAGCATCAGAGGTTTCAGTCACCCATCACTAAACTCCTGACACAGTGATTTGGATTACCTTTTCTCATTATTATTAATGTATTAGCTGTAGAAAATAAGATTGTTGGAAGCAGACAGGGGAATGTGGAAAGTGGTTAAAGTTCCTACCTTTGTGTCACACGAGTAGCACAAAGCAGTTGGAACATTCCGGAAACCTGTTGTGATTGGAATGGAGAAATTAGTGGACGATTTAAAGGGACAACAAACTAAAATAAAAATAGCTGTGAGCCATCAAACCTCATCCTTACCAAACAGGTGGACCTCCTCAAAGCAACTCGCTGTGGAAACGTCAACAAAGTGAATGTCCCTGCTGCTAGTTGCTATGGCGACCTTATGTACATTGGGCATGTGTACAGCGTCAGTGGTCCATCCTTTGAATCTCCTCCTGTTAGCTCCCTCCTCTGTTGGGTCCCCCGCAAGCTAGATAGAACAGGCCATTAGTGTGTGTTTGTGTGTGTGTTTGTGTGTGTGTGTGCATGTGTGTCCTTGTTTGACACTCACTTCCAGCGTCTTGAGGATGTGTAGGCGGCTGTTCCACACAGTAAGCAGCCCGCCCTTGCTGACACTGATGTAGCGGAGGGGGGGTGGATGGGGGACAGCCACCACACGCGTAGTGGGCTCCTGCTGCAGGAGGAAAACAGAGAGGGGAAGACGTGAGAAACAGACAGACAGACCAAGACACACAGACAGACAGACAGACAGACAGACAGACAGACACCAAATTATAGAACAGATAGACAAAGAGAGCCAGATTACAGGGAAGAAATAGAAGGAAAGAGCTCAAGTGAAACACAGACTGAAACAGAGACTGAGAAGGAGACATAGCTAGAGCCAGAGAGCGAGTCCACTCACCTTGTTGTGAGAGCAGTGTGTGATAAGGGGTTCAGTGTCCAACAGGGCCCCTCTGGGGATGGAGGAGAGCTCTCTCTCTGGCCTGCTGCAGCAGGTAGCCACACAGATCCCCCCAGGCAACACTGCCCACACAGGTGATGTCCACCTGGAGCACACATGCACATGCACCGCAGCTCACAGGATGGGAATCAGGCTATCATTATTCTACACACTAGTTTGTTGAAGGGCATTTTGAGCCCTTGAAAGCAGTTGCTACCTGTGAGTGGTCTGTACTGTGGGGTGATGTACCACACTATAGAGCTGTGACTGAAGTTAGAACGAGGAATCTCCTTACCTCCTTGTAGAACTTTTCTATCCATCCTGCCTGACTGTCTGAACCGATCACAGGGCTCAAAACATCCCGGAACTCCTTCAGAGTCATCCCCTCTTCTCCTTCTGCTCCTCTTCCTCCTCGTCCTCCTCCTTCCTCTCTTTGTACAGTTCTACTGCGTCCTCCATCCCCTGGCTTCCTGTCTGAGGGTATGCAGCAGGTAAATGCTTCCCTCAGCACCAGCAGATGGTCCAGACTGAGTTGCTCCTCAGGACTGATGCTCCAGCCTGGGTCACTGTGGAGGGGAGATGGAGGAGCGTGTAGAGAACATGGCAATGAGGTGCAACTGTGAGACACAAATAAGCACATATTCTAATGCTCAAAAGCTTTTTCTCATGCATGGATTTACTCTATGTAAAATGTGTACAGGAACTGTGGTTGAGCATGGGCTGCAGTAAAAAAAATATGAGCACACAGCACTCTCTACTGACAAGAGAGAAGCAGTGCAACAAGCCTAACACTGTTTCCAGCATCACACCATCCTAAGTTTAATGTGGTAACTCTGATTACAATTACATGGAAAATCAAACACCAACTCACTATAAAAGTTTCACAAAGCCTTTTGTTTCGATTTAAAGGCAGGTTATGCAGATATGGGGGAAGGGCCCAGGGGTGAGGCTCGGGTTAAGGCATGTTTCTGGGGTGACACAATGTCCCCCACTTTGTCCCTCCACACTTGATGAGAATCAGTCCTTGTGTGGCCACGTTGCCAAGGGCAACCACTAAGTAGAACAATCAGTCACATGACTAGAGATTGTGAGCTGTCTTCTTGTTGAGTCAGAGCGTGCCTGAGCGACTCTTTTACGTGTGGTTGGTTCTCGCCATCATCTCCCTTTACTAATCATTGATACAGAGCAGTCACTGAGACAATAAGTCTGGGTACACAGGCAAGAGAGTTCACAATGGATTGTGTCTCAAAATAAGTTCTTTTTGCTCTTCCAGGATTGTCTTTGTCCTTGAAGAAACACTTCCATTCACTGTCAGAGAAAACTGTTCCAAATACAACCATGCTGAGGTTTAGTTCCCACCACCCAAAATGTGCAGTATGGAATACAAAACTAGTTTTCAAGAACATTCAAAAACCTTTTTTAAGAGTTCATTGGCTATGGAAAAAAAAGTTCTACTTGGCACCATTTTCTGAGATGCTTTCTGTGAAATAACTAGTTGCATAACTTCATTGGTCAATGCATTACACAAACAAGTAACTGAGTGATGATGTGGACGACAATGTGGAAATTCCAAACAGACAAAAAAATGTTTTTTACATACCTTATAGTATTCTTCTCATGAATCATTGACCATCATTGAAATGTGACTGGTGTTACAATTGAACATGTGGATAATCCATAACAAAGTCTATCTCGATTAAACTAGTGGCACAATAAACTCACCAACAACTGCTGCTTGGGAGCTCTGTCTCATACACCTCCCATGGCCCCCTGTTGTCTCCCAGGACATCCATACAGACACAGTGGTCTTATCACCAGCCTACAGAGAGCCTACAGCCACTCCCCACAGCCAGCCACTCTGACCCCTCTGAGTCTTCTCCAGCATCCTCTGGGTTTAAACAGCAAAAGGGTTTGTTCGCCTCCCCTCCTTCCTTCCTCCCTCTCTCACTCAGCCGAGACCATCCCAATCTCCTGAAAGCTGTTTGTGGAATGCTTGCGACCGCAAACCAAGGGCTCATCAGTCACAGGGGTTTGACCAGACGTACAGAGGGAGAGGGAGAGAGTCAACACATCTCTGCTGGAGACCAGAGATAGCAGACCACCCATCATATCAGCAGCTCTGGAAGTCACGCTAGCACAAACACCTGGCATTTTGCACAGGTTAATGATTTCAAAGTGAGTCTGTGTTGTAGAGACCTAGTATAACAACTGTCCCAAAGTGACCGACAAGGAGCAATGCCTTCTCTAGGGCATTCTAGTTTTCCATAATACACCCTGGATCTCTGGGCAGGTTCAAATGCTAAACCTAAACCATTGTTCTAAGCAACTTTAATATAAGCCTCATATACATTATATGATTTTGACTTTGACTGTGAGAGAACACCAACACAGAAATGTTCACTAAATCATGAATATTTTTTTGGGGATACATCGAAATCAGAATCGTAACTATTTTAAATTAATATAGATTAACAAAAGACCCGTTTTCGATTGTATAGCTTGCAATGCCACTTGATTAATTAAATCTACAGTTACACTCAATTTACCTAATCTTGATAAACTACACTGACCGGCATGCCTTGGTGGTATGCTTTACGTAGACATCTCACTTCCTGGTTACGTTTGTGCAAACTGTTTAGGACCAACAGCTGTCATGTCAACAACAACGACACAACGTTTGATAGTTGTAAAAATGAAGAATGCTATGGAGATGTGATCTTCACGGTGAGGTTTGCTCTTCATTAATATATTCCCTAACTTGCAAACATGCTGTGTCGGGTTTAAGCGTATTCAGAATAGAATAGAATACTATTCTAACAAAGTATAGTAGTGCAAGGATAGCTAGACTAGCAACTTGGTAGCTCGGTACAGGACTGTAGTGTAGTGCTAACAAATCCTACTGTTAACCAACAAGTCTATAATTATTTACACTCAGCTACTGTCCATGTACGTTACCTAGCGAGATTGGACAATACCAGTTTATCCAGGCCATTGTAGCGTGTGTGGCAGGGAAGTAGCTTAGACAGTAGCTGTTAAATTTAAAATAACCAGTTTGTACAACAAGGTGGTTAGACAGTGGTGCTGATAAATCTGAATAGCTACTTGCCTCATGGGCTACTGTGTTTATATTTAACTCAACGATGTTGACGTTCTTAAACGATACATTGAAATGTATGAGACAGGGACTCGGACTGAAGTCCAATCAGCGATATCACTGGCGGTTGCTCAAGGGCCATCGTCACTGATTGAGATGTGTGTGAATGAGCATCTGTGTGTGTTTTCTTTCTAATGATGTATTGTATGCCTAATCAGTCCATTCACTGATGATGAGGAAAATCAGACGTTTGCTTGCAATTAGGCTACTCACTGTTGATTACTATTCTGAATCAACAATGGCAGGACTCTCACAGTTACCATATTATTGTGCAAGTTGTAAACTGGGCCAGACAGCAGAAGGACATTTGAAATGTGATTGAATGACTATATTTTAGACCATATTTTAGAGGCTGCTGTCAGCTGCCTGTCATGCAAAGCTACTTATCATCCACACTGAAATCAAGTCCTTTGCTGTTGAGAGGACAACAAGGTCACCGATCAGCCATTGCATGTCTTGACTCCCGAGCGCAGTTGGAGGCAGGAGGAGGAGCAGCGTCTGAGAGGAGCGAGGGAGCCAACACGGACGACCCGTGGAGGAAGAGAGTGAGTCAGAGGAGGGACAGGCGGAGGGACGGAAGACGGAAAACACAGAGGAAATAGAAAAAGGAAAACATATTAAAGAAAGAGGGAAACATATTAAAGGGTATAAGTCCCCCACCACCACCAACACGACTACCTGACCAGCGAGAGCAGAGGTGCCAGCTACTGCACTGGAATGGAAGACTTCAGAAGGACCTACCTGCGGGTGTGTAAGGAGGGGGGCGTGGAGCCCCAGGAGTCCATCCTGGCCCAGCTCCAGGGGTCCAGGGGGGCCTTGGAGAGCTCCAGGCTGGACCTGAGAGGACACAGCCTCTCAGCAGACACCTGTAGTGTCCTGGGCAGAGTCCTCCGGACGGACACACTCTTTATCGAGCTAGCCCTCAGCGATTGCATGCTCAGCGAGGAAGGTACGTGTTGATTGATGTGCAGTGTTAAGCAGTGTGTCACTGTCCTTTTAAGGGTAACTTATTATTGCTCGTGTTCACTGCATATTTAGAGTGTAGGTCTGATGATAGTTCAGGTCTGCATCTTAAGGTTTGAGAGGCAAGTCTATTACTAACACTTTAAATACCTTCTTATCTCACTGCCACTTGTCTCTGTCATGCCCAGGTGCCAAGCTACTTCTAAATGGGCTGTGTGCCAACACCACAGTTAAGGTCCTCGATCTGAAGGTACTGATAAAGACATCACAGACCATTCTGGCACTACCAGTCACTTTCCAGGTCAGGGTGCAGGTAGCTTGTCTGTTGATGCAGAACGATGTGTGTGTTGCCAGGGTAACAACTTGAGATCAACCGGTGCAGAGGCTTTGGGAAAGCTTCTGGCGAGAAACAAGACGCTTCGCAGGTCAGGCGCTGGCTTGTTGCCAGAACACACACCTTGTTGACCGAGCACTCCCTATAGGCTGACTATGTCTATGATTATGTTAACTGTGTGTGTGTGTGTGTGTCTTGGTGCAGGCTGGTTCTGGAGTGGAATGCATTGGGGATGTGGGATGAGGCCTTCTCCATTTTCTGCGAGGGCCTTGCCTCCAACACCAATCTGTCACAGCTAGACCTGCGCAATAACCAGATAAATCACCAGGGAGCTTCAGAGCTCTCACTGGCTCTGAAGAGGAACAGCACTCTGCAGGAGCTTGGTGAGACTGGAGGCGAACACTGTACACTCTGTCTCAATCCCTCCTAACGGCCTCCTCCACCCTCAAACCCTGTAGCAGGAGAAGGTCTTCACTGTGTTCTCAGGAGGGTTGGGTTGTGATGGTTCTCTCTGGTGGCGTTCTGTTCTCTGCCTGCTTCTAGATCTGCGCTGGAACAACATCGGTCTACTGGGTGGTCGCTCGGTACTGGAGGCTCTGCAGCACAACCGGACCCTGGTCCAGCTGGAGATGGCTGGGAACAACATCCCCAGCGACACGCTCAAAGCCCTCGGTAAGAGCTGTATCTCTCCCCCCCTCCACGCCTCATTTCTCTCCCCCGTTCAGGGTCTGATTCCCCCCTGTCTCCGCCCTCCAGAACAGGCCTTGGAGCACAACTCAGACAGACAGTCCACTCTGAGAGAGAGCCGTAGCAGAACCCAGGTCCTCAGCAAGGAAATCCAGATCCTGAAGGAGGAGAAGGGCCGACAGGTAAACTGGTTTACAAACCACTCTGGGCTCCCAGTTGCTGTTTGAAGTACTAACTGAGTGCTGATGTCACATTAGTTCCTGAGTCTAATGGAGACCATCGACAAGCAGAGGGATGAGATGGGCCGCAGCAGCAGGTCAGCGTGAGTAGATGTCTAACTGGGTCTGGGCGGAGGGCTTGGAGGACTGGATGTCTAACAGGATCGGGGGAGAGACAGGCAGTCTGGCCTGCTGAAGCCAGTCTGTCTCTGTAACTTTCGCCATGTGCCCTCCTCCATCCTGCCCTCCTACAGGTCCACCTCCATCCATGTGGGTCAGCTACAGGAAGCCCTGAATGACAGGAAGTCGGTCGTTAACTCTCTCACCGCCAAGTAAGCAGCCACCTCGTCTGTGTCAGGCCTCACCACCTCCACCCACCACCTCCACCCACCACCTCCACCCACCACCTTCACCCACCACCTTCACCCACCACGTCCACCCACCACCTCCACCCACCACCTCCACCCACCACCTCCACCCTCCACCCACCACCTTCACCCACCACCTCCACCCACCACCTCCACCCACCACCTTCACCCACCACCTTCACCCACCACCTTCACCCACCACCTCCACCCACCACCTCCACCCACCACCTCCACCCACCACCTCCACCCACCACCTTCACCCACCACCTCCACCCACCACCTTCACCCACCACCTTCACCCACCACCTCCACCCACCACCTCCATCCACACCCCTTCAGCCTCCCAAAGCTGCTCTGTTAAGACCCTCTGCATTCTGTTCTACACACCTCCCAACACTCAATGTTTTTTTAATAGTATAAGAATTTTAAGTAGCTCATTTGTATCCTGTCCTGGGTCTGCCACTATTATTAACTAAATTCTCAGGTAGAGCAGCAGAGAGGAGGGGACTCTATGGACCCCGGTGACCCACTTATGGTGGGCTCAATGTTACAGAGGACACTTACACATTTAGTATTACAATTGTAATAGGAAGTGGACCTGCCTTGTAAAATTCATTTTAGGAGTCCTCCTCACTAACTCACGCACAGACTGACTAACCGTTGTTTGTGTGTGTGTGCGCGCAGGCTGCAGATGATGGAGGCGGCGTTGACTCTGTCGGAGCAGAAGAACCACAACCTGCAGGAGCTGCTGGGACGTCTGAAGAGTGAGAAGGACGAGCAGAGGGACCGACAGAGCAGGGAGAGAAAGAAGGAGCAGGAGGTAAGGAGAGAGAGAGAGAGAGAGAGAGAGAGAGAGAGAGAGAGGAGAGGGAGAGGGAGAGGGAGAGGGAGAGGGAGAGGGAGAGGGGGAGGGGGAGGGGGAGGGGGAGGGGGAGGGGGAGGGGGAGGGGGAGGGGGAGGGGGAGAGGGAGAGGGAGAGGGAGAGAGAGAGAGAGAGAGAGAGAGAGGGAGGGAGGGAGGGGACCACAGAGAGAGAAGAAAGAAAAGGAAGTCATTGACTGGTGTATAACAGTGTGTGTGTGTCACAGGACAGCGTGCTGAGGGAGGGGAAGCTACTCAGAGAGATGAGCCACATGTCAGAGACCAGCCTGCAGCTCAAGAACAAGGTGGGATTTGTGTATCAAAGTGGGCATCTTAAATGTGTGTGACAAATGATGTCAGTATAAGCCTTATAAAAACGAAGTTCTGAAGTGTATTTGTGTGTGTGTGTGTGCATGCATGTCTGTGTGTGTGTGCCAGGTGGATGAGATGGAGCGGAGGTGTAAGACCCAGCAGGATGTGATCTTTGAGCTGAAGCAAGAGCTCACCAACAGCACAGCAGAGCTGAAGCTGAGGCTCGCACAGGCAGAAGGTAACGCCCTCTCACACACATGCGCAAACACACTCTGACACAACCTCCTTGACACACACAAACACATTCACTCTGCCTGCCTCTCTCTCTACCTCTCTCTCTCTCTCTCTCTCACTTGCCGTCTGCTCCTCCCCCAGAGCGTCTGGACCTAGAGAGAAAGAGGTCTAAGCAGGCTGTGGAGGACATAGACAGCCTACGGCAGAAAGAGGTAGAGACATGCTGATGATGTCCTCTTAATGATGAGTGAAAAGTGGCAAGTCTCACTACTTGTGGGATTGTGTGCGCGTGCGTGTGACCAGGTGGACCATGTGAATCGTCACCTGGAGGAGAGTGAGAGAGGCCTGCAGGAGAGGATCCTCAAACTGGAGGGACAGCGCATTCACCTGGAGGAGGTTCATAAGCACACGCACATGCACACACACCCGCAAACGTCCCTAATGTTGGCGGGACAGCTTGTAGTTACATGAACTTTTGTGTATGTGTGTGCGCACGCGTGTTTCTATGTGTGAGTGTTTGTCTATGCTCCCGTACAGGAGCTGAGCAGGGCCAAGGCAGCGTGTGTGACTGAGAGGGCCCAAGCAGAGGAAGAAATGGGGAAGGTGCGCTCCCAAATCCGCCTGGAGGAGGTAGGTCATGCACACCTGGAAGTGAACATATTCTGTGTGTGTGTGTCTGTGTGCGAGAGCGATATACAGATGAAAATAGTCTATTTTCCAATATACTACACGATTCATTCGAGACAATACTGTCTCACCCTTCTCTCTCTCTCTTTCTCTCTCTCTGTGTCTCCCCCCCTGAGCAGCAGCAGAATGTGAGTGCTCTGGAGGACAAGCTGCGGGCGCTGCGTCAGTCCAGGGATGAGTCCCAGTCCCACTGCACCCAGCAGAAGCAGAGCATCGCTGAGCTGCAGGCGCGCAACAGCCAGCAGAGCCTGGAGATGGACGGCCTGCGCCGCCGGATAGACGAGCTGCAGCAGGTCACACACACACACTCTTTCTTAACAAGGATGCCCCAGCTGGCAGTTTGTTCTCAGTAATGATGTTACTTGTCCTCCTATATCTATGATACACACACACAAGACCAGTCACAGAGAGAGCAGGGTTTATTAACTTCAAGATGTGTGTGTGTGTGTTGCAGGAGCTGTCGGGTAAGGACCAGGAGCGCGTGGCGGAGGTGAGCAGGGTGAGGGTGGAGCTTCAGGAGCACATGGGCCACCTGCAGGCCGAGAGGACAGCTCAGGGCGGACTGAAGGAGAAGATCGCCGCCCTGGAAAGAGAGATGAAAGGTACGCGTTAGCGACCGCTCTATCAGCCTCTCTCCTTTCCCTCCCCTCCTTCCATGTTCTGTCCTGTAAAGGTGTGCCTTTTCCGTGAAATATCCGGAGTGGATTCAATTGATGTCGTCGTTTCCTGTCCTCTTTCTTGCGCCGCAGGTGTGTCCAGTAGCCACCGGGAGGCGCTGCTCGACAGGGAGAGTGAGATTGCGTCGCTGTGTGAGAAGCTGCGCCTGAGAGACGCTGAGATCCAGAGGATGAGGGAGGACGAGGCGCAGAGGGCCAGCTTCCTCCAGAGTGCCATCCTCACCTACGTACAGGGCTCCCCGCTGCATTACAGTCCCAAGAAATGAACCCCGGCCCTTGAACTATGACCTACACATCATACCTATATCTCTGTGCTTGTTTACAAAGATCTCAGGTCTGCATTCACGGGGGGGGTCACTGATATCCATAATTGGGTCAAAATACTATTTGAAATATTTTGGGAAATACTGAGGTGTTTATTGATTCTGCCTGGTGTTTCAGGTGGATGATGCTCATGTGCTTACATTTAGCCAGACAAAAAAACACAGATAAATCCTTAAAAAGTATTCCTAATAGTATTTTGACAGCAGTCTGCTGATGTATTGGCACTCTTGGCCTACATTTTACCCATCTGTTTAGGTCACACCTCAACATCTTTACAAGCACATTTTTTTTTTTTTTTCATTCACTTGCCTTCGTCTGTTTCGGGTGCTCAGCCTGTGAACGTACGGACACCTCATAATCAGGCGCTTCACCGCTCTGAATCATCCCTGAGGATCCACAGCACTGGAACATTCTCTCAGACTCTGACTGAGCTCAGTCTGTCTGTAAATGTCAAAACAGCCTGTTTACCAAAAGCCCACAGTCTGTTTGTGTTTTAACATGAAGCCACTGTTACACATATCAGTGACTGTTGTGAGTTGTGTGTCTTCAATTCGATTTTATATTAAGTATAATGAACATTGTTTTCTATTGTGTTTTTACAATTTTCTATTGTTACGATTGGATCTGGTTTTTCTATCAATAAAACGTGTTGAATACAAAAATATGCAGTTTGTGTACTTTGTTATAAAAAAGTGACGTAAACCATTAGGAGTAAGTTCGGATGAGGGCACTGGGCCATACAAGGATGCCTTTGTACTGTCCCTTTAAAAATGCTCGTGTTTTTCCGTTTACTTCCGAACAATCTCGTCATCGACCCCTTTCACTGCGGCTGGAACGCTGAGCGGACTGGCCCGCTTCTCTCATCCGAATCTCGGCGCTCATTGTGAGACATAACCACTATTATTGGCTTTTAGTCACCACCGGATCTTTTGCAAATGCAGGCGATTAAATGCGTGGTGGTCGGCGACGGGTAAGACCCTAATTCTGAAATGCACGGTTATTTTCTCTTGTGTGATTCACTGATGCGTCCGTAGATGGGAGGATGCTGGCAGAAAAGGGGCTGGGGCGCTCCTATTTGACGGGTGGTCTTCCTTCTCTACTCGTTTGTAGACATCCAGCAATGTGTTGTTTCTCATTATTTGTTAACTAAATGTCCGTTATTTCACTGGGGATTTGGACTTGGGTTATTTGGATTTAATTGGTGTTTTATTTGATGGCGAGGCGAGCGAACGCTTAGGGATGATGAGGAAACACCTACTGCTCATAGGCCATCAGGCGGGGGTGCTGAGGCACGAGAAATCTAGGCATTACGTCTTCTCCTCCTCCCGTTTACTGAAGAGACACAGTGCATGTTTGGTGTTATGGCCATTTGGCGAACTGTCTGTATGGCTATTCCCCTCCGTGATTTAAACCGATTTATCTTAAATGCGTGGAGGCCAATTTGGATTTATTCTTTTGTGCCAAATTCATTGGCATATTACCGATAAATGTGTATTTATGGCCGTCTGTGACTGGGGTCATTAATCAATGAACGCCAGTGAGGACATTAGCATAATGTATTAAAGTTGCATTGGCTCATCTGTCTCTCCTGTGGAGAATGATAGCGGGATTCACCCAGCACAAACCCAGTAACCCCAAATCACTCTCATGCTCACACTGGCACTGTCTCAACTCTCTCTCTCCATCAACACACACACACACACACACACACACACACACACACACACACACACACAAACATACAGCCAATACTATACCCTCTCACATTCTGCTTTCCATCCCTGTGGCAAACATCCTGCATGTTACCCTTCATGTTGTACTGTATCATTTGTGTCAATACCAGTTGAGATGGGGGGTTTACTAGTGGGGCAGTCAGTAGTTGGGTACAAGGGAGGGGGTGAAAATGACCCCCGGGCAAAGTAAATGTAGGCCATTTTACAGTGTGTGACACAGAGAGAGAAAGGGAGGGAGGATAGTTTGTCACACACACACACACCACACACACGTAAGCACACACACGCACACCACACACACGCACACCACACACACGTAAGCACACGCTCATGTAGTAGTGAGCTCCTGATCAGCAGTTCGAGGTGTGGTTTCATGTCTCCTAGTGACACACAATGTTTCATGTTCTGTAGTGTGTGAAGGTGCTTCTTTTTCCCTCCCTAGGGCCGTGGGTAAGACCTGTCTGCTGATCAGCTACACCACCAATGCCTTCCCTGGAGAGTACATCCCCACTGTGTGAGTCCCCACACACACACACACACCCGCACACACTCGCACACGCACACACCTCACATGTATTCAAAGTGAAAATGGCTTCAGGGGGGTTTTGACTATCAGATCATTCTACTTGATAAAGTATCTTTTGTCTCTCTCCCCTTGTTCTCTCTACCTCTCCTCTCAGCTTTGACAACTATTCTGCCAATGTGATGGTGGATGGTAAACCAGTGAACCTGGGTCTCTGGGATACAGCAGGACAAGAAGACTACGACAGGCTCAGACCTCTGTCTTACCCGCAGACGGTATCTACACACACACACACACACACCACTGTCATAATCACAGATGGTGTACACACGCGCACATGCCTCTAAAACTAGCGTCATATTCACACACACACACACACGTAGGAAACACACTCTCTCCCTCATCCTTTAACTGAGGGCTCTGGTCTCAAAGCGCTCTCTCTGGTTCTCCCCAGGATGTGTTCTTGATATGCTTCTCCCTGGTCAGCCCGGCTTCCTTTGAGAACGTCCGAGCTAAGGTCAGTGGCCACGCCCACACTTCCTCCCCCCAGAGGAAGGGCCGAGTCTGACCTAAGGAGGCACATCTATCTCCGCCTGGAAGCAAAAACACACGCAACACCACACAAACTCTGTACACAGAGAGCCTGCTCGCGGCGGTGTCAGCCCAAAAGCACGGCTGCGCTTTTTGATGACATCGCACCTGTTTCTGAAGCAAACCCTCTTTGTATAAAGTATGATGCTGGTTCAAGGATGACGCCCCTGGTCAATGTAGATCCTACAAACTGGATTTTGTGGTTTTCATCTTCAGCCTTTCACATCGTTGAGTCGCTGTGGTTTGTTCTGCGCTACGTGGTAGCACAGTACAGATCAAGTTGGCACAATTGTATGAAAGCAATTTTTGCCTGTTTGATTTCTGCAGCCATGCCACTGTTGTCTATCTAACTTGATTTCTTCTTTTGCTGACTTTGTTTTGCATCCCCTGGCTGCTCTGTGTACACGCTGGACGTATCCTTGTGTGGCGTGCCAGTGGTACCCTGAGGTGCGTCACCACTGCCCCAACACGCCCATCATCCTGGTGGGCACCAAGCTGGACCTGAGGGACGACAAGGACACCATCGAGAGGCTGAGAGACAAGAAGCTGTCCCCCATCACCTACCCCCAGGGCCTGGCCATGGCCAGGGAGATAGGTTGGTTGGACAAGGTTGCTAGATGTTTGTGTGGGTGGGCGGTTGGTTGGCAGTCTGTGGGCAGGCATGTGTGGGAAGGTGGAGGTGTGTTAGATGGTGGGTACCTCCTGTGTGTTTTTGTTGTATCTGTGCGTGTGTTCGAATCCTTGTTCCCTGTGCGGGTCAGGTGCTGTGAAGTACCTGGAGTGCTCTGCGCTGACTCAGCGAGGGCTGAAGACGGTGTTTGATGAGGCCATCCGTGCCGTGCTCTGCCCCCCGCCCGTCAAGAAGAGGGGAAAGCGATGCACCGTCTTCTGAACAGCCCCTGCCGTCCCCAGACCTCCAGAACCCTCCCCCCCCCCCATCCGTAAGGTGCTTCGAACGGTCAACCGATAGTTAGTATTACAAAACATAACCATGACAACAACCACTACTTCTCTGAGAGATGAAAGAAGAGATGTGAGAGATAGAAAGCGAGTGACAGAGAGAGAGAGATACTGCACTGCTGAGCTTTTTTCTAAGTTAAATATTTGTTTCTTCTGAGATGTTGCTACAGTACAGATACAACAAAGATAACTGGACAGTTTTTCTTTTCTTTATTTTTTACAGTGAATTATTATTTTTCACCTTGAGAAATTGATAAAATCACTTTTGAGTCATCGTTGAGTTTTTATATGAGGGGTACACTCAAATGAACAACCGCACCTGTGGACTGTAGCACAGTCCATCCTCATCCACCTCCCTCCACACCCCACCACCCTCAACCTCACCCTGCCAACCTCATCCCACCCCTGCCTCTACCCCCACCCTAACCCCAGCGCAGCCCCACCATCCCAACAGTCCTGCTATTCTGAGCTAGTGCTGAGTTTAAACACCGTGTTTCAAACAGCCTGGAAAGTCAACTGTGAATAGGGCTCCTGGTAGAAGTTGTCCCAAGCCACATATCTGGGGTCAGTTTACAGGCCCCAGGCCTGAACCAAGGCTGTCAGACTCATCAAGACCAATCTTACCCCAGATTTGTGTGTAGGGGCAACTACTAGGTTAGTTAGTGTGACAGACTTGCATGCCCAACAAGGAGCTGTCCAACATGGCCTGCCTGAGGAGCCTGCATGGGTATGACTGATCTTAGTCTTAAAGTACCCCATCGTTTCTGTTTGTGTGCGTGGGTGTGCGGAAGAGTGTGTGTGTGTGTGTGCCTGCAGGCGTGAGTGAGTGAGCATGGATATGTGGGTGAAGGACAGTATTGTTTCAAGCAAGTTTTTTAGTGTCAAGTTTTTGGTACTATTTCATATTGTATTGTAGTTCTACACCAAACTTTTCAATGAGCTATCCACATAGATGGGAGGGGTGTTAATGCTGAGTCTAGTGATGTACAGGTTAACCTTAGAGAGGGAATGCATTATGGATATATCTATATGTACCTGAATATTTAGCTCTTTAATCCTAAACAATTTAAACTAAAAGGATAATAATAGTCACTCACGCTGAATTTAGAGATGTTGCTAAACAGTAAGTAAGTAAATAAAGAGGCAATCCATGGAACATTTGTCCCTCGTGGCAAATAAGTGGATTGCACTTTTTACAAATGCATTTCTGTGTGGTCATAGATCTGAAGTGTTTTGTCTCCCTCTTCTGGTGTGACAGAGCATTACAGTCTTCTGTCATGCTGTCATTGGTTGGCATAGCAACTGTGTGGTTGAATTATGTGTCTGGTCCTGCCTAAGGTGTCAGTTATATGGTAGCTCAAAAACGCTACAGAGTACAATCTACTATTGCATGGATATGAACAGGTGAAATTGACCCATTGTAACTTTTAGGACGGTTATATGAGATGCATTGGCGATGTATGTACTGTAAGATGACTTGTAAACTTGTTTAACTGTTTTGTCTTATTTTTTATGACTTCACATGTCAGTGTTGTGAAATATTTCAATTTTGTATAATAAATACAAATGTATATGTAAGGGGATTAATTTGTGAATGTATTCAATTTACACCAAAGTACCAAAGTCAGATAACACACAACATGATAACTGAAATAATTTGGAAATGTATTTTTCATTAGACATCTATTTCATCAGCAGCATAAGAATCTCAGGTTACAGAATGACTTAGGTATGTTGTACATGTGAGGTGAGACTAGCCAATCACAAGAGAATAAGGAGGTCAGAGGAAAGATTCAGCTAATAGGGATCCAGAGTAAGGAGGTCAGGGGTCAACAGGCCAGGAAGCCGCCATCCACTGGTAGCATGACCCCATTAGTCATGGAGCTCTTATCACTCAGCAAGAACAGAACGGAGTTCACCACATCCTCTACCTCTGCAGAGACACACACACACACACCACATCCAACACACACACAACCACCAACACACACATAACCACATGCAAGCGTACAAACACCACACCACCCACACCAAACACAATCAAGGACTTGAAAGCCACCAGAGCACGTGCACACACACACAAACAACACAACCACACACAGTATTCATGACGGCAATACACACATCTGCAGTGTCATACCTGGGTTCTGTTAGTACCAACATGGCTGGGCTGCCACTGCCCACAAACCACCCAGATGAGGACTGACCTGCGAAGCGGCCCAGTGGGATGCGTGAGGTCATGGCTCTGGCCTTCTCAGCGTCGCTCCAGCCCAGCCGGCCCATCTCTGTCATCACCACGGTGGGGTTCACACTGTTCACCCGGATCTGAGCGGAGACACAGAGAGGCTCCACACTCACACTCTACACACCTGTTTCCTGTCCTCATCAAAGGGCTTCTACTCCAAACACTGTGGATCCTGATCGGTATGGATAAAGGATGAGGGGAGAGGATGGGAGCCTATTGAGACCCCCCCCCCCCCTCACACCTCAGGACAGAAGATGCAACACTACTGGGAGTCAGGTGAGGATGAGATACCTGGTGAGGCCCCAGCTCCAGAGCCATCACCTTGGTCAGCATGTCCAGGGCTCCCTTTGTGGCACCTGTAGAGACAGAGAGAGAAAGAGGGAGAAAGAGAGAGAGAGAAAAGTATATTAAGGAGGGTTTTCCCAAAACTTTAAATCTACCATGCAATACTGAAGTCTGCAATTAATGTTGTACTAATACAGTACTTTGTCAGTTTTACCAGTCTACAATGAGACTGCAGCTTATGAGAAGACCTTTTTAGTTTTACACTATAGTGTGGTCCCTCATAGGCTGAATGAAAGGGAGTGCATGTGTGTGTGTGTGTGTGTGTGTGTCTCACAATAGACAGCATGGTCCCTGAGGGCACAGTGGGACGCCTGACTGGAGATGTTGACGATGGAGCCTCCTGTCCCTCTGGCCTTCATACCCCGAGACACCAGCTAAAACCACAAACACATTCACACACACACACACACACACACACACACACACACACACACAGGAGGGAGGAGATAGTGTGGTGAGTAGGATCACAAAACACTGTTGTTCGACCTTACAAAAGAGAATTTAACCATGATTGTGGATATTTGTTATGGTTACCAGATGTAGTCAACCACTATTGCAGGATCTCAGTTACCTGGGAAACGTGTAGCACAGCTTTCACATTGATGTTGAAGGACCTGAAATACAAACGTCATCGTCATCATCTCTGAGCTTTCTGACTACAGAAATGTTGAGACTAAGATGTGATGTAAACATCATGTAACAGGTTTTATTATTCAAACTACAGTACCAATCAAAAGTTTGGACACATTTTCCCATAATTGAATGGGAAAATGTGTCCAAACTTTTAACTGGTACTGTACATGAAATGTCTACTGTGGAGATGAAACCCGAGGCTCTCCTTTACTTGTCAAACTGCTCCGGGGTGACATCCAGAAAGGGCTGCAGTATGGCGCAGGCAGCGTTGTTTACCAGGAGATCCACGGGGCCCGTCCCAGCCAGAGCCGCCTCTGTGGCCTCCCAGTCCGCCAGGTCCACGCACACCGGCCTGATGGACGGACACTGCAGGAGCAAGCCACACCAGACACCAGAACCAATCACTGGGTGGGTCTGTGCCATCGTCTCCCGTCACGGTGGGGAGAAGAGACAATGAGGAGAAAGATGAAAGGAACAGGGAGGGGGGTGACCGGGAGAATGGTGGAGGACTGGGATGGGAACAAAGGCGTCACTGACAGGAGTGGGGTGGGGGACAGAGGTCGAGGCCCTGGGATGGGGCACGGGAGTGCTCAGGAGGGGGGATGAGAAGGCTGTTGGGGGTGGGTACCTCCAGCAGGAGGCTGTCCAGGTCGGCGCTCGTGCGTGTGACAGCCGTGACCTCCGCCCCGCAGCGCACCAGAGCCAGGGCAGTGGCCCTCCCGATCCCTGAGAGGGGGAAGAAAGGAATTCATGAACACAAAAGCTATTATGTACTTGAGTCATCAGTGTGACACCAGGGCTGACACTCACATTCCGATCATGTTTCAGGCTTTACGACACATAATGACAGGCTGCAAGTCTCTCAGAGCCCATCTAGTTGTATTTAGTTGGGGTTCAGGACAGGAATATGAAACTTGTTTTACTTTTCACTTGAGCAATATGAATGCACCTTTATATAAAAACCTGGTGGTGTCACTGTGTGCCTTTAAACTACCCATATCTGACGTAGGCTTACGTAGTTTTTTAAAAATATTTACCTTTTCCTGCTCCAGTGACCATGGCCCGTTTGCCAGCGAAAGAAATCTCCATGACTGTTTGTAAACTAGTTTTTCCGGCTAAACAATAAGGGAACAACAGATATGCATTTGAAAAACACTCGAACTGTACAACCCTCGGTTAAAGGCCCACACACGCCACTAGAAAGCCCAGTCACGCTGTTTTGTTTCCAATTATCTGTGAAGAAATTGCAGTCGTCATTCGCTTTTGTGAAATAAATGCAATCGAATAAACTCTTAGCTACCTACCAGTAAGACTGTATGCCAACACGTTATCTCCGTAAGTGATGCAGAAATAACTACGTTTAGGTTTGGCACCGCTGAGCTCGCACGAAGGGGGCAAAGTTGCAACTGAAGTTAATGGACAAAAACGTCAACCCTCCTCGTTGACCCCCTTAAGTGGAACAGGAATCAAACAGAAAACAAATGTAATGCTGACTGCACATTCTTTTTATTTCTTAATCAGATGTTGTAAATAGGAACATTCAGTTTATTTTATTATTTTTTTCTTACATAATTTGTTCAGATACAGAAGTTCAGATAAAGCCTGGAATAGAACAACTTAAAACAATGATTTTAAGAAACCAGTTATTTGGTAATGCAACACACATGCTTTATTCAGATAACAACAAACATCAGAAGTTAAGGAAAACAAATCCTGACAGGCAAGCGTAGGAGTGTTGCTGTCTGCCTCCCCCACTGGCCTGCAGTAGGGGCAGATGGAAGGATGGAAACACGCAGGCTATGTTTTTGGATTCTAGTGTTTTTGTGCAAAAGATTGAGCGTGAGATCAAACATACTTCTCCCAACTTACAAAACAATACTGGAAGGGCCACAGAACAGAGCAGGCAGGAAGTGAGATGATCTGAGAGAACAGTTCTCGAACAGTGCAAACGTCATAGGAAGGCCAATCTTCTTTCAGAAAAGAATACAACAGGTGTGTTAAAGGGCATTATTCCGTACACAATTATGATGGCTTTGTTGACACACAAACACACAAATAGATTCTGGTTGGAGAATTACTTAACAAAACAATTTACTTTCATTGTTTAAAAGCATGCGACTTGACCCACATTCTCTCATTGTTAACACTGTCTGGTCAAATTTGGTAAGCTAAACCAGTCCTTAAATGAACCAAAACTCAGATATTAATAAATAAACACTTCACCCTGTTCAGTAACTATAAGCTTTTATATCAGTTCTGTACCTCAGCACTCATTCAAACACACACACACACACACACGTACAGTTTACCAGTTGGAATTCAGACATGGAAGAGAAAAAAAAGAACAACAGGAAGTGGTGAGAAGGATCGCTGTGGCGATGGTTGACGGCAGCATTATGCATAGGGGTGCATAAATGTAGACAAAAAACTGCAAGTCACATTGGATAGAGAGTGCAGAGTGACTTAAGGCGGGAGGGTAATCAGACTGGTGGATGCTGGGGTAGAGTGGTGGTCTTTAATGGTGTTGATTCTTACTGGGGCACCAGTCCGTGTCTGGGTACAGGAGGCAGTGGACTGTCTTAAACCTGGAGAGAAGGATGAGAGAGAAGGGGAGGGAATAATTTTCACACTGCACAAACACAAACTCAATAAATTCTCTTGTGTCTGAGCTGTGCATGGCTGGGCACCGTGAAGGGTCTTCAACCAGAGGGAAGGCTCCTCCAATGCTGACCACATTCCTTCGGTTTTCAAAGCCTCCATAGCTCAGAGTGACCTGGGACACACACGGACACACACGGACACACACGGACACACGATTCGTTTGATTTCACAGAACAATTAGCGGCTATTGTATGCTACACAGACAGTAAGACAAAGAGAGATTGTTTCTCTCTCCCCTCTCCTTTTCCCCCCTGCCCTTTCTCTCTCCCCCCTCTCCTTCTCCCCCCCTGCCCCTTCTCTCTCCCCCCTCTCCTTCTCCCCCTGCCCCCTTTCTCTCCCCCTCTCCTTCCCTACCTGCTGCAGCAGGGTGTTGGAGGGGAGGCGGGTCAGGTTCTCCAGGTGGGAGTGGAACAGGCGCGTGTGGGTCAGCGACACCTCCAGCAGAGCCTCGATGATGTAGCCCACCGTGCAGTCGTCAGGGAGACGGATCCTCTCGGCCGTGCTGATGAAGTTCCCCAGACTGGAGGAGGAAGGACGCACCGAGGAACGACGGGAGAGAAGAAAGTAGTAGAGAAGGCCACTTTAATGTTGCTGAATGATGAAGCTACGGACCTCAAATGACATTTAGACTCCAGGACCGAGACCAGGACCATGGGACCGTGACCATGACCAGCACTAAGCACGACCAGGACCGGGTGTGACTGACCTGGCCCACGGACTCATCTTCAGCGCCAAGCCCCGGCTGATGCAGAACCCAGCTCCCCCGGTGGCGAACCAGAACTTCACCGACGCCTGAGGTACACAACACACACACGCAACCTCAGAGGCAGACATCTACTGAGTCCAGGAACCAGTCCACATTGAAACAACAAGCTAATAAACGAGTGACTGAGAGAAGGACGTGAGCGTGTAGCGGTGAGACAGAAAAGGGGGGAGCAAAAAAGGAGAGAAAAACAACAGCGAGTGGGCGTGGCAGAGGAAACGAGGAGGAACATACAGATCCATCAGCTTTGACCCTCTCTGCAGCCTCTATAGGGTGGTCCAGACTGGGCCGGCCCAGGTACACGTCCTGACTGTGGTGATAGGACGACAGCAGGACCAGCAGGCTTGGGAGGATTACATAGTTATCGTCATCCAAGTGACAGAACCACCTGGAGGGTAGGGAGGAGGGGTTATGCACCTATCAAATGAATCATGACACAGCTACGAAGCCCATCAATCAACAAACTCATCAGTTATTTATGTTCTAGTCGGTTGAGACTGGTGGGAGATATGTAACTATATCGATACAGTGTCAAAAAACACACGCACACACGTGGGACCTCCAGAACCCATATGGGCATATATAGTCTTTTACTGGCAGAGACCTGAGAGACCACAACACTGTTCTGACCATCTGCTGACCTCCATAGTCAAACACAGCAAGCACAGCTCTTCAGACTGTAGTGGGAGCCTGCTTGGCTCTACTCTACTCCCACCCAGTTGGAACTGTAAGTACAATGTTAGCAACTTCTTAGGCTGGGACTAGGTTAGATTTAGGTCTGTTCGGGATAAGGAGAGGAGCAGACGTACTTTTTCTGTGACTCAATGAACTTGTCGTACTCCACCGACATCTTACAGCAGAGCGCTTGCCGTGTGTGAGCTGCTGAACAGTTGGTGTTGATGATGTTTGCTCCTGGGGGGGGGGGGATAGAGGGGGAAATGGCACATTACAGTCTTCATGCATAAAATCATGTATATCTATAAAGGCTCTCATATTTGAACCTCTATTTGTGTGTGTGTGTGTATATATACATATATATGTACCTGTTTTCCTTAGCTCCTTGTCCTCCCCGTCAGTGAATATAAAGGTCTGCAAGAGACAAAGACACAGTGTTACCAGAGCGCTCACACACACACACACACACACAGCAGCCCAAGTTACAATAAAGCAGTCCATTGTTCAAAAGGTAGAGGCGTGAGGTTGTGAAGAACAAATGTACTGACTGAAAAGAGGGGGGGGAAAAAGAGAGAGACAGAGAATTTGTGTTCAAGCAAACTAGTCCACCAAGTCTATGGACAGGATTCAGGAAAGTTGGCAGAGGGACGATAAGTAGAATCTTTCAGATGATCAGAGAGCAGTCAGGCCTGACTCCCTGCTGCTCACTCCTCCTCCACTCTCTGCTCCCCTCTCTCCACACACTGCTAGTCCTCCTCTCTCCACACACTGCTAGTCCTCCTCTCTCCACACACTGCTAGTCCTCCTCTCTCCACACACTGCTAGTCCTCCTCTCTCCACACACTGCTAGTCCTCCTCTCTCCACACACTGCTAGTCCTCTACTCCTCCTCTCTCCACACACTGCTAGTCCTCCTCTCTCCACACACTGCTAGTCCTCTACTCCCCCTGTCTCCACACACTGCTAGTCCTCCTCTCTCCACACACTGCTAGTCCTCCTCTCTCCACACACTGCTAGTCCTCTCTCCACACACTGCTAGTCCTCTCCCCCCCAATCTCTCTCCCTCTCCTCTTTTCCATCTAACAGGCCAAATGCAGCCCCCCTCCTCGCTCACCCCCGCCCGCCCGCCCGCCTCGTGCGCAGTGGCATGCCCTCTTTTTTTCCCCTCCATATCCTTCCATTGCTTTTCCTTCCTCTCAGTCTGCCTCACGCCTGGTGGTGTGTCGTGTTTTTTATCTATATTATTTCCTCCCTCCATTCCTCTCCCTTTCCCTTACCCGTGCCCGGTGGCATGCCCTCTTTCCTGTGGGCAGAGAGAGACGCCTGGCTGTCTTGGCTTGGCAGAGGCCACAAGCATGAGTTGCACGCACACACACACACACACACACGTGCCCAGCCCAGTTAACAGAGCAAATAGCAACTTCCAAAAACTAAGGAAGGGATACCTTGAAGAGCCAGGAAGAGGACAGAGATGCCAGTGCTGGTAGACCTGGGCCCTCAAAGACCCCCAGAGCCCTAGAACGAGGCCCAGTCATTCTTACTGTGCTGCGTCAGCCTGGGGCTACTCTGGCATAGCAGAGCAGGAGGAATTAGCTGTTTGCTGCAAAGCTATGGTGTTTTGTTTTGACAGACTGATTTGTCTGATACTAAAACACAGATTACACAAGAAACTGAACTATGATAAGCCTGCCTTTAACCTTCCCAAAGCGACAGTATTGTAGACCAAGTTGCATGTTAGGTATGCTGGGTTTGGAGCGTTTCTCCACTACTTGTATGTGTACTGCTGGATTCCAAGAATAGTTTACACACTGGGAAGATAGGGGGGTTAATATATGACTCATTGGTTCCATTATTTACAGAAACTTCCCTTCCATGAGTGGCTGGAGTAGAAGAGTAGAACATGGTAGAGTAGAGTCTGCCTAGAGCTAAGTCCTTGGTAAAGATAGACAGATGTTTGGGGATTTAAGAGGGCTGTATAACACCAGGAGGTCTGCTGTTAACCACTCAGAGCACAGAGAGGTCTAAAGACCTGGAACCCATATTGCACATCTCAATACCTGTCATCAATGATGCTGAGGTCCACTCCATCTGGAGAGCCAACCAGATGAACAACTGATGAGACAGCTTCTATAAAGATCTGTGAAAATACTCTCTCTTTTTGTTGACAGATGCTTGCCAAGATGGCCGCCAACCCAGCTGGACCTGTTTGACCTCGTGCCACCACTGAGAGGTTAAGAGTCTCAACCAGGTTTAGTGGTCACACCCTCCTCCAGGCTGAGGCACCATGTGCATGTTCTGCCTGTCGAGTACACTATACCTCACAGTGTACAGGATATCTCGGGTGTTACGGTGTTAACTCTGCTCTACCTTCGCCCGGGGGATCTTGTAGAATCTTTGTAAATAAACCCAAATGGAGTTGGTTAGAGGTACGAGGGTGGTCCACCGTGTGTGATGTCACCACAGGAGCCCAGACACCGCAGCAGGGGCAGTCTAGTGGTTGTTCCAAAGGCATCATAGCATGTAGGGTAACTATGTCACATACTGCGTGTCAATGTCATCGCATGGAGAACAGTCACCCGATGACCTTGTATGGTTGGTTATTTGTGTAGCTGTACATACACTCAGTCTGCTATCCTAATCTTGTATTAGCCGCTGTTCTAGGACTGTGAGCAAGCCGGGTTAACAAAACACACCGATTTAGGCTTATACCCTGGAACACAATATTCCACAAAGACGGCATGGTTTATCCAGACTATTGACCATTGGGCCCGACACCCTCTCCTCCTCTCCATTGTGCTTGCCCTAGCTCCAGTCTGTACTCTTGTGGCTCCCAGCCACCTCTAGTCCCCTAGCGAGCCTCTCTGTTTGCCTGTCGGCTCCCCCACCCATTTCCCTCTGGCTCCCACCATCTCCCATCCACCCCCCACCCCCCTTTCCTCCCATCCACCCCCCCCGATCCTGCCCCCCCCCCCCCCCCCCCGGGCCCATCCCATCCTTCTAATAGTAAACCCCTTTCTCTTCCCCGTTAGGCTCTACCCTTCCCATTCCTCTGCTCTCCCCCACCACCCAGATTCCTGGTATATTCATCTAAAAGCCATCAACAGGGTGGGGGTTCGGGGTGGAGGGTATTTGGCAGTGGGGGGGGCGGAGATTCCAGAATCTGGCAGCGAGGGAGAGCAAACACCCCAGTGTTCCAGAACACATGTGTCTCAGTCTCAGGTTGCTGAGGAACTTCCTCCAGGGGCCTGCTTGCTCACACACACACACGCGCGCACTTCCCCACCAACCACATACCCGGGAACATGTAGAGCAGCTGCCATGACTCCCCCCCCCCCCCCCCCCCCGCCTCTCTCTCGCTCCCTATTAAACACAGTCATGTAGCAATCTCTCATGTCCCTGAACACAGAGGTCCCAGCACCAACCACACACTAACGCGCGCACACACACACAACCTGCAAGTCTGTCTAATACTCAGGCTGTAGTCCTATCTATCTAAGCACAAGAGAGGACATAATGTTCTCCAGCATGGCAAAGCATACAACCAAGTACTATGCATTAATCAACCTGGTAATCAGCCCCATGGACTGATTAGATGAGGGGGAGATATGCATGAAGACACTGGGCTAGGGTTAATGAAGACACTGGGCTAGGGTTGATGAAGACACTGGGCTAGGGTTAATGAAGACACTGGGCTAGGGTTAATGAAGACACTGGGCTAGGGTTAATGAAGACACTGGGCTAGGGTTAATGAAGACACTGGGCTAGGGTTAATGAAGACACTGGGCTAGGGTTAATGAAGACACTGGGCTAGGGTTAATGAAGACACTGGGCTAGGGTTAATGAAGACACTGGGCTAGGGTTAATGAAGACACTGGGCTAGGGTTAATGAAGACACTGGGCTAGGGTTAATGAAGACACTGGGCTAGGGTTAATGAAGACACTGGGCTAGGGTTAATGAAGACACTGGGCTAGGGTTAAGGAGGATACTGGGCTAGGGTTGATGAAGACACTGGGCTAGGGTTAATGAAGACACTGGGCTAGGGTTAAGGAGGATACTGGGCTAGGGTTAATGAAGACACTGGGCTAGGGTTAATGAAGACACTGGGCTAGGGTTAATGAAGACACTGGGCTAGGGTTAATGAAGACACTGGGCTAGGGTTGATGAAGAAACGGGAGTGGAGCCGAAAGGGTAGACAGGGAGGGGGAATTAGAGATAAATCTATAAATCAGTCATATAAGATATGAGTTTCTGGTTACATATTAATGTTGGAATTTCAGAGTGGAGAGGAGCCTGGGGAAACACCCAGTTCTGGTACACAAACAAAACAGCAACAAACAGAGATTGTTAGTATTTTAACAGGCCTGATTTGATGTGTGTTGGTTCCTTACTGTGTGTTTGTGAGCACTGAACTGTTCAGAGTTTGTTCAATCACACAAACATGGACTACACCAGCTGTGGGAACTACTACCTGCTCTCACTAGGCCTTGTGCTCCTACCTGTTCTCTGGCCCTGGACACCCAAGTCTGCAGCAGCAGCTCCAGGCGGGATTTGTGGTACTTCCTGGTAGTCTTCACTGCCAGGAAGATGTCCTTCGGCTCCAGAGGTTCCCTCGACCTGAAACCTACTCCCCTCACCCCAGGTAGGGAGCCCTCCGCTGGGCCTCTATGTGAGTCTGTCCCCCTCCTTGTGTTCGGGAGATCCCTTTGCCCTGCTATAGGTGCATGGCCACCCTCCCTGTTGGTCTGAATGTCTCTGGGTCTTCCCTGCCTCACAGAGCTCACATTATTCCCAAGGGCCAGCCCTTCTTCCTGGAGAGGGACAACCAGACCTCCAGGATTGCGGGGGGTGTTGGCAGGCCGTTTGCCCACACGGGCGGGCCTGGGGTGAGGACGAGGTGGGGGCAGGTCCACCTGGTGTGGAGTGGGCTGAAAGGCTGGGATGAGGAGCAGCAGGAGGCCGCAGAATGCCAGTGACAACAGAAAGCACAGCTTGCTGGAGCCCACTGAAGCAAGGTGCATCCTGATTAGCCAGTGGAGGGTCTATCAGCCGCCGGCGCCGGCTTCGCTCTCCGCACTGCAGCGTCCCATCTTCATGACATCAGACAGAAAGTGGAAATGACACAACCTGAAAGACACAATATATGACTAACATGTCCATGTTGTAACAGTACTAAAGCACTGGATATGCCTCGAGCTTAGGCTTTAAACACAACCTTTACAGCACATCTTCAGTTTGTGATTAGCCATCTGGATATCACCCTGCACCCCCTTTTATTTGAAAGTGAGCTGCAGAGCAAGGGTTGCACAACTCACAAAGTAGGTCTATAGCCCTCTGCAAGTGGAAGGCACTTCAGTGTTCTTGTGTTGAATGCATAAAAGCAGGAACAATGTTGAGGCTCTAAAATCTTGGCCCTTTATCACTTACGGCTCGCAATTTGCCAGCGAGTTTATGAGTCACATTTAATATCCAGACTTACCTTCAGAGTGTTAGAAATGTCCTGTTTGTTGCTATTTTCAGAGTGGCATGATACCTCAGCCAGAAACAGATGTCAGTGTAGGAAGCAGAGACGGATGAAATGAATCCTCTTCTTTACTAAAATTAGCTACTGATTAAAAAAACACTTCTCTGCATAATAGGCTACATATAGAAGATATGCTAAAATATAAGTTGAGTTACTTCTTTTTAGAAGGTATAACATCCATACCAGGTAATAGTTTATATACTAATGATAGGGAGATAGTATGTTATCTAATCCAGAGGTTATTGTGTTTCAAAGTTGAAACATAAAAGTTGAGTTCCTGCCAATGAAAACAGGTCAGACCGTTTGTGCATACAATTGTACAGACCGGTGACTATTTGAATGAGGCATTTCTACAACATTCAATGCAACGTTTAAATGCCGTTTAAAGTTCCGCCGTGCCCGAGTGAAAGTATCATGCACATGCAAGACTACCCCCATTGTAAACAAAAGAGGGGCGCAAGATGCTTGTCTTCAGTCAAATTCTTTTGAATCAAATAAACTTAAATAGCATGTTTTGAAAACAATACACAGCAGGTCATATAGACAATGTCAGTGATCGTAATGTACACAACGTTCCTGGTATAATAAAGGAATTAAATGATCGTTCTTACCATGAAACACAAAACACACATGGTTGTGGATGCTTCACATCTTGTCCTCAGATTTCCCCGAAATTGTGAATCAGCAGACACAAACAACTCAAAACTTTGGAGCCAAAAACTAAAGTTTCTCTTGTCCGGACCTTGATATCTAATATAATAAAGATATAGTTTGATAACTTGATCCCTCTAAAACGGATCCCTCTAAAACGTCCCTTTTAGTTCCTTGCGTCTTGACTTTGATACAGCCTCGAACTTTGATCATCAGTCTCCCTTCTAACCCCTTCTCTCTCCCTTGCCTCTCTCAATGGCGAGAAAGATTATAAACTGGCTAGCTGGCTAGACGCTCGCCAGGAAAGTGCATTGGAGTCAAACATCGTTTGTTTCCAATGAGATTACAAACGAGCTCTTGTTCCACGGATTCTTCTCAAAACTCCACTGTGTTAACCCCGTGATTGTTTCCCTTATGTGAAGGAGCCCTGCCTTCGCACTCTGGAACTTAGCGCCCTCTGTCTGATGAAACTGTCGACAGTGGCAAACAAGTAAAACTCCTCAATCATGTGCGGTGATCAGTCGTTTTGAAATGTTCTGATTGTGCTACGGTAATATATGTCAGGGTTGTTTATAAAGTTGTTAAATATATATACAGAATAAATTGAAGATACACTAACCTCATCCTAATCTTATCAGCCTGGCCTGGCTGCAGCCGCAGCGAACCGCATTCTGATTGATTCACTACCACTCTGCTGATTTTAGATGTCGTAGAAACAAACAAGATAAGTGTCAAACGTAATTTCTCTGACAGAAAAATATTTTTGAATAACTAATTCAAAGAAACCACGATCACATCTGGAGCAAGGGAAGTCAGGAAATGCTGGTTGTCAGTCGGTGAACCGGAAGTAGTCGAACGTCGCTGTTTGTTGCTGCAGCGCGCGTCAGAAACGGGAAAGATGCCTTTGCCCGTGCAAGTATTCAACTTTCAGGTAATAATTAGTCATTTATTAAGCATATTTTTGCTGCAAAATGTGTAGCAGAGGAAAATATAGTAACTGGATTTGTTCGCACTTTATTGGTAGTGGGTTCATAGATCAGTTTAAGATCTCCTGGCAGAAAGCGCTAGGGCCGTCGCCGCTTGGCTTGCAGGGCTGTTAAAGCTAAGTAGCTTGCTAGGCTAACTTTCACAAGTTAGCTTGGCCTATCAGATAACTAGACTATAAATGTAGCATCATTAGTATATGTACTTACTATTTTGAACCAGTGTGATGTATGTTGCCACAATTATTGCTGACAAAGACATACAGGCTGTTGTTTTACTTGAAAATTGTCTCGTGAAATTCAGGTTTCTAACGTTAGCTAGTTGGCTACTGCCTTGCGTGCCTGGCTGTGACTGACTTTGACAGTCATGCATGGTATTATATCGTTAGCCAGCTAGCTTGTCTGTAATTTTTAGCAACTTAAATTAAAAGTTCCGATGTTGTAATATTCACTTAGCCCTTCACCTGCCAGCACGTAATCTATGTCTTCTTAGGTAGGCATGTAAACACTCTCTGCCAGTGACAAATATTCGCCAGCCCTTACAGCTAAACTAGCTATCATTGTATATAAGCTAACTTTGCTTTGCAAGCTGCGGTCACTAACCAGATGAGCGGGTGTGGTCTCTCCCAGGGGGCCGTTGAGCCCATGCAGATAGATGCAGACCCGCAGGAAGACCAGCAGAACGCCCCAGACGCCAACTACGTGGTGGAGAATCCAACATTGGTATGAACTCTGATACTAGTAACTCAGGAAAACTCAATAAGGTTCAGGTTGTGCTGGTCACACTGATGTCTCCTTTAAAGCCTACCAAGCACACCTTGTACCAATACACCATTAAAGTTTTGATTTGTGTAATCCCCAAATAAGATGTCAGTTTTGTAAAAAAAAAATAAAAATAAAAAAAAGAATCCCAGAACACTACGAGTGCTGACACAAGTTAACACAATCAGGATGGAAGCTATCCGTGTGGGAAATGAACATGCAGTGTGTCTCCTCGTGTAGGACCTGGAGCAGTATGCGTCCAGCTACAGCGGCCTGATGAGGATCGAGAGGCTGCAGTTCATCGCGGAGCACTGTCCCCAGCTGAGGGCCGAGGCCCTGAAGATGGCGCTGTCCTTTGTCCAGAGGACCTTCAACGTGGACGTGTACGAGGAGATCCACCGCAAGCTCTCCGAGGCCACACGGTGCGGACGCCGGTCAGACACGCCTAGGAAACCTCACCCGCTGGAGCCGAAGACAGATTTCAAAGTCAGTTTTTGAAGGTGCTTGTAAAGATGTGTCTCTGATGAAAAGGTGTTTGTGTGTGTGTCCACCCAGAGAGGTCCAGGGGCCCCCGGATGCTGTGGCAGAGGCGGGGGGGGCAGACCCCCCTCCCCTGGACACCGCATGGGCAGAGTCTACGAGGAAAAAGGCCCTGCTCAAACTTGAGAAGCTTGACACAGACCTCAAGAACTACAAAGGCAACTCCATCAAAGAGAGCATCAGGTAGGGGAGGGAGGCTGGGTTAGTTTGTTATTTGCCGGGCCCATGGGGTTGAAGCACACTTTCTGACCTTTGCCCTCCATTCCCCAGACGGGGTCATGATGACCTGGGAGACCACTACCTAGACTGTGGTGACCTCAGCAACGCCCTCAAGTGCTACTCTCGCGCCCGAGACTACTGTACCAGCGCCAAGCATGTCATCAACATGTGTCTTAATGTCATCAAGGTAGGACCCTCTAGGCAGTTGGTCTAGCTCTTCTCTTAAGCATCATTAAAAGCTCAAAGTCTGATGTAAGACTGAGTCTGATAATGGTCTGATTTCCGGCCAAGTGACTTCAGGTTGAACTGTCAAATCGGATGGTTATTGGTCCTGTTAGATTATTTATCACTCCCAATGTGACGCTGTCATTGCATTGGCACATTCCTGTCAGTTAAGGACTATAGTTTGAATGCACAGAAATCACATTGAAACATAAATCAGCTGTTTGAGCTGGCAGTATTACAAAACAGCTTGAGCATTAAGGCAACATGAGTAGGTAGTGGACCTGATATACATATACTCCTCTATTATTAGAACCTGACGTTAATGTATTGCTCTAGTGTATTTGCTCCCCACGCTCCCGGTTGTTGTTCCCTCATCTCCTCTTGGCTCTCGCGTCAGATTATTCCCAACCAATAACACTAGAGGGCAGTGTTTGCCTGCACCTCTACCAGTCTCAAAGCCCCATTCTGCCTCCCTGCCGTTCTCCTACTGAGCCTGTGTGTGTCTCCTCTGCACACCTGTGTGCCTGCAGGTCAGTGTCTACCTCCAGAACTGGTCCCACGTTCTCAGTTACGTCAGTAAAGCAGAGTCCACTCCAGAGATAGCAGAGGTATGTGTGAGAGTGCACTGTCGGAGAACGTTCTGTCATCTATCTGAGCCCACTCCCCCCCCCCCCCCTAGGTTCTGTGGTATGAATGACCGTCTCTTGTGTTGCAGCAACGAGGGGAGAGGGATTGTCAGAGTCAAGCCGTCCTCACCAAATTAAAATGTGCAGCAGGTAACACGCTTCTCGCCTTCTATACACCAGCGGAACAAAGCGTATGCACCTGTTTTTGTTTGTCAAAAGGTCTGTGAAGTATCCGGTCCTTTGGTCTGCCTGATTGTTCAGGCTGATCAGGTTTGTTGGAGACAGTGAACAGATGCATGCATTTATTATAATAAGCGCTTTGAATAGAGCTCCATTTTTGTTCTGTTTTGATTGTGTGCAATCGCTGCTGAAATGTTAATGTGTTGAATCACTTGAATATAGTTAACCTCCCTCCCCCGCCGCTCACCCCTGTCTTTCCTGCAACCCTCCCTCCAAACCCCTGGATTTATCTTTCCTCCCCCGAACACCTCTCACCACTCACCCTCTCCCTCCCCAACATATCTCTTTCCCCTCTCTCTCCGCTCTCCCTCTCTCTCTCTCTCCACAAAATGTATCCTTCTCTGGTCCCTTATCCCTCCCCTACCTTTTATCCTTCTCCCCTCACATTCCGCCTTCCCTCCCCATTCGCCTCACTGCTTCCTGAACCCCCCCTCCCCCCTTCAGGTCTAGCTGAACTGGCCTCCAGGAAGTATAAACAAGCAGCCAAGTGTTTCCTGCTGGCCTCCTTCGACCACTGTGACTTCCCGGAGGTGAGAAACAACACATCCAGGGTAGGGCAGGTCACCTAGTAAGTCACAACACATCCAGGGTAGGGCAGGTCACCTAGTAAGTCACAACACACCCAGGGTAGGGCCGGTCACCTAGTAAGTCACAACACATCCAGGGTAGGGCAGGTCACCTAGTAAGTCACAACACATCCAGGGTAGGGCAGGTCACCTAGTAAGTCACAACAAACCCAGGGTAGGGCAGGTCACCTAGTAAGTCACAATAGTCTCTTACCAGGTGTCACAATATACTCTTAGAGTAGTTGGAATTCATCTTGTTTCACTAGTGAGACATGATCTACTTGGGTCTGAGTAGTTAGGAGTAGCCCAGTTAGGGTGAGACTAGTTAGGAGTAGCCCAGGTACGGTGAGACTAGTTAGGAGTAGCCCAGGTAGGGTCAGACTAGTTAGGAGTAGCCCAGTTAGGGTGAGACTAGTTAGGAGTAGCCCAGGTAGGGTCAGACTAGTTAGGAGTAGCCCAGTTCGGGTCAGACTAGTTAGGAGTAGCCCAGTTAGGGTCAGACTAGTTGGGTGTCTTGTCATACTAGTCAGGTTCCAGGCTGGTGGTGATGATGTGTGCGTCTCCAGCTCTTGTCCCCCAGTAACGTAGCTGTGTATGGAGGGATGTGTGCCCTAGCCACCTTCGACAGGCAGGAGCTACAGAAGAATGTCATCTCCAGCAGGTGTGTGTGTGTGTGTGTGTGTGTGTGTGTGTGTGTGTGTGTAACTCTGCCTATTTGTATTATAGCGATAGGAATGGACTGTGTGTGTTTGTGTGTAACTGTGTGCCAGTTTAGTGAGAGAGAAATTTGAAATTGTTATGCGAGAGAATTGAGTGGTCTGTACGTGATTGGATGCATGGTTGGGCTTTTCTATACTTCCAGTAATTATATTATTGTTATGAAATGCAATTTAAACTCTCTCCTCTCCGGACGCTCTCCTCTCAGCTCCTTCAAACTCTTCCTAGAGTTGGAACCCCAGGTTAGGGACATCATCTTCAAGTTCTATGAGTCTAAGTACGCTTCCTGTCTCAAAATGCTGGACGAAATCAAAGTAAGATACTCTAACAATCCAACAATCACTGATTAGAATGCACTCTGTTTTCAGTCAATTGATTTTGGTGTTCATCACAGACGTGACTCTTGACATGGTGTGTGTGTGTGTCCGTCTCCAGGACAACCTGCTGTTGGATATGTACTTGGCCCCTCATGTACGGACCCTCTACACACAGATTAGAAACAGAGCCCTCATACAGGTGAGTCATTCTCAGTCACTCTCACACAGGCTACATCCAGTTCTCAAACAGAGACTGGGGAGGGTTGTGCGTGGGCTGGTGTCACACGGGAACATGTGCTAATCACACGTATGTCCCTTAAGCTCCATTAGGACGGCTGTCAAACCGTGCGGAACACCGCCCGGCTGATCGACCGACTCAGTAACGACATTAGGATTGCCAGGCCGGTGGAAATGGGCTTGTTTTTTACATCAATCTCCCGAGAGCATTTAAACAGACGCCAGGGCCCAGTTCCCTATCGATTCCCCAGGCCCTCCTCTCCAAGTGGAGAGAGAGTCAGAGCAGAAGCGCTTGCTTATTTTACAAACACAAGTCCCCTGGTGTTGCCTTGGATGGACCCTGCAGTCTGTAATTAGAGCTGCTCTACTACTACTTCATCAATAAGCTGTTAGAGCTTGTCAACAGCAACCAGCCCTTTCATTCGTTCATGTAAACAAATCAATTTCCAGTCATCAATATACAGTAAATCAATGGGGAATATTGGAGTGTCGATGCGTGGTTAACTACAGGTTGGTTCTTCTGAACTGACCTTGTTAGGAATATTTCTGCCACGTTGATGGACAGTGTCCCTCCGGTTGACCCTGCCTTAAATTGCATGTTAAACGCGGCAAAAGCTGTGTCGTTGTAAAGGTGTTGGATACACTGGCATTTGATGTATACAACGTTGTATGTGACTGTCATCCAGCAGAAGTCCATCCAGAGTGTTTCTGTCATCAATCCAAGCTTGATGGGATGTGTGGTGTAACCCGGTGTGTGTGTGTGTGTGTGTGTGTGTGTCAGTATTTCAGCCCGTACGTGTCAGCAGACATGACCAAGATGGCCCAGGCGTTCAACACCAGCGTTGCAGCCCTGGAGGATGAGCTCACCCAGCTCATACTGGAGGGGCTCATCAACGCACGCATCGACTCCCACAGCAAGGTAGGACACACACACACACACACACAGTGTGTCTCAGCAGCAGGTCCTACGTTAAGGTGCTAAACAAAAACAACAACAAAAAACATCTGTGCTGCAGCTCCTACAGCAAGTCGACCTTCTCTTGGACCCCTGTGCTTCTTATCAGAAGTGTTTTACCCAGTCTCTGTCCCAGGCAGGGGCAGCTGTGTTGGGTATTATGCCTCACAGCCTTCCCTCGTCTCCCTGTCAGATCCTGTATGCGCGTGATGTGGACCAGAGGAGCACCACGTTTGAGAAGTCCATCCACATGGGCAAGGAGTTCCAGAGACGAGCCAAAGCCATGATCCTGCGTGCCGCCGTGCTCAGAAACCAGATACACGTCAAGGTAGCCTGAGGGGTCGTCCAGGGACGGGTGCAGGGGTGGTAGGGGGGGGGGGGGGGGGCACGCACCGAGGAGATGAGACTGGGATTTGTTTTTCTTCTTGCTTATCTTTCCAGCTACCGTCTAGAGGGTGCAATATCTCATAGCGGATCTTTCATTTGTGGTCTCCCCCCGCCTGTCCCTGTGCATCCTCCTGGAGCCCGCTGGGCACTCACGTTTCCTCTCTTCCTCACCTCGCTACCTGCCTCTTCTTCTCCACTCTCTCTGTCTGTCATTCTTGATCTCTCGCTCCATCGGAGGGTTGTCAGTCTTCTCCCTAGGAGCTCCTCCTCCTTCCCTCTCTCTGTTCCAGCTCGTTCTCTCACTCCTTAGATCTTCCCAGTTGTGACCTTGTGAAATGAGTTACAGCTGGATGCCGAAGTAGTTTCCTAACACCAGTCCTCTACTGGTCTAACATCCCATATTGAGCCTGGAGACGGGCAGATCCTCCCTCCACAAATGTTAATTCAGCTTCTTCTGTCCTTGTGCTGACCTGTCTCTCACGTAGCATGACGTTTGTACCACTCTAACTATGCCACAATTGTGAGTTTGAACTAAGGGTGCTCCGATTGATCAGTCACCGATCATTATCGGCCAATAATCATTTTAAATGTTCAGATCGGTACTCACTATAAAGGCCAATGAAAAGAGACACTTTTATTTATATTTTTGCTGTGCAATTTATTGCCCATGGTCCTTTATCTCCTAGCTAAAGAAAAACATTTGAAACTATATTTTGACTGACCTTTTTATGTTGCAGACTTTAAAGACTTAAGTTAAAATGTATTCAGTTTTTTCAGTTTTTGTAATATATTATTCGCCAGGATAGTAACATTTGTTTATTTATAAGCGGTTATCAATAACCCAGCATAGGCTGGATTATGTTGCGTCTCTAAGAAAGAGAGTGGCATATGGTAAATGTGTCCTGCCACTAAATAAACTGTTGTTTATTAATTCATGATATTTTATCATCTTTTCATTGTTATACTTAATATACATTGTTGTTAATAGTTCAATAGATACGGCCAGTACTCTGTATCGGCCGATACTGCTAGCGATCGGTGACGGGACCCAAAAATCCTGATCGGAGCACCCCTAGTTTGAACTGATATTCCACACAGTTCCCAAGTTGCTTGTTTGAAACAAGTTATTTGAATATATGAAGGGATGCTTTTCAGTGGAAGCATCGTTAAACTAACTCTCTCTCTCTCTCTCTCTCTCTCTCTCACTGTTCTGCCGCACCTATCCAGTCACCCCCCAGAGAGGGCAGCCAAGGGGAGCTCAACTCAGCCAACAGCCAATCACGAATGAGCACCAATATGTGAACCCATCATGCCTCAGCCAGGAAGTGACACGTCTGCTCGACAGTCCCAAGAGGACAGAATACCCCCCCACACACACACGCACACACACACACGTACACACACACCTTCTCTAACCAATCCAACCATCAAGGAGGATCACCTTCCGCCGCATAAACTACCCCCCCACCACCCCTCCCCTGTTGAAAATGTCATGAAGAGAGGAGAAGAAAGCAGAGGCATTCACACCATTAGGACCTATAGGGAAGACATGGTGGTAGTCTGTGTGTAGACTAAAGACTCTTTGTTTAAAGATCTGATTGTGTTGCTGTAATTGGGGAGTGTGTTGCTTGTTTGTTTTGTGTGTGTGGGTGTTCATGCGTGTGGTTGTGCATGTGTAAAGAGCAGCGCTCGGGTTGTGTTGCTGTAATCGGGGAGTGTTGTGTGCGTGTGTGTGTGTGTGTGTGTATATATAAAGAGCAGTGCTCAGGCGCTTCACAGTACTGTCCTCCTCTTTGTATAAGATGCACTTTTCTTTCTCTTACTGTGTCTCACTCTCTCGCTCGCCCTCTCCTTCTCTTGATGACAGACTTTGAATGCACCCATGGAGGAGTCTGCTGAGCCTCAGTACCGATGTCCACAAGATCTGATTTTAAAATAAATGTGTATGAAAATCAGACTTGTTCAGGACCATATTCCTTTGTTAATCCTCTGTGCAGTTTCTGCATCACTGATGCTGTATACAAAAACTGTCAAACAGAATAAAACTTGTGGTATTGGTCAAAGCACAGGATGACATTAAGAAGGATACGTCTTTTTCACGTTCGCTGAATCAACAAATAGATTTATTGCCTGTTTTCTGTTATTCTTCCTGACTTATTAAAGTGTACTGATCAGTGACGACAGCAAGTGAAGACTGGATCTGAATTTCTTTGGTCGTGGGGAAAACAGAATTTTATCTCCGGGGGAAACGTGTTTTCTTTAATCGCAACCAGTGAACCACTCATCTGCAACAGTGGGAGTGTATGAGGTGTGAAAGTAGATTCTGAGGTGAAATTGAAATGAATGTAAAATGGTCCCACTGAGCAGCGATGTTCAGTTTCTGAGCTTCCATCCTTGGTGAACATCTGGTCATACGTTATAAATACTAGGCTATTTCATAGAGCTGCATATAAAATGACCCTTATGTCAGTTGAGGGGTGCTCACTTATTGGAGATTGTTAGTGCGAGTGAATTCGTCTACAAAATTGTGTAACGTAATCGGCCCTGGGTTCCAAATTTATGATGAGGTTGCGGGTGTGGAGTTGATTAACGTTCAGTTTCAATAGCATACAGCATACAAAAGCGTTGTTTGCGGTAGGCCCGTCTCTATAGGTTTAGGCTAGAATTATTTATCTTGCGGATAACTGACTTGGTTATTATTTTATTCAGCAGCAGCTGTGGTAAACCCAAACTGGGTTTATCTTGATTACACAAGGCTACTCGGTGCGCAGCGTATGGCTACGTGTGCAAGAGCCTGGGATGTACTGTGGCCTAGCTGTATGCGATGCAGCATCGTGACAGGATTAAGTTGTTTAAACACGTTGTTATGTAATCTCATGCAGTTCTGCTCTCTCCAGTCCGCTTGTTTTCCTTCTAGTTTAAAAAGTGTGAGCTCTATGTCTGGATGATGGATCATCGACACGTCGTCTGATTAAATTCGTAGCTTATATTGCCTATTAAGGCCTAGTAGCCTATAGCCTACACTGGCCTTCATACGGTGTGTAGCCTTGTGTTTTTTCCTCATTTAATTTATTTAGTATTATTACAATTAAGTTATTACATCTAACAGTTCTAAGTGTGTTATGTTTAAATAAAGGTACAGTAGGCTACCTATAAAATCCTAACTTTGCTACTTGTTGTGAATTGCTCTAATCATCGGCAGGTCTGTACGGTTTCAGCCCCCTCTATCTTTTGTCCCTACTGAAACAACTCGTGTTTCTTGATTGATGTTATGATCGTTTACCCGGTATGAGCAGGTAACTGATGATTAATGGAGAAAAATACGTAGAGGATCTGAAGAGAAAGACAGAGACATTGGAAGACAGGTGAAATCCCTTCAACTTAATTTGGCACAACGTTGGCCCAAGCCGGGCGATTCATTTCAGTGTATCTGGGTGGTATGCATATCTGGGAGGAAGCCTGGAAATTAATCGTGAATATGCTGGGTTGTGCGGACATTTTACAGGTTGTATGTAGGTTTTCAGACCACTGTTGCATGCGTGTTGCTTGACAGAAGGTTTGGCTGTTTAGTCCACTCACTGTGTATCAAAGAGTGCATGGAGCCCTCTCGAGCCATAGCCAGACTGTGACTTTTAATTTTTAATGTGTCATTGTGATCAAAGTTCACATGCACTGCGGGTTTGAGAATATGAGAGTATGGTCTTTGTGAGTCTGCATAAATAGCTTTTGTGATGCCAGATATCTTTGGCCTCCCCTGCTGACTGGTCAGGTCTGAGTGGATAGAGTGTGAGAGGAATGTAGACACCAAGGTAATGAGGCGAGTCCTGTTTGTCAGGCTTCACACACACACACACACACACACAGAAACTGACCAATATCAAATCCAAATAAATCATCTATCGATTGAAATACTTTCCTTGTGGGCTATTGTGGGGTAGCCTACATCTGATGAACATTTCCCTGTGTTGTGGCTCACTGCTTTCGATGGTTGGCCTGACCAGATGATGGACAACATCCAGTATTACACCTACTGAACCAGGGAGTCTTTTGTGCTGTGGTCAAGTCACTACGGGCGTCTGATCTAAAGAAACATCGACACTTGATCAGTCTCTGTCACCTGCTCTAATTCCCCCTCTTTCTTCAATCTCCCTGTCACACTCTATTACTGCCAATTAACAATAATTATACCAGCAAAGCTATGAGTGTGGGAGAGGAGAGGGAAGAGAGATAACAGAGCCATAGCAACAAGACAGACAGATGAACACGCCTCTTCAATGTGCACCCTCTTCCTTCTTCCTCCCTTCATCTCTCCTAAACCTCTCTCTTCTGTAAGTAGTCATCTATCTTTTATCCCTCTCTGACTCTCGTCTCTTTTCTCTCTGACTCTCTTTTCTCTCTGACTCTCTTTTCCCTCTGACTCTCTCGTCTCTCTTTTCTGTCTTGCTCTCGCTCTATCTCAATTTCTCTCTGCCCAGACAATGACACACCCAGTCATTTTAAACATTAAGAACCAGCTCAGGGTCTTTCTTCTGGGACTGTGACCTTTGCAGTATTTAATGAGTAGCTACATCAGGGGCAGCCCCTTTTGCCAGCAATTGGTTTGGTCAGTCTAGCGCCTTGTCTATAATTATGTTGTCTCGAGGCTCTGGGGAAGGCTGTAGGTATATCATGCATGTCAATGAGTTTGCCCCCTCTCTGATGGTACCACTACAGAGCATGAGATATGTACACTAGCAGAGGTAAATGAAGTTGTGTTTGATGTTTGGAGTGCCTATTAACGTTTGCTCCTCTCCATCTCATATTATGTCCTCCCTTGATCAATCCCCTTTCAGTGCAGATGGCAGGATTTAGATTTTTTGTGCCAGCCACCGATTGTACGCCAGCGTTGGATCGGTGCACCGCAGCAAGCAGACACTGATCATGGACCAGGCCGCATCAGCAGTAATACTTAATCAGGATATCAAGTTTTCTGTCCCAGCTGCAGCTGCCAGTGGGCCCCGTTCTCACCGACAGTGTTAATCACCTCGGATCGTAGGCTACCAAAGAAGCGGTATGCCAAGACACATCCTGCACGGTGATGGTTTCCCGCAAAATGCATCTACACTAACTGCCACAAATGTGGAAAATCAGACTGAAAAGTACAGGGTTAGTACATTTAGTCAATTACACGGCTACTGATATTTTCGATATTAAAATAAATTAACCCATTCGGAAATCTCACTTACGACACATTTCCAATTTTTACGTTTAAATGTTATGAGTGTTTAAATTTGGTCTTGGGTGTTCTGTATATTGAATACAATTTGATTTAATTGTAATTATTCAATTTTAGTAGGCTAGTTGTAGGCCTAGTTGCGCCACAAAATCCTGGACCTATGCTACTTAATTGATTGATAAATCATGTGATGTAAAATAGAACATGTCCACAACATTTAATAAAATGCACAGTACTCACTTTTGTACATTTCAAGAGATATGAACAACAAGCAGCTAGCCCAGAACGTCTAAGCTTTTAAGACCACCAAACCCCAAAGGTTAGTGACCCCATGCTAAATCTTTACATTTGTTTACCAGCACAATCTGCCACCAAAACCTTTTTTTCTGAAGCGCAAATAAAAATAGGACACCAAATAGGCTACTGAAAGATGTTCTCAGACGGATCTGGGCCAGTGAGTAGGTTTGTTTTCGACATTCATTGTGTCACGACATGATACTTTCAACACGTCAATCGAAAACTGTCTCACAAACTGTGACAGTAGACAAACTTTGACTCTTAGTCAACCTGTCACCAAGATTGTCGCAATCTTTGGACGCGCGCTTCTCGGCGGCGCGCTTGTTTGATGGAGGGCGGCTGTGGGAGAGGGAGAAATTACGCACGGAGTCCCCCATGGTAGACTGCTGTAACGACAGACTGAACACCGACGACAGTTTCTGTCTGTAGCTCTCCCGGAACCTCTTGGCTGACCGGTACAGGTTTCCCACGAAGCAGTAACACAGTGGGTTGAGAGCAGAGTTGGTCAGACCAAGCCACTGTGCAAAGGGTCTGCTCTGCATGATCCACTCGTGTTCGAAATGATTTCCCTCTTCTCCACCTATAGTCTCCGGCATGTTGAAGTCTATCCAGATGTCCACCACGTATAGGGGTAACCAGGACAATGTGAAAAGCAGTACCAAAGACAACACCATCTTGGCGATCCTTTGACGAACTTTTAGACGAGAGACTGATTGCGCAATACCATATTTGCTTGGTTCTTGGAGTTTGTCGTCCGTTCCCCATAGCTTCCATCCCGTAAGCAGGCAGATGACCAAGTTGAACAGCACGGGGAATCCGTAGAGCGAACAGAAGAGGAGGAAGTTGTAGCCCTGTCGCAGCTTAACTTTGCCCCAGCTCTCCACGCACACGGTGACGGTGTGCGCCCCGTCCAGGAGGGACAGGGTCCGAGTGGTGTTCATGAACACTAGCGGGAGGCAGAGAACTGACGACACAGCCCACACCACCAAGATCATGCAGAGTATCCGCCGCCCTGTAAAGAAGGACCTTGCGTGGAGTGGGTTATGTACACTGTAGTACCGGTTCAGGCTGATCACGGCCAGGCTCAGAACGCTGGCGGACACCGACACCGCCTGAACGAACGGCACCGCGCGGCACATGAAGTCTCCAAACACCCAGGCGTTATAAACCTGGTGTCCCAGGTTCACGGGCATACACACGCACACGACCATCATGTCACATACTGCCAGGTTTACCAGGAGCCGGCGCGTAGCCGATGCCCCCGCCAAACGGTTCCTCTTGCGTGTGAGCACCAGGAGAGCCATGATGTTCCCACCGAGTCCGGTAATAAAAGAAAGCGTGTACATAACCACCAGAACGATGGTGCCTGGCTCGTGTCCCGAAAATAAAACGTCCACCGCAAAGGGATTGGTATTTGCAAAAGTCCAGTTGTCCGCTTCATTTTGAGGTCCACCAAGTGACACATTCGCTGACAGTAATTGTCCGAATTTAGTGTAGGAGTTAGTTAAATTCATTTCCCGCAGCTTCTCACATCGTGGCAATGTGAGAAGTGTCCGTGTCTGACGCAGACAGGTGAGAACTCAACCCCAAGGAGTGGGCTGTGGGGACGGCGCGCCCCACCGGCAGACACTGCGAGGATAACAAATAGTACATCGAATTTGTCTAATAATTTACTATCAGAATTTTATATGAGAAAGCATAAATCTGTCTAACTGAGACCTCAATATCTATGTCTGTCGCACTCATAATGGTATTCCACACTGCCCAAGAGAAGGGGCGTGCTGGACCAATCACATCTTCTCTTTAGCTAAAAGGATGGGCTCTCTTTCTGCCCACGCTCGTGCACTAACTTTTTTGTTCTGTTTAAGCCCAGCATAGCGCGCTTGTGAGGCCTGGTGGGAGGTCGCACCGTTTTGGAAAGGAAGACAGTGAAAGGGCAACATCAGTACCCCCCCCCCCCCCCCAAAAGGTGCTCACAAACAAAAGTTGCTTTTGTGAGACAAAAATAATTGTTTTGTGATAAAATATACATCACTTACGCTGTACAAGTTGTCATTATACCAATTAATCTCTTAGTTGCTATGATGCCAGTCTAGGTGTTTAGCAGTATAGTTGTGTAGGGCTACACAACATATTCCACCACTTTAAACAATAATTTGTATACAGGTGAAGGTACTAATGTCACTGAAATGACTGAGAGATGTGTCTATGATTTTAGTGAGAAACTAGGAAATCTGTTCATTTCTGCTGATATGATTCAGTCCCTTAATTCCCATTCTCCTTGACAAATATAAACCATTAGCCTTTACATAAAAAGATGGGATCTATATCTGTAAGGAGCACCTTAGTCTAGAAAGATTTTCTGTTTCTTTTAATTATTTCATTATTTTTTGAATACAACAAAATAACCTTAGGGTCAGCTGTAGAGCTTGACCACAATTACACTAATTATAAACCACCCAGACCGTATCAGTGTATGTGTGTGTGTGTATAAGCGAGAGAGTGTGCAGGGGATTGAACAGAATAGGAGATGTAGGGGTCACTCCACTAGACATTACTGCTCTCAGCACCCCCTCACCCCCCCTCCTTTCTGTTTCACCTGCCTATACCCTTTCTTCCTCCACATATCTTCCTCCAAACATATACATCCTCTTAACATCCCCCCTCCCCCCATACACACACACACACACACACAACCTGAGGCAGAAGAGTGCAGATTGCATAACTAGGTGGCCCCTGGTCATTTGAACCGTTGTGACTTTGGTGAAGGAGAGAGGGAGAGACCAGTGGAGACTGCTCTAGGCTGATCACTATTTACAGTAGATGGTCCTTCTGGAAAAACTACAGCTGTGATCATATTTTGCAATGGTGACTCATGTTGGGTCCATGTAGACCAGGTTGGAGTAACTTTTTACTTTTTAGTGCACACACGCAATAACATGTACACAACTTCCAACGCCACGCCTCCTCTTTCACCGAACACACGTGATCTCAGATAGCCGGTAGGATAATTACCCCCTCCAACTCTGTGATCTCACCCCCAATTAAAGCCTTTCTACCCTATCAAGCTAATACCCACTGTAGCACAGAGAGGATGGAGAGTGGAGCTGGCAGGTCAGGGAGGACGGGGCTGGGGGGGTTGCAGAGGGTGAGCTGAGGGACAGGGGTGTGTGGAAGGGCTGGGGGCTGAGGCTGGGGCTGGGGACGCCAGAATGGGGGGCAGGAGTTAAAGGAGGTCTGTACAGGGTAAGCTGAGGAAGGGAGGGTTTGGAAGGGCTGGGGCTGGGGAGGCCAGGATGGAGGGGCGGGGAGGTTTGTTTGGTGGAATGCAGATGGACGCCGGGGAGAGGTCCCAAGGCAGCACCATCTGGTGCAGCAGCATATCAGAGCCAAGGAGGAGTCTGGAGCAGGAGCCATCTGCAGGGTCCTGCAGGGTGCTGCTGCTGTACAACACAGCTCAAACCTCCTCTCCACCTTCTAACTCCATAGCTCAGTCTCTGTTGAATTGTGATGTTGTTACAGTAAGAATGCCAACACCCCCCCCGCCCCCCGCCCCCCATACACACACACACACAATGAGTTGTGTGTCTGGCATAGTCTACATACACATAGGAAGACACTCATTTCCCAGAGTTCATTTTCATCAACAGGTTAATCTGCACCTCAAGGCTTCCTGTCGACATCTTAATTAAATCAATCCCACATTTCATTTCAGATTTGATTAGATTCAACACCACTGGCCATTTCCTTGTCGCCACTGACTTGGTTCACACATCCAGTGACCTGCCCAGGTGGCATTCATCTGCTGCCAACTCCTGGTCAACACCCTCCATGAAATATTAGCCCTGGCAAACAGATTTTCAGTTTGGCAAATTCTGTCAGTGTGCCAACATTTATCTAAAGCTAAATGAACACCGTTGTCATAGAGCTGAACACATTTGTGTTCTTGGACTGTTTCCATACCAACGGTGCCACAAAGTGCCACAGTGGCATCACCCAGATTCCTGTCTCTCTGGTGAGGATGCAGAACGGAGTGCCGTGTGTCTGGAGAGGGGTGGTAATGGACACAATGTCAACTAGGATGACTAACACGCTGGCCTTTCAAAGTCATCTCATCACCATGGCGGCGCGCACCTTCAGAAGCCACAGGTTGGCTAATACATCAGGATTGTTTGATGATACAGGATTACTCATCCCTACACTTTGTCACCGAGCAGTTGCTGATCCCGAGAGAGAGAGATGCAGAGGGAGGAAGAGAGCGAGAGAGGAAAAGAGAGATCAGGAGAGAGGGGGGGGCTAGACACCCCAGGAAGTCTTGGCCTTGTCCGACCTCTCAGGGGAGGTGTACAGGCTGGCGCTGTGACATCATCCGCTCTGCCTGACGAGGTGTGAGTAACTACACATCACATGACCTAATCCTCTTGTCACCCAAGCCCACCCACATCAGGAACGAGTAGATGACAGGATTTACACACTGATCCACACACACACACACACACAAACCTTTCATCCAAAATCTACAACTATATATTTTTTCAAACCTTTTTTATTTATTTTGTCAGTGAAAACAGCTGGATACTGTGTGAATGAAACAAGTCCGTCCATCACAGCCACTGTGCTCTTGGATGTCAAGTGCAAGCCAGGTGCACACGTTTGTTTTCCATCCAAAGGATCATGACAAAGAGATAAATTAAATATCCGTAAATTCTGTATTTGGTCAATGCAATTTTGTCTTTGTGCACTTTTGAGGAGATCTTTGCACACCAGAGAGCTTCAAGCTACTTCAGTGTTAGTAGAACAGTTTACTGAGATTCCAGTCTTCAGAAACCTCTGCGACCCAGTCTCTGACAGGGTTGTGTACTAAGTGCCTGTGTCTTTGTAAAAAGCTCCTTCGACACTTTGTGAAGAAGAAATAAGTAACTTTCACACAAGAGAGGGAGCCTGGCCTAACATAACCTTGTCCACAGAAGCTCCAACCCCTGACTGTGACAGAAATAAGAAAACCACAATAAGTCTGCTGGTGAATTGTAAATGAATCTGTCCTGGAGAAGGCTGTCTGGGGTCTTTGCTTCCTTGCACGGCAGCGTGGTAGGAAGAGAAGGAGGGAAGGAAAGGAGGAGAAGGAAAATAAGGAGGAGGAAGAAGATGAACAGGAAGACTAGGAGGAGAGATAGGAGAGTATGGCAATGCTATTTGTAAACAGACACCAGGGTATTCTGAAGTGCTATTCCGGGATTTACTGGAAGTAAAGTGCTACAGAGAGAGAGTGAAAAGTTTTTTTTTTTACCGTTTTTGACCATTCAATACATTTAATAACTGCAAATTTAAAATTATAATAAAACGTTTTCCAAAAATGAAAGCAGCACTTGCAAACATGCAGGAGGAAATGAAATATCACAGTAGTTCTGATAGAAAAATTACAGGGAGTGGGTGCGGGGGAAAGAAAGCTAGAGAGCGAAACAAAAACAGCAGGCAGCTGTGAGAGGGAAGAGAGAGAGATGAGAAAATTAGGTGAGAGACTGAGAGATAGGGAGGGATGGAGGGAGTGAGGGATTGGGGAAAGCTGAGAGTGGCAACATAATTACTGTGTGGCAGCCTCATAAACAGTCCCCCACTATGTTCAATGAATGCCTCACCCTTTCATCCTTCTCCCTCACTTCCTCATCCTGCTCCCTCCTCTGCACCGCCACCACCTCACCCCTCCATTCATCCACCCCTCCCCTCCATGAAGACTGTTTCCACATGGTCCATGGTCATTCTCACACTCTGAGATCTTTACATCTTTACACCACAATCGTTTTAAAAATATTTTTTATATGTCTTACCCCTTGATTGGTCTGGGCTCATCTAATAGGGAGCCGATGGAGATGGATGTGTGTGGTGATTGGTTCATTGCAGGGAAGCAGAACATGTTGTGCTAAGGCTGGAGATATCATCTTGGGGTGGGGGAGGGAGATTGATCAGATGGGTTCTGACTGTCTAGTCACTGAATGGCACACAGGACTCAGGGATTTTGAAGCCAAAACGATATGTAGCTCCTTTGTATAATGTATGGTCTATGGTGTGTGTGTATGTGTGTGTGTGTGTGCATGTGTGTCTCAGTTTGCTTTCGGAGTTGACAAGATAAACATAATCTTGTACCTGTCAGAAACAGGTGTTGCATTCAGTCCCTTAATAACAGAAGGACGTGTGTGGGCCCGTGTGTGGTAGCTGTTATTATTCCCCGTCGTTCCTGCCTGCCTGTCCTACTTTTCAGTAGGATCCCCCCCCCCCCCCCCCCGAGGTAAGTGCTATGACTCATTAGTCTCATTAGTGAGACTCAGACCTGAAGGTGCTCCTCGGGACTGCATTGGCCCTGCATGTTCATCTGATTACAGGACCAACTCCTAAAGAAGTAGATGAGTGCATAAAAGCCCCACGCAACAAATATATAAATAAATAAAATATCAGGGAGTGTTAGGGTTAGGGTTAGGTTAGGATTAGGGTTGGGGTTGGGGTTAAGGTTAGGTTTGGGGTTAGGTTCCTCTGCTGATGGAGAGCAACCTCTCATGTGCACGTGAACACAGACTTACACACCAAGCTCTGTTACACCGATGCACCGTCAACACAACACGTGCATGCACTCTTCCACCGTTCGGGGGAAACCACTCCAACCTATCACAGCAGATGGTCTAATGTGTGTTCCCATCTCTCTGAGGATGGTCCTCCTCTCTCCATTTCTACACCTTCTCTTGCCCATCCTCTTTCTTTTCCTCTTTCCATATTGAAGGATATCACGTGTTTACATCCAAGGTAGATAAGCAGGCAGGCAATAAAGCCTAACCCAATGACAAAGGAAAAGTGATAAGGAGAGAGAGAGAGTGCGGATGAAAGAGACGGAGAGAGGGAGGGAGAAAGAAACATCCACCGAGTTGACAGGAACATTGTGTGAAAGACAGAAAGGGAGAAAATGGAAAGAGAGAAAGGAACAGTTTTCACACATTCCCCCAGACGGCTGTGTGTGGATGCTGTAGTGTGCTTTCTCCGGATGACTATTTGTCACCTCTTAAACAGTGACACAAGGCTGGTGATTAGAGTTGGGATCGTCTGTACACCAGTCACTTTATCACACCTACACAAATACTGTCTATATTCTGACTTCCACATCCACCTGATCAATTTGAAAGTGGTTAACAATACTTGAGATGAGTCACATCTCTGCTCCCACACCAACAGACCAATGACACCTCTTGGAGACAGAAAGAACAACCATCTCACATTGTGCGTGATGGCAGACGGAAGATCGGTTGCCAGGTCAGACAGGATAGCTCTGGACGCCGCTGAGACGAAAATTCATCAGACACGGTGGCCTTAATCTCCCTACTGATCACAGAAGCAATCAACAAGGACCCACACGATGCACCTGGGTCTCAGCACGCCTCAAGTGCTCAGCCCTCCTCCTCAATCTCACCCCATTTAGGAGAGAGGAGAGAAGCAGGGGAGGGAGCGCAACATGACCAATTTTCATAAAAAATAGACTCGGCAATATCTACTGAATTGGCAGAGTGTGAGTATGCTTGTGTTTGTATGTGTGTGTGTGTGTGTGTGGAAACGAGAGCCATAGAGAGAGAGAGAGAGAGAGAGAGAGAGAGAAGTAGGGTTTGAAGCAAAATAAATGACATTCAGAGGAGCATCTGGAGTGGTCCTTCAGAAAGGAAGTTATGATCAGATCAAGGCTGAAGAACACCATGTTCCAAAATGTTTCCAGAAAAACAATACACCCATTAGGCATAATATATTCCACCAAATTCAGATCGGAGACAGTTAACTTCTTCATGAGGTTATCTGACACACCAACGTTTCCTTGAAGCTGGCATGAGATGGCATTGACTTGAGTTTGAAACAGTGCCCAGTATACACTCCCACAAAATCCCGCAGAATCTGATCTCTAATGGATCCATCTTAGGGGATTTGGAGGGGGGAGTGTGTGCGGAGCCAGTGTGGAGTGTGTTATTAACTGTCTGACAGGGGATTACTATGAAGGGTCCGGCTGCTTCCAGAAACTCTGCTGCTTTCTACATTTCCTACCTCATAAATCTTAACTGCTCCCTTATGAAAGATGGACACAGCAGTACAGTGACAAGCTGACACACACACGCACACACACACACTGTGCAAGTATTTAGTGATACACTCTGAAACCCCTGAGCAGCAGTGCCACTCCACTGCCGACGCCAGTCTCTCACCCCATTGGCCCACAGCCAGAGACCAGAGAGACTTGTGCTCTGCTCAAGTACCACACACATCCCTGATCTCCCACTCTATGTCTCTATCTCTTGCCCTCTATGTTCCTCTCTCTCTCTCTCTCTCTCTCTCTCTCTTGCCCTCTATGTTCTCTCTCTCTCTCTCTCTCTCTCTCTCTCTCTCTCTCTCTCTCTCTCTCTCTCTCTCTCTCTCTCTCTCTCTCTCTCTCTCTCTCTCTCTCTCTCTCTCTCTCTCTCTCTCTCTCTCTCTCTCTCTCTCTCTCTCTCTCTCTCTCTCTCTCTCTCTCTCTCTCTCTCTCTCTCTCTCTCTCTCTCTCTCTCTCTCTCTCAAACCCAGAACCCCTCAGTTCTGACAGGGCTCTGAGTTATAACCATTCCCAGGGAGGGGGGCTCTAAGTCATTTTCCACTGGCTCCAGACACACTTCCAAAGGCAATCTACCTCTGTGACATGACAACCAGTTCCTTTGGGAGGAGAGGAGGGTACGGAATGAGAGGACAGGAGGAGAGAGTCAAGGAGAGAAGGAGAATGGAAGAGAGAGGGGAGATGAGTAACCAAGAGAGAAGAGTGCAGAGCAGACAAGGAGAGGAAGAGAGACAGGGGAAAAAAGTTGTGATTGTTGTTCACCCCAGCTAATCAGACTCTGTCGGTACTCCTGTGGGGATAATGATGACTGAAAGGTTGCCAGACTGGACACAAGACCCTCTGCACCAATCACTGCACTTGGATTGATTTGTTGATTTCTCTCCCCCTATCAGAGCCATTCTCCCTACCCGACAGTGAGCTGCTCTAATGACCATCTTAAAGAAGTCAGATTTGAGCATTAGCACTTCACCTACTGAATTTCAAATCTGTAGGAAATGCCTGTCTGCATCTGAACTGCATTCACATGCCAACATTTAAGTACGTGATGTTGTGACAGTGAGAAGGTACATAGACCGGTAGATTAGAAGTTGCATGGTTGTCCTGGAAACAGCTGCCTGTCTGATAGGTAATGGCAACAGACCCTGACCTGCTGTTAGACACTGTCTCTATGGCGACAGTGATAGACCAGGTGTGCTTAGACTTCTATAGAGACCTCTGTAACAGAAACACACCTCTAATGAAGAACCTGCGTACACACACACACACACACACACACACAAACACACACACCTCAGCACCATATATCACCATTCCCCATCGTAAAAGGTGACAAGCATAATTCAGAACCATTTTCATAATATGAAAACAAAGCTTATTGTGTCCTGGAGAAACAATCTCTGAATAAATGAGTTCTCCATAACTGTGATGGAGAAAAAGAGAGAGAGAGTAAGAGAAGAGTGTAAATGAGAGAGGAGGGCAGTAATTATTCCAATTGCTTCATTATGGCTTGTATTTATGATGCCTGAGGCAAAGCACTTATTGAGAGAGAATGAATGTAAAAAGGAATGAAGGAAATAAAGAGAGTGACGCATTCAACCCAACCTTTACCGAGGCTCAAAACCGAAAATAGAATTAAAAAAACTATGTTAGAAGTCCCAGTAGAAGCATGCCATTCCATTCATATCATGATGTCACATAACTGCCATTCTATTCACTGGCATTCTGTTCCATCACAGGAAAGTGTGTGAAAAACCTTCAACTGACAATTCAAAAATGTTTCTCTCAACCTTTACCTTCCTCCCTCTCAGAATCATTTTCTTTCTCTCTCATATGCTCCACACATTTCACCTCCTCTTTCTCTGTCCTTCTCTGCTCTTCCTCTCGATCTCCATTGACCTCTTTCATTCCGTTTCCTCAGTTCTCTCTCTTCTGGTCCATCCATCCATGTCTTTGGCTGATGAGGCTGTTTTCTCTCATTGTAACCTGTTTATCCATCAGATTGTCTCCATCCACCTGAGCACTGAGCTCTGACCAGAGGAGACCACAGTACCATGACACCCCAGACCTCTCTCTGAGGAGAGATCCCCCCTCCCCAGCCCCCAACACACCCTCACACACCCTCACATCCACACACACTCACACTCACATAGACTCACACACACCCTTACATACACTGACATTCACACAAACACACTCGAACACACTCACACCCCCTCACACCCCCTCACACTCACTCACTCACACTTTCATGGCACAACGAGGGATGAAATTGACCCCACCGTTGAGCGATCAATACGTTACATTCATGCGCACACGCACGTCAACATGCACATGTGAATGCACACACACACACATACAAACACACAGAAAAGATAGATTGTTATGGAGCTATAAGGACACCAGAGAGACAGAATAATTTAAGGTTTCAAATGTATAGCCTGCAGAGAGAACAGAAGATTAAAAATCTCATCCATCCTCCTCAAATGGAGGGATCATAATGGGCTAGATGGAGGGATGATACAGAAGGATGTGCACGCCGTCTCTCCTCTCTGTCATCTCTTCATCTTGGCTCTCTGACCAGTCCTATCAGTCCTGGAGATAAACTCTGGGCACTGACTTGCATCATGTTTAATGGCCTGAAATATAACTATTATGTCCCAATTTTATCTTTCAAATGATATATTTTTTTTACTACAAATGCATTTAGATTCCACAAATCCTCTTACATTTATAAACATTTCATATGGGATGACAATAATCTTTTTCTATAGAACACTAAGGGTCTCACAAGCCACAGAGACAAGTTTTTCTTTGATGAAAACACATTGAACTCCTCTACTGGACTTCATCACAACAGCCTTCTCCATGTTCGTTATGTGACATGTTCGTTATGAGAGAGAGAGAGAGAGAGAGAGAGAGAGAGAGAGAGAGAGAGAGAGAGAGAGAGAGAGAGAGAGAGAGAGAGAGAGAGAGAGAGAGAGAGAGAGAGAGAGAGAGAGAGAGGAGGAGTGAACAAGAGAACAGGGGAAAGGACAGAGAGAGGGAATTGAGGGATTGAGGGAGGTCATGAGAACAGTGAATGAGGTCCGCAGTAAGTAGTCTGTGCTGTTTCAACCCAGCTACTCATCTCTGTCTGACTGACTGGATGACCGCAGCCCAAACTCACTAATGGGGAGAGTGAGATTCATAGGGTACGGCTGAGATAGGACAAACAGAGAGAAAGAGATAGATAGAGAGAGGAAGGGAAGGAGGGAGGGAGAGGGGAAGAAAATAAGTCAGAAAGATGAGGAGGGGGAAGAAGATTAAAATTGAGAGGGAGTTGAGAAGGGAGAAAGGAAGAGGAATAGAAGAAAGAGAGAAAACAAAGATATTGAGAGGTGATGGGAGAGTGGAGATGGGCTTTCAAGGAGGGGTGGATGAGAGAGTGGCCTGCAGGGGAGGGCTGATGCTGCTGTCTGTTATAATCGCCCACTTTAAGGCCGATAACATCGTAGCACACAGTCCTTACTATTCATCTGGCTTTAGAGAAATCAATAGCAATGCAACCTATGTAATGTAACAGTCTCACTATAGTGTCATTTTTTGAACTCAAGTGGTTGACAAACTAATGGACATCATAAAAACATGTTCGATTCCACCACCCACCATGTACAGTTTCTTCAGGAATAAGATGAAGTAACACGAAATGTGGTTTATTTGATTTCTCTAAACACTCCTTTTCCTACGTCTGAACCCTGCCTGTCTGTCCGGATTCTGGACTGTTGGTTGCGCCTGGCTAAGCAGACAGGAGCATGTACGTTTCATTGCCTCTTCCGCGGTCAGCCATGCTGTCTTTTATCATCAAAGCTATTGATCTGGGCCATCAGCTGCCTCTGAGGCTTATCTTTAAGGAAACCTGTGGCTGCCTTCCCGCTGATTAGGAGAGGGTGCATGGTCTCACCACAGGCGCTTGACCGCCCCCTGATGTTTATAAAGGGTAACTGCATCAGTCAGTCTGAGCAGTCCTTATCTCTGACACCACAGGGAGGAGATAGTTGGTGTTCCAGGCAGACATGAAAGTCATGATCGGAGTGTGTGAGAATCTCACCATCAAGCTACTAAATCAGATGACTTTATGATTGTAAACACTGCTGGAGAGGTGTGTGCACGCGTATGTCCAGGCATGCATGTGAGTGTATTAACAAAGTTGGCCAAACCTTTCAAAATGTTTGTTTGATTAGCGCTTCTTTTATTTTTTTTTCTATTACAATTATTGTTCAAACAACAGTGACACTGCAATGTTAGTGATATTTTTTTTTATTTGGACTAGTACAATAAATACATGAACATATTACACTTAGAGAAGAACATGCCATCACCTCCTCCTCACTGTAACCAATCACTACGCACCAGTCGGGTCATCTGACTCGTCATTGACCCAATCAGAGGTCTCAGATGTCAAGCCCACCTGTTGCGATCTGTGATGGGTACCCTGCCTGTGGAGGACTGGGGTCAGGGGTCAGTAAGGGTCATGGGAGTCAGTAACAGCAGAAGGCAGAGGTCAGTTTGTAACATCTGATCTGTGACCAGGAGATGGAGCTGCTGTCTACCAGCACCCCACACCTGTTCTAGAACATTCTACACCTGACAATGCCCTGAGGGACATCACTATCAGCAGAACAGCAGAGATTACCTCTACCAATCTCAATACTCATGAGCTCTATCCATCCTCCATTCCTCCACATCAGTTTGCTCCAAGGAAATGATAAAGGAGGGTTTTTACAGGATTCAAGCAAGGCCCCTGATATCCAAAGAGAGAGGAACCTGGCTTGGCAGGACTTCACCTCAGTAAGCACAGACACTCCATCACTGCTCAGTCTCATTGAGAAAGGTGCTTTTAGCATTTAGAAGCATTGCTTGTTGACAGCCTTGCTATTATAAACAATGATCAAAACATTACAGTAACAACATTTCCGGAATGTGGGAATATTTTTCACATTGAAGAAAGACAGAAAAACCAAATACACAGCGTGATTAAAATGGTAATATTAGTCATTTATGGTGGTTATACACACTGACATTGCAACAGCAGCCAGATATTTCCTCCACCAAGGAAGCTGACATCAGACATGTGACCTGCTGCTGACCAATCAGGTCTCCTGAAAGACGGACTCTCACAGAGACACAGTAGGTACCAGATCAGGGGAGGGCTGAAATCTACTCAGCTCCCGCATCGAAAGACAGGAGTCTTAACCACCACCATCATCAGCGCACAGTGTTACACAGACACACACACACACACAGTTGCTCCAGCATGTGTAAGACTGGAGCCATCTAGCCGCTGTTTGCTCCATCACTCCCCAGACGGTGTTTGTATTCCTCAGTGTTTCTGCTGGGCAAGTCTTCCCGTATAACAACCAAGACAGTAACTGTAGTGTATATACTACTCTACATATTTGCTTGAAAGGCAACAAAACAACAAATATATAAAAATTAACAAAAATAGGAATCATAACTTAGGACCAAATGGTAAACAAATCCGTTTTTTTATCTTTTGTAAAGCAAAAACACCCTAGAATGAGATAATCATGCGATACAGGTGCTCTCCTAGCTACTGAGCTATAGGGTTTAACATAGTTTAGACTGGTGGTCTGGGCAGGTGCACAGCCACTACTGTACCAGTAGGCTGTGTGTTAGTGCGTACACAGACAGACACAGACGGACACAGCTACCATGTTGTGGGGACAGAGATGCTTCATGCACCTGCTCGGCATCATTAGGGTTCGTGGCCAGGGTTCGGCAAAGGACGGAACACACACACACACACCTGTACTACTGTAGGTAGGTCTACTGTAGGTACAGATACACACACACACACACACACACACACACACATCACTAATCAGCCTTTATCAGAAAGACAGGTAGGGGTTATATACTGTGGTAGATTGGGGCCTTGTTAGCTAAGGGTTCCAGGCACTAGACAGGTCGGCATGGTAACTCGGCTCTCCTACTAAACTACGGGATGTGAGAGGGTTTTCAGTTCAATTAGGATTAAAGGGAAAGAAAAGTTGCTTTGTGTAACACTACTCTACAAGCCTGGGATAGACGTAATAAGAACTTGAGTAAAAAATAAAAAATAAAAGGTAAGAAAGAGAAAGGATTCTCAACACCTTATTGGTAAAGCACAAGCGTACACAAGCAGTTCCCATCCCAGTACACAGCCTGTTTAGGGCTTTGTTAGGATGGGGAGTTGAGGTCTGGGGGGCAGGGAGGGACAGGAACTTGGTTGATTTGGGATGCTGGGGGGCGTGGGCTACCCTAGCCCTCCCTGGCAGTGACACGGGGCTCAGCCAATGAGCTGTGGATAATGCTGCTGATCGACTCCACCCCCTCCCCCTCCAGGAAGGATCGGTGGTCGCCCTCAATGACATGGATAGACACCTTCCCATCACACACCTGAGCAGAGAGAGAGAGATGGGTCAAGAGAAGAGTGTGTGTGTGTGCATGAATGTTTGTGTGTGTGCGTGGATGCGTATGTGCACGTGCACGTGTGTGCGCGTCCTCACCTCGCTGAGTTTGTAGTCGGCCCCCAGGTTGTCTCCGTAGTCGCTGCTTGCCTTGGCGCGCAGCAGGGTGACGTTGCCATGGTACTTGTTGGCCGGCACGTAGCCGTCGGCAGCCTTGAGCTTCTGGTAGAAGGTGGCGGCGGCGAACCTCAGGGAGTCGGTGTCCACGTTCTTGTGGCTGGAGGTGATGAGGTCCACCGTGGTGCTGACACGAGCCTGCAGGTCTGACAGGGGGAGCAGCGTCTCCAGCAGCTGGAGGGGGAGAGAGGAAGAGAAGGAAGGGGAATGAGAGACAATGAAGAGAAAGAAGGAAATAAGATGATATGACATAAGAAATGGTGCATTTCATGCAATGATGACATAGTCTCCTATCTAGTGTGTGTGTGTGTGTGTGTGTGTGTGTACCTTGTTGTACTCAATGCCGGTGAACTGCTGGATGAAGGCACACAAAGCCTCTGTCTCCGCCTCAGACTCCTTCCCTGGGGTCAGCTTGGCTCTGTAGCTCTGAAGAAACCACACACACACACACGGTTACCACAAGACACACAAAAAGCATCACCCTGTATTTAAGTGCACACACACACGCACACACATGCCATTCCTCTCACCTGGGTGTATGCTGCCACGTAGGAGTGGGATCCGTCGAACAGGAAGAGGTATTCCACGGGCCGGCCCTGGGCCTGCAGCTGGGAGGCCATCTCGAAGGCCACGCACGCCCCAAACGAGTAGCCAGCGATGCGGTAGGGCCCCTCTGGCTGCTCCTGGGTGATGGACTGAACGTAGTAGGCAGCCAGGGCCTCGATGCTGTCCAGGGGGGCCGCTGGAGGAGGAGGAGGAGGAGGAGGAGGGGGCAGGGTTAAATGGTGAACACCTCCAATGCTGCTTATCCTACAGAGTTGCCTTGCTTGGGGGATGGGAGCATTTGTACGTTTCCATATGCATGTGTGCGTGTGTACCTTTGGTGCACTGCAGACCGTAGCATGGGACGCTGAGCTTGGCGGTCAGGGTTTTGAAGGCGGCGATGGAGCCCTCTATGGGGTGGACGAGGAACAGCGGGCGCTCGGCGCTCTGCACCTGGTTGAGGGGGGTGACCGTGGGGCCGTCAGGGTTGACCAACAGCAGGTTGAGGTCGGACTCGAGCAGAGCCCGAACTCCGCCCCTTTTCACTGGAGACTGGCGAGACTCTGGGGAGAGAGGGGGAGAGAGATGTGAGTTGTGCACTCCTACTCACACACACACACCACACACACAAAAAAAACCTGCCTCCCTCACCCTCAGTTCCGGCTGGTTTGCTGGACAGCTCCCGGAGCTTGTTGATGGTGAGCAGACGGATCTCCCTCATTGCCATGACGATGTCGTAGTCCCTCTCCAGCGTCTGACGCACCTCCACGCCCATCAGAGAGTCCAGACCAAGGTCAGCCAATGAGGCGTCAGCGTTCAGGGTGCTGACGTCCCGCACGCCTGAGAGATGGAGGGAGAGAGCGAGGAGGAACAGCAGATTGATTTGAGGTTGTGAGCTTCTGGTAGAGAGATACTGTGTGTGGTTAGTACCCAGGATGTGTAGTGCATTACTGGTAGGGTCGTGTCGTACCCAGGATGTGAGCAACCGCCTCCACCAGGTCTCTCTGCCCCGCCCCCTCACTCTTCACCACGCTCCGCTCCGCCAGCACGAAGCTCGACATCACTGGGCTCCGCCTACACAGGAAGCGGTCCAGCACCTCCAGGCAGGAAGCGATGCGCTGGGGGAGGGTTCCACCAATCACGGCGTCGTTTCCACCCATGGTCTCCAGGACCACGCCCACGTCGCCGATGGCGCCCCATTGGATGGCCAATCCCGGCAGGCCGTCGCGGTGGCGCTTCTCGCACACGCGCTCCATGGCGGAGTTGGCATAGCCGTAGTTACTCTGGCCTGCGTTGCCACGGCCGCAGCTGACGGAGGAGAAGGCTACGAAGTAGCTGAGGTCTGGACAGAGACGACGCGTCACCCTGGAGGAGGAGAGGGTCACAGATATAGCAGGCATTTCTGTTTCCTTCTTCAGTCCAAGCACACTATACCACATTATGATCTGCAACATGCTGGGTGTGTGCGTGTCTTACTGGTCCAAGTGCAAGGTGCCGTTGTATTTGGGTTTGTTGACGTCCAGGAACATCTGGGGGTCGAGGTTCTCTAGCATTCCATCCTTCAGCACCTGACACACACACACACGCGTTTTACATAAACCTTTTTCCTTCACTCGTGGCAATCTCTGTGTCCGAAAAATTCTTTGTCAGGAGCTTGTGTTACCATGGCGAGGTTGAAGACTCCTCCCACCGGCCCCAGCCTGCAGGCCTCGTTGACGAGTCGCTCCGCCCCCTCCAGCGTGCTGACATCACTGGTGGACACCAGCACCTGCACGCCCTGGCCCTGCCATTCACGCACCCGCTTGGCCTGGTAACCTAGAAACCACAAACCACAACAACACTGCCATCAGAAACCAGGCTCACCCGACACGACCAGACCCTGCAGAGAGCACCATCTCCATCACACCCAGCCTGACATAAACCCGGGGGTCACATGGGTGACCCACATGGGTGTGCCTCAGGGGGGTGTCCAGTCGAGTCGCTCGCTCACCGTTGCGGATGCCGGAGCGTGAGGTCAGCACCAGCTTGCGGGCGCCTCTCTCCGTCAGCCAATGAGCCAGCTCCAGGCCGAAGCCACCCAATCCGCCGGTGATGATGTAAGAGTGGGAAGCGGGGCAGAAGGTGCGGCAGATGGCGGGGATGGAGAGAGGAGCACTGACCGCATGGGAGCGCTCTGAACCCTGCTCCTCTGATCGCACCTGGGGGAGTAGGAGGAGGGAGGGAGAGAGAAGAAACACGTCATAAACTGCACTCTCCAGAGCTGTGATGGGTAATTATGCAACCTCTACAGGAGAGAAAAAAAAAAAGTACAAAAGTATCGAAGGAAGTAAGGAAAGCAGTAAAGAAGGAAGGGAGGAAGGAATAGACCTGTCCTGTGACTGACCTGCAGTAGGACCTTGCCTATGTGTTTGCCCTGAGCCATGTATCTGAAGGCCTCCTCAACTTGGCCCCTTTCAAACACCGTTGTCTTTAAAGGCTGGACTACACCCCCCATGATGCCTTGCTTCAGCAGCTCAGACACCTCCTCCCACTCCCGGTTGCCCTCCTCAAACAGGGCGTCCAGCAGGATCCCGTGGAATGCCACGTTCTTGAGGAAGAGAGCCATGCCTGGAGGGGACGGAACACACACACACACACACACGGGTCATCTCAACTGGCCACCATCTGCTGAGGTGGAGGCGTGTGTGTGAGTGTGTGAACTGACCCAGAGGAGAGTTGTTGGAAAGGTCATATTTGCCGATCTCCAGGAAGCGTCCGTGCCTGGCCAGGCAGCGCAGACTGGCCTGGAGCTTCTCCTCAGCCAGGGAGTTCAGCACCACATCCACACCTGGACACACCACGCAGGGAGAGGGACATGAAGGGGGTGGGAGAACTCACACAGAATGGGAATCTGGTCTGAGAGGTGTGTGAGCGAGTGAGTGTGCGCGCGCGCCTAACCTTTGCCTTGTGTGTGCAGCAGGACGTGCTGTTCGAAGGTTGCGTCTCGAGAGTTGGCGAAGGACTCTGGGGTGAGCTGGGGGAAGCGCTCCTGGAGGTAGGCTCTCTTCTCCGCCGACCCTGGAAGACACACACACACACACATTATCACCGTCCTATATGTTAGTATTCACATACAATAGTGCTTGAGTAGTGTTCAGCATGTGACAGTGAGAATCAGTGTCTGAATGTGTGTGAGTGTGTGTGCGCGCTCGTACTCACCGACTGTAGTGAAGACTCGACAGCGCTGACTGAGCGCTATGGCGATGGCGGCCTGGCCGACGCCCCCGGATCCTGAGTGGATGAGAACGCTCTCTCCGGGGCGGAGCCGGCCCCGGACCACCAGGGAGTAGTAGGCCGTGGCGTAGACCACGGGCACGGAGGCAGCCTGCTCCAGGGTCCTAGAGACAGCCAGACGTGGTTAGTGTCCCGTCTGAGCCAGCGTTCCTCCAGGACAACCTCAGCTTTGCTGGGAGGGGGGGGGGGGGGGTTTGGAGCTTGTGACTCACCAGGCGGTCGGCACGTCCCACAGGAAGCGCTTGTCGGCGTCCACGCAGGTGGCCAGGCCCTTGGCGGGCAGCAGGCCCATCACACGACGCCCGCTAGGGTCACGACCCGAGAACTCCATACCCAGCATGCACTGCTGCAGGGCCAGGTCTCCTACAGGTGAGAGAGACGTGTGTGTGTGGGGGGGGGGGTGTCAATGGGCTGATATTTAAGTGTGTGTGTGATGCTGTGTATGTGTGCTAAAGTGTGTGTGTGTACCTGGGATAGCGTCTGGTGGCAGTTTTCCCGTAGCCAACATGATGTCCCTGAAGTTGAGGGAGCTGTAGTAGACGCCACACAGCTGCACCTGGGGGCTGCTCTGGACAAAATGGCGGAGCGGGGAGGCGATCCAGCGCAGGGACGACAGGTCTCCGCGGGTCAACACGTTAACGTACGCCTGCTCCGTCTGCTCCTCACTCAGGTCTGAAGACACACACAGTTTGTAAGACTGCATGCTTTGTTTCAGGTTTGCATCTAACCATGCAAACAGGAGAAGTTCTGGAAGGACTAATGACTAGCCTGGTGACTACTGGATGGAATGGAGTATAATATAACATCCCTTATAATAATATGGTGAACATGAGTATCAAACAGGCATGTTGCCATGGAAGTGCGGCCCCTTACCCTGGGAGATGAGCTGGTGTCTGAACACGCCCCAGCAACCGTCCCTGAACACGTTCATGCACAGGTCCCCCTCCAGCGCGCGCCGCATGGAACTGTGGGTAGGCTGCAGTACAGGAGACTTGGAGGTCTTGCTCAGGTTGGAGACAAACGCACACCTGGAGGAGAGGAGCATGGGGACACACATGTTTCAGCAACAGGGCTGAGGGTTAGGGAGGTAAGTAGAGGGGTGAGGTGGGGGTGGTGAGAGGTAAAGGAGGGAGAGGTGGGGGAGATGAGAGGTAAAGGAGGGAGAGGTGAGAGATAAAGGAGGGAGAGGTGAGAGATAAAGGAGGGAGAGGTGAGAGGTCGGAGAGGTGGGATAGGGGAGAGGTGAGGAACGGGGGATAGGTGAGAGGTAAAGGAGGAAGAGGTGGCGGAGGTGACAGGTGAGGGAGGGTGAGGGGTGAGAGAGAAGGTGTCTCACCGTATGCGGCTACCCCCTGGTTCCTGGCGTAGACAGTTGACCATGCCCACCACCCCACAATGCTCCTGGGTGGCTGTCAGCCACACGGGGGTGTCAGATGGTGCAGCCAGGGTTGTCTGGAGGACAACACAGTTCATTAGCCCCGCTCGACAGAACCTGTTCTACAGGATTCTAAAACATGGTACCTGTTCTACAGGGTCTAACTAACAGACTCCTATGATGCTGTAGAAACTGACCTTGAGTGTCTCCACCCACTTGTAGTCCATGCTGTCCACTGGCAGAAAGATGGGCTCTTTGACGGGCAAATGCCGGCGACACAAGAAGAGGGCAGAGCCAAAGAAGGACTTCCTGACAGCTACCAGGTTCAGTGACGAATCAGAGAACACCTTCTCCCACTCAGCCTATACGAAAACACCAGAGGAGAATGGTACAAATGAAATATTTAACAAACAATTCCACGGAACCTTCTACAAAATAGACTGCAGCGTGGAGACTGTCCCAGACAGCAGAGACCAGAGACTGGCAGCCCAGAAGACTGACCTGGGTAAGCAGCCCTTGGTGGCTGTTGGAGGAGGAGGAGGAGAGGAAGGCCACAGTCTCCCCTAGGGTCTCCCCCTTCAGCAGAATGTGGAGCAGGATGAACCCCCCCTCCTTGGCCCCCGAGGCCAGGTTGGCCACCAGGGCCCCCGCCTCGCCTGCCAACGCCCCCCAGGCGTGGTTGCAGGCCACCAAATCGGCCCCGCCCAGTGCGCCAGGCACGGGAACACTCTGGGGGTCCCAGGGAGCCGATGACGCCCCCAGCTCCTCCAGCGCCCCCTGGAGGGGGGTCAGGAGGTCAGCCGTGGTTGACGTGGCGGTGTAGTCGAGGCGGAGCATGGGCTGGATGTTGAAGAGGGGGACGGCCCGGGAGAAGAGACGGCCGTCGCTGGAGAGAGCCTGTGGGACGAGCGAGAGAAAGACGGAGAGAAAGACAGAGAGAAAGCAGTTTAACCCTCAACCCAAAAATCACTTAGGCCAATGCTGAATGAGCTTGGATAACTATACTGTAGTTAACAGAATGTTTTGCCGTGAGGTGCTCACCTCCAGGACTTTGATCTTCCCAGGGGGGCTGTTCTCCAGGACTGTGTCCAGACAGTGTCTGAGGTGGGGGGCCTCCAGCAGGCCCATGAGGAGGGGGTCCTGGAGCAGGCAGCTCCTCTCCTGCTGCACCGTCTGCTCCAGCTCAGAACGCAGGTTCCCGTTGAGCTCCAGGCTGCACAGCAGGGCCAGCAGCCGGGGCAGGCCCGCTTCAGAGGCCTCTGCACCGGCCACCAGGGGGGCTTCCGCTACCCCCTCCAGACCTGGGAGGGCCAGCTTGACGCCCTGGGGGGCCAGCTTATGCTGCAGCCTCTGGATCAGACCTGGGGGGGGGGAGGGAGAGAAGGATGAGGGGAAGGACAAGCAGGCGACACAAACAAGCATGTCCCGGTGTTATAAACCACCTGACCTACAAAAGTAGCTTACGTTAGTTTGAGATTAATATTACTTGGCCTGTGTGAGTGATGTGTGGAGCGTCAGCTGTACCTTTGCAGTGCCTGAGCTGCTCTCCCAGCTTCGCATTGGACGCCAGACATTCCGTCTCCGTGTAGGGCACAAACACAAACTCCTCCAGAGTGGGTGGGGCCTGTTGCTGTTGGCGACGGGGTGCCACGGTGGCGTGGAGGCCGCTGATCTGGACCGCTCCTGCCACGATGTTGTCAAGGCAACGGTTGACGCGCACATCCACAGCTGAAAGAGAGGTGTGTCGGAAGAGAATGATGATGGAGCAAGGAAATCAGCTTATGAGGCTGAGGTACAGGCTGCCGTGTGTGTGTGTTGGTTATGCATGTTTGTGTAGGACAGAGTCACCAGTACTGCGTGTGTGTACCTTTCTTCCCGTCAGCGTAGTCCAGAACCTTCTCCAGGTGCAGGGCGGGGTCCACACACACAGAGCGGATGCGCGTGGGCAGACGTAGGCTACGTCCTGATAGGCCGACCACTATCATCTGCAACATGGTGTCCAGGAAGCTCACCCAGTTACCAGACCACTGCAGCTTCCCCATGTCTCCTGCAGCCGATCACAGACAGGGACACAGCATGGTTAGGGAGAATGAGCTAATCACAGTCGGGAATAGAGTAGATCTCCCAATGGATAATACACACACACACCTGCGTTGTTGGATTCGAGGATGCCCTGGAAGGTCTTGCCGTAGTCGTAACCACGGAGACGGAGCTCCTTGTATATGTCTCCTGCCGTCAGCTTCAGTTTCGGGTCACTATTGTCCTCGGCGATGGGCTGGCCAATCTGTGCGTGGAATGAGTCCAGCGCCGCCTCCTCTAGAAGACTCACCTTTCCTGGGAGACAGAGGAGCAAGGGTTAGGAGACAGAACGTACCACTGATAGTCAGGTTAGGGTGAGGAGACAGAACGTACCACTGATAGTCATGTTAGGGCGAGGAGACAGAATGTACCACTGATAGTCATGTTAGGGTGAGGAGACAGAACGTACCACTAATGGTCATGTTAGGGCGAGGAGACAGAATGTACCACTGATAGTCATGTTAGGGTGAGGAGACAGAACGTACCACTAATGGTCATGTTAGGGCGAGGAGACAGAATGTACCACTGATAGTCATGTGAGGGTGAGGAGACAGAACGTACCACTGACGGTCAGGTTGCCGTTCTCCGACACCTCAAACTTGTTGGTGGCGGGCATGAGACGCACCTCCAGCTGGACTGAGCCTGAGAGAGAGACACATTTCACACGTTTCATCGACACATCAAGATCCCAGCGTTGCTAGAGAACAGAAACAGATGAACTCCTCTGCCTCCTCCCTTTCCTCATCCCCCTCTCTTCTTCCTCACCAGTCTTGGGCAGAATTGTGGCCCGGTGGATGGTCACATCCTCAAAGGTCACGGGGGTCGTTTCCATGACGACGCCCAGGCTTCTCACCAGGGTCCTCCAGGCCAGAAACAAGTACCCTGTTGCCGGGTACAGGACACGCCCATCGATGCAGTGACCAATCATATAGTAGTCTGGTGACTCTGGGTTCATGTCTGGATGTAAGGGAGAGAGAGAGAGAGAGAGAACATGTCTGAATCTGAGCTTTAATGTGAGTGTGTGTGAGTGTGTGTGGGTATGTGTGAGTGTGTGTGTGTGAGCCAGGCCCCTACCTATGTTATACACCGTAGCGGAGGTGGAGCCCCCGGCCCCAGCAGGGAAGTCCTCAGCCTTGGGGACGTCCCAGGACTGGGCGTGGTCCCACTGCAGCAGGGGGGAGATGAGGGGGGTGCCAGGGGGAACCGGGTACTGCACCCGCGGGTACAGCTTGTTACTGTCCACGTTGATGCTGGAGAGAGAAGGAGACCACTGTTAGGGCACCTGTGGTGCAGGTGAGAGCAGCTAAAATGAGCTGTTGTTTTGGGGTTGGAAGACACTTGAATTGCACTTTGAGCTGCATTTTATGTATAAACAATGTGCTTTATAAATACAATTTGTATTATTATTGAATATTGGTGTTGTCTTAGGTCGTATGACGCATAACAATGACTTTACAGAACGTTTTAACAATGCTTTAATCCATCACGTTCTGAACTGTCTTCTCAAATGGATTCGCCAACACCAGGGTTCAACGGTAGGGGAATAGAGTCAGGCAGTTGATGGTGACATCACTGACCCATTGACGTAGGCCTTGCCGATGTGTGACAGGAAGTACTCCAGGTTGTTGGCATGGCCTCTCTTCATCAGGGGAAGGATGCAGCAGGTGGGCTTCAGGCTGCGACGCAGGATGGCCTACAGGGGGCGACAGAACACACAAAACGCATGTTTGTTTGGATATCAGCATATCGACCACGTCGATACAACTCCACAACCACAACATTGGCATGTCAGTAAGGGCCAGTGGGGCGCGTGTGTGTGTGTACCTGCAGCAGGGCGTGAGGGGCTATCTCCAGGACCACGGCGTTGTCTGGCACCAGGCTGAGGCCCTCCTGGAAGAGCACGGGGCTCACCAGGTTGTTGACGTGGTACTCTGCTGAGGAGTAGAGGGCCAGGGGGGAGTCCCAGTCTGCCTGGGGGATACTGGTGCTCACCCAGCGGGGGGAACGCAGCTTCGGCTCCTTAATCACCTTGAGGGGACAGCGGCACAAATATGTAGCATTGTGCGCAAATGGCTGTTGGGAAACTGCAGTAGGCGTCACTGTGGTATGTTGAGTATATATCTTTCCCTGAGTTGGGGCTAACCTTTTGATAGCACAGTGTGTGTGAGACGTTGTGGGTTGTGTGACAGGTTCTGGGTGTGTGTGCGGGGGTGTGTACCTTCTTCAGGGCAGCCAGCAGGGCTGGGGCGATGGAGGCCATGTAGTAAGAGTGGAAGGCTACTCCAGCACTGCGCACCTCCTTTGCAAACACACCAGCCTCCTTCAGCTCTGCAACAAACGTTCTCACAGATTCCTGCAAACGCACATCAACACAAATTGACCAATCACATTTATTTATACAGCACAGTAAAAAAGAAATAAAAAGAAGTGTCAACCAGTGCTGTACTGGATGACAAACAGGAGGGAAAGTACGCACACAACCTGCCTATACAACTTGCTATTGAAAAAAAACTATTCATGCAATCTAATTGACTAAAGTATCATGCAAACAAGCAGCCAATGGTTCTATAGAGATGAGGAATCTCATTTTGGTCCTGATTAACAGTTGGGAATGTCCTCCTGAGTTACCTGAGGTCCTGATATGGTGACGGTGTCCTCTGCGTTGTGACAGGCAGGCACCACCCCCTGGGGACACTGAGCCTTACACTCCGCCCACGTCAGGCCTGGGGAGGGAGAGAGAGAGGGGCGTCACACTACTGTTATCCCTCACTCCATCTTTCTCTCTGTCACACTCCACCTCCAACCTTCTCCCTCCCCCTCCCCCCTCCGGGTCCTCACCCACGGCGGCCATGCCCCCAGCGGGCAGGTTGGCCTCCTTGATGGAGCGACCACGCCAGTAGGCGGCCAGGACGGCCTCTGAGTGGCTGAGGGAGCCGTCGGCGTACCCGCACGCCAGCTCGCCCACCGAGTGTCCCACGATGCCGTCGGGCTGCAGGCCAAGCTGCTGGAGCAGGTCGATCTGGGCTATCTGATGGTGAGGGGGCAGAAAGAGGGGGGTGGGGGGCTTGCTTAATATACCCGAAAGGTGAGGAGTGGGAACGCGGTAGTCTGCCCTTAGTCAAGACGGCGTCCCCTGCTCTACCTGTATGGCAGCGAGGGCCACGAAGGCGTGGACCGTGTCCTCGAAGGTGCTCTCGTCGGCTTCCATGAGCAGACGGGACACGACCAGGCCTGTGTCCTTCAGCGCCGTGTCTGATCGCAGGATGGACTCCCGGAACGCAGGGAGCTGCATCATGCTCCGCCCCATGCCGCCCCACTGAGTTCCCATACCTGAGGAGCACACACACACACACACACACACACACACACACACACACACACACACACACACACACACACACACACCACTTGTTACTGTATGCAAAATGTGATTGCTAACAATCGATGAAAAGAATTGTAGGGGTCATATCCAAAATGTGCTTTAGTGAATAATCCAAAGAGCTAAACTCTCAGTAGGTCTTCAACCACCCTGAAAAAAAACCCTCACCTGAACAGATGTACCACAGAGGCCTGGGTGTGGCCTGTCCCTGCTGTACCTCCATGACATCAGTGGGAGAGCCAATCAGAGAGTAGCCCCTGCAGGGCATGGCGGCCGTTGGCAGTCCCGACACCTCGTTGAGAAGGGACAGGAAGTTGTCATCGCCTGCGTGTTCCTTCCCCTTGCTTAGAAGGGCGTTCACAGCCTCCTCGGTGCGCCCACATGCCTGCAACAGCCTCGGCACAGGGCTGGGGGTCAGGTTGCCAGGTTTCTCAGTCCGGTTGCCAGGTTTGGGGGTACCGGCAGGGGGGCGGAGGATAACGTGGACGTTGGAGCCCCCGAAGCCGAAGGAGTTGATCCCCACGATGCCACCCCGGACCGGGATTGGCTGGTCCACCACCCGCAGTCGGCCGTCAGTCAGGGCAGGGATGTCAGTGTTGGGACTGTGGAAGTGCAAGTTGGGAGCCCAAACACCGTGCTCCAGAGACAACACCACCTGGAGACAGGAGGAGGAGAAACGAGGAGAGAGGAGTTCCAGGAGGGAGATGATGGAGGGAGAAGTGAGAAGAGAAGCAGCAGAGAGAACGAGGGAGAAGACCACAGTGAACATGTGCACCAGCCTGTCTCACCTTAGCGAGGGCAGCCAGGCCGGAGGCGGGCTCTGGATGGCCCATGTTGGACTTGGTGGAACCAATGAGCAGCGGCTCCCTCTTGGATTGACAGAACACGCTGACAATGCCGTTCACTTCCTGTGGGTCGCCCACCTGGAGGTAAAACAGGAAGTAGCAGGTGAGACACCAGGGGGATGGAACGAGACAGAACACTGCTGGTGAAGTCTATGCACGCTAAAGCATGGACTGCACTGACTTGTGAGATCATGCCGGCTAAGTCTAATATCAGTGTGCGGGTGTAAGTGTCTGTGTGCGTGTGTGTGCACCTCTGTGTGAATGTGTGTGTGTGTGCTCACCTTGGTGCCGGTGCCGTGGGCCTCGATGTACTCCACCTGGTCAGGTGTGATGTTAACCTCTCTGTAGAGAGAGCTGACCAGGCGCTGCTGCATATCACCTGACGGGAAGGTCACACCTGGGCGCGCACACACGCACACACGCACACACACACACACAGAAGGTTACACACAACTCCCCACAGACGTAGCTTCCAGTGTGTGTGTGTGTGCTTGCAGCCCGGTGTCCCACCCCCTGCAGCAGCGCTGTAGCTTCACACCTGGGAGTCACCGGACGCTGTATAGGTCACCTGCTTGCACCACTGTGACTCAGTGTGTGTGCCAGGGTGCGTGTGTGTGTTGGTGGTGTGTGCATTGGGGAGTGTGATATGCCTTTAGAAACAGGAGCTCAGACAGGATGCTGGGTCTAGATTACCAGCCGTGTGTGTGTGTGTGTGTGTATATGGGGGAAGAGGTCAGATTTGTGAGGGCTTTGGCATACAGGGAGGAAGGGCTACAAACCAACAACAAATGTCCCACAGCTGGTATTACCTCTGGCCCACTTAGACTACATACCCTTACGAGCACCTGACTGGCATGTGTGCGTGTGTGCGCGTGTGTGTGTCACAATCCAAAAATGGCATCCCTCTCCTAGTCTGATTATAAATGTATTAAGTTTGAGAGAAGCGACTGGAGGAAAGGTCAGAGTGTGTGTGTGAGGGTGTTGAACGTTCAATTTAAGTCCCCCCTTTAATACCCTCTTTAATCAAACTTTAATCTGCGTTTCAAAGGAGTAAGGAATGAGGCCAGATTAGGCTACACAACGTTTAAAGTGATATTAAAGAGAGGTGTAAAAGAAACGGGGACATCATTCTTCACAGCTGGGTTACAAGGAGTCAATTCGTGTATACGGGTTCAAGCAACACAACTGTGTCCTATCAACAACAGTCAATGTCTTAGCAGTAGATATGTCTAACGCTGCAAGAGCATGCATCGTGCGTGTGTGTGTGTGAGGCGCTCCCTCACCCTGGTCCTTGTATCCGTCTGTGTTGTTGCCTGCGTTGAGCACGGTGGCGTACACCCTCCTGGCTGCAGAGCGCCGGGTCAGCAGCACGGCCACCGCCGCCTCAGAGCGACAGTACCCGTCACCTGTCGGGGACAGGATGTGATGTCAGCAACCTCTGCTACAGAGCTCGCAAACTTGCCATCTCTATGGGACTTCCGCTAACTTCACATCCACCGCCTACCTGAGGAGTCAAAGGACTTGCAGGTCCCCTCTGGACTGAGCATGCCCAGTTTCATGAACTGCACCGAGGTGTTTGGTTTGAGCAGGAGATTGACCCCGCCCACCAGGGCAGAGTCACAGTGGCCGTGGCGAATGGCATTGAAGGCGTTTTCCAGAGCCAACAGGCTGGAGGAGCAGGCGGTGTCGATGGCTGTGCTCGGGCCTGGAGGCGGAGACAAACAGCGAGAGGGGATTGGTCAAAACCAACTTCTAGGAAGTATGACAGACTGACTGTGTAATTCATCAAGGGATACGAGCAAGTTTCTCAAACTATCAAGTTCTTGATGATAGCGAGAGAGATAGCAAGAGAGATAGCAAGAGAGATAGCAAGAGAGAGAGAGAGAGAGAGAGAGAGAGACTAAATCCTTGAGGAATTGGAAGTGACTGTAGACCGGTTCATAAATAAATCTTATGTGTGTGGTGGAGTTGTACCATTGAAGTCGAAGAAATAGGACAGCCGGTTGGCAAACATGGCGCGCTGGCAGCCTGTCATGCTGTATCCTAGCAGCTCCTCTGGGTCTCGGCTGAAGGCCTCGCCAGCCTCCGAGCCACTCACACCGATGTACACGCCCGTCCTGCTGCCGCGCATGGCCGTGGGGTTCAGGCCTGACACACACACACACACACACACACACACACACACACACACACACACACACACACACACACACACACACACACACACACACACACACACACACACACACACACACACACACACACACACACACACACACACTATCAACATCTCTTCCATCTTTCCTTTTTCCATCAATTCATCCCCGCATTGACCCCTTTTCTCCAGCCCCCTCTTCATTCTCTCCTCCCCTCCATCCCCCTCTCCTCACCTCCGTCCAGGATGGCTTCGTAGGAGATCTCCAGCAGCAGTCTCAGCTGGGGGTCCATGGTGTGGGCCTGCTTGGGGTGGACTCCGAAGAACGCAGCGTCGAAGCGGCTGATGTCCTTCAGCTTGCCGTTCCTCCGGGGAAGACCGTACAGACCTGGGAACCACAGACACCCAGAATTACAGACCCCCAGTCGCACACGCCCAGATACAGACGGTCACAGACTCAGAGTTATGGGGAGTTCCAAATACGGAACAACAGAATGACCGTGACAGACTTCCTCTCATGAACAGCACAGAACTGATTGCATGTGACTCAAAACCAATAAAGTTGGGTCGATACTGTATATACACTATACAGCAGGTGGCTATGTTTTCCTGAAAGCTTTGTAACTTGTAACCCTGGGTCAGAACTGAACATGGGGCTCACAGTGGACCTATACCCTCTACTTTCCACTCACCATGCAGAAGGGTGTCCCAGGAACTTCTCCCCTCCTTCCTTCCCTTCCCTCCTGTGGTGTGTGTGTGTGTGTTTGTGAGATCTGAGGTTGTGGGCTAGACTAAGCTGGGCTGCCCAGGCCCATTCAGTCCAACATGAATGTGGGCTTTAGGTGGTTGCCAGGCAATGAGGGATGAGAGGTGCTATTCACACCCAGAAGAGAGAGGGAGAGAGGAATGGGAGGGACAGGAGGGAGAGGGACGAGGAGAGGGAGTTAGAAAGAAAGAAAGGGAGGTTTGCCAGAGAACGGAGGAGAGAGAAACGGATGAGAGTGTGAAAGAAGGAGCCTAAAGAGTTAGCTCTAGGAGAGTCCAAGAGTGACCAAAGACACAAAACAAGAAAGAGATTGAAAAAGAAAGCAAGGGTAGAAAGAGAGACCAAAAGATACAGAAACAAAGAAAGTGAAGACAGCCACAGAGAGGGAGTGATGGGAGAAGGGGAGAGAGAGCGAGAGAGCGAGAGAGAGATAGAAGCAGCGGCAACCTTCCACGGCCAGGTGGTCAAAAAGAAGAAAAAAGCAGCAGAAGAGAGACGCCAGACTCCAAATGAGCCAGGCCTCCTCTCACACCAGCTCACTGAGGCATGGCTTCATGTTGGGTCTCTTCACAAGGGTCCAGGCTGTCTGGACCTTTTGTCTTCACAGGTGAAATTCTACACTGGGGCTTTAATCACTAGACCTACTGCATTACCCACCACTTGCATGGGCCGTTTCAAATTCAAATATTCAGTTACAGTAGGATACAATCAGCCTGCTGCAGCAAACAGTAGACTCAATCAGCCCTGCCAGGTAACCCCTCAAAGGACAGACCTTCACACAAAGCCCTCTGAATTAACTAGGTATAAGACAGACACAGCTACGAGGACGAGATCTGATGAGATCATATTTAGTAGTAGAACACATCCGAGTCAGAGAGCGGTCAGCTCACCTGGCTTCCACCGACGGTCATCCTCTGTTACCATGTCCACCCCATTGAAGAGGTTATCCCAGAATTCCTGCAGGTTGTCGGACTCAGGCAGCCGGCCGGATATCCCGGCTATGACGATCTCGTCCATTCTGGGGAGAGGGGAAGGGGAGAGAGGTGGAGAAAGAAATTACAATACAGGACGATACTCAGCAATAATGACAGTCCGGTTCCATTACTTCCCAGTGGAGAATTTCTATTGAGGGGGCTTTTTTGTCTGAGACGAATCGGAGGTCTGAGAAAGTGGCCCTGAGTGGGACGGGAGAGAGGGAAGAATAGAGGCGAGAAGAAAGAGAAGGGGAGGGAGGACCAGACGCACCCCAGGGGCAGATTCCCACCAAGATGTCTCAGACAAGGCCTGGCCTTAGACAGCCTTATGTCGAACACAAAGGAGATGCACTCCTTGTGCGTTTGTAAAGACGAGATAAAGGTGTTTCGTCGATTCCATAAAGACTAGGGTGCAACGGAGACAAGCCTGGATGTCGAGCTCTGCATCTGCAAAGTGTGTGTGCGCGCGTGCATGCATGAGAGAGCCTTTAAGAGACAATGTGATACTGTATTTCACACGCGTGAATGGACCCATACTTGTTTGTCCGTTCTGTCTTTGTTCCTGGTTTCTGGGCCAGGCTGCCCCTGCTGCCAGCTAGTTTCACCGACCAATCGCATCACCAGGGAGGGGCCAATGGCTATGCCCTCAGAGACTCAGTGAAGCCGAATGTATGTGTGTGTGTGTAGTATGTGGTGCTAGCTCAACACAGTGGCCCTCTGTTAGGACCTCTCCAACAAAGAGAGGCTGAACCTAGCCCTCTTCTCTGGTGCCCCTCTTATGGAACTAGGTGCTCCTCTGACCAGACCGTCCTGCCTGCCCTCCTCTCATAATGTCATCAGGGAAAGGGACTAAGTAGAAATAGCCTTGGTCCAACAGGCCTATTTGGCCTGTTGGCTGAATCTAAGGTCGCAGGGAGAAAGAAGCTACATTGACGTTGTGGATCAATTAGGCTACATTGGGGAATGTGTGTGTCTGTCTATGTCCAAGCAGGTTCCATTCTAAGAGACAAAAGAAGCACAGAATGTAATCCAACATTACAGAACCTGTAACTCACTCTTCCTTCTGTAGTTTATCAGGACAACGTAAAGCAAGATCTGCGCACACACACACACACACACGACACGTTCAAAAACAACATCTGTGCCACACACGCCCTCTCGCTGCTCTCAAACAAGAAAGGATGAGTCAACACATTTTACACTGCCAAGATCCCACAATGCACTGGCACATTTGTCTTGCATGGTTGTAAGATACCGGTCGCCTGTCTGGGCATGCTCAGTAGGCACTAGAAGGGTCACTGCTGTGGTATTGTTACCACGGTGATAAGGTAATTTGGCCTTCGTAATTCATTAGCCTAAGAGCATCCAATCCAACCGGTCAACACAAACACCCTAGCACACGGCACCAAGGTAGAACCTGAGAACCCAGATGGCCAATGAGAAGCACCCACGTGTCTGCAGGCATTGTGACAACAATCGCAGCTATGTCTCTGGTAGCCTTTCTGGGCAAGAGCAGCTATGGAAGGAAACCTTAAGGGATTAACAATTAGGGGGTGTGTACGTGTGTGTGTGTACGAGTGTGTGTGCATACAAGGGATTATTTTATGAGAGAGAATCTATCTCACCCTGATCAACACAGGCATTTTCCACACTCTGATCATGCCCTGGTTTGGTAGACTAGCTGACTGTTGCAACAACCTGGACATGTTGTCTGATAGACAGGCTGGTTGTTGCAACACCATGATCAAGTCCTAGTGTGATTGACGCAATGTGAGTGTAACAACCAAACCCAACGTTGACCTATACAGTAGTAGGACAAAGATTGAGGATGACAACATGGCCTGTCTGTCTCCCTGTTTCTCCCCTGTTCTCCAGGGCTGCTAAAGAGCTGGAACAGCCCAAACAGACCCGGGCGGAGAACAGGAAAAACAGGGTCCCGCCTGTGAGGGTCACATGGTCTCACCTGGCAGGTTTCAGCTCGTCACACAGCCAAAACAGCACCTGCAGCTCTACAGAACCCGCAAATCATAACAGCATGATGCAAGCATAAATTCCTGGGCTAGGCTAACTGGGACATTCTCACGTAATTCGTGGGACCTAGAGAATTGTTTAGAACATTTTGTGATGTTACAGTAGCAGGGTTTGTTCAGATCGTTCTTGCTTGGCTGGGGTTAGTGTAGCTCCCCAGAGCTCCCGCTTCAGGAGCCTTCTGAGATCGGTACCAGAGGCCTTCAATGGACCAGTAGTGTCTGGAGGCCTGTGCAAAGAAGACCTAGTTCCTAACTCCCAGAGGCAGTAGATACACCCCTGGACTGTCCCAGGGCGTGTCCATGAGAACCTGCATGCTGGCTGAGAGCATGCTGGCTATTGGTCATGCAGGACATGTGGCTACTGTTTCCTCCAACCTTACCACACTATGTTACATTCCACATGTGGGCTCTAAAGTGTGTCTGCTAGTCTCCTTTCCCCACCAGGTCCTGAAAGCCAACTCTGAATGGCCTGGTAGTGAATGTCAGGACCTGTTGCAATGGACCGCAGGGTCTGCAGAGTAGCAGGACTAAGACAGGGCAAGTTACACTGTCATGCACTGTTCCACTTCATCATTGTTAAAAATACTCCTTATCAAGCACAGCTAACTTCACATACCATCCATGTCCCAGAAATGAATACTGAGGCAGCATTATCGGAAGAATGACTTCTCAGACAGGTCATTCGTCATCTTCAACATTTTAAAATGACTGTTGGAGTCCTTATCTTGAAATACCTAAACCATGGATTTGACTATGTAAAGGCAACATAAGAAATTTAAATGTTTTGACTGAAAACGTCTGTCATCAGACCGTGACATGCCTTGTCATTTACAGGTAGTAGCCTCTAAATTTTATCTAATCCCTTAACACGGTTTAGTGTAATCTAACTATTAGAGCACACGGGGCCTTCCAGCCGCAACGCTGCCTATAGTGCGCGTTATGAGCTGTGAACTACGCAGTCTGTTATCTCGTTCTGCTGCTCTTAATTTAGTACAGGAGGAGAGACGGCACGCCAGACGCATCTCACGGTTTCCTGTTCCACAACATAAACAACTCCAAATATATCAAACTATATAATAGAATACGTACCCAAAAATATGACCACTATGATGCCGGTACAGAACAGCTAAACCGTGATGTTATCTAGCCGCATCACCATCTTGAGTCATATTGACAGTGACAATGAACCCAACCACCCCATTAAAGCAAACGTTACACTTATACATTTACATTTAAAGGATTAACTATCTCGTCTGTTTATCCTCATATGTGACCATACGGTTCTGATGAGGCCATGTGCTGCATATTTATGTTCCGTCCCAACATAAGCTGGACTGATGGGATGGTCTCTAAGAAACCGCGGTTGTCATTACGGAGCGTCTCTTTAAGAGGCTGGATATGAAGACCGAACGATAAACTAGCTAGCGTTGCTAAAGTACACTTTTTTCTTACCTGTTAGAAGATGTTTTAATTGTTCTTCAAAATCACAGTTAGTGGACCAAAATGTTAGTAAACAGTTAGCATGTATTCCCTTTGATAATCCCGTATCTTCTTTATCTTCGGCGTGTGCCTGACTGTGAGTGTGTTCCTGTTACAGTAGCTCGGGGGGAATCGAAATCTCTTCCCGTTCCCTGCCTAGCCCTTTCAATTTATCTCGCTTCTTTGATTCCCTTTCTCTGAAGAATTTAAATGTCTGACATTCTCCCCGGCCACGCCACATGGGCTGACAGCTTGGTTAGCTGCTCAGGCCAATGAGAAAAGAGGCAGGGACTCAGTCCTCAGCCAGTAGTGGGGTGATTCGCTGAACTCTCTTTAATTTCAGAGAAAAAAACGGACATCGCAGGGTGAGGTTACTCGAGTTCATTAGGAACGAGTCGGATGAAACCATCCTTGCGTCGCCTACCGCCACAGTTCAAGTTGATCAAACAAAACGTATACCTGAAATACTCGGTCTGATTGCATTTCGAAATGTTGCAAAGACTTGTCTATGTGCAACAGCCCTTCGAAATTGGGAAACTCAAATTGATGACCATTTGTATTTATTTCATAATTTACGAATTATTTCATTCGGCATTTTTGCGCCTTACAATATGGTATGTGGATATATAATTAAGGGTAAGCCCATGTGTTCACTTTCATCACTAACAAATGTAATTTAGTAATCAAGCCTTTCGTATTTGTAGTATGTGCATGTTTTATACATTGCATGTGAAACTACATCATTATAATTAGCCAAACAGAAGTTTTTTTAAAGAGTTGCATTTTTTTTATTTATTAAGCTATGCCTGTTTTAGATTGCAGTTCAATCGAATCAGTTTTTTGTCAATATAAAGAATGGATTTTAATGCAAACGAGTTATATCGTGAATATTAAAAAACTTATAGAGAAACAGTCAGTCTCGCAACACAGGCAACCATGATAAGAAGCAGCTCACTTGGGGTTCTCAGCCACACGTTCAGCTTTAAAACACGTGGTACACAACGGAATGGCATTCGCCATATTCTAAATAGGCATTTTTATGCACCAATCATAGAACGGGGGTGTGTGAACCCCTCCAATCATCGTGAATGCGAGGGAGTTGCTAAGAAATCGGTCGAACAGATGACAGAAACGGGCGGGACTTGATAGCAGAACATTGCACAGTGATGTCATGGGGAAGATTGGTTTACGGCGGTCGTGGTTACTTGTTTAGAAAGCAGGCGCCACCGGCGCTGCATGAAGTCTAATACACGTAATGTCACAATGTGTATTCATTCACTGACCACATAAATCACCACATATATTACTTATTTTTTTATTTCAAGTAATAAAATACGATATTTGTCACGGAGTAAGTGATGGACATTTGTTTATTGAAATTCACAGTAATTCATAATTATTTATAAAACATTTGATATAGGAGACAGGTGAGGAAACAGTCAGCCACACACAGGATTTTCATGATTGGTGACATAAATGCAAAAGTTATCACTAGTGTCCATCCATCCATCCGTCCATGTCTACGCCCATCCTTCAGTCTTTAATATTGTAGTTCCTGATCTTTCCACCCCTGCTGGCAGGCTTGGTGTTTCTGATTTTGGCTGAGGGTTGGTTGGGCCTGGTGGTGGTTCTCCTCTCCTGGACAGGAGCTCTGGTCCCTTGTAGCCCCCTCATCTGCCTCTCTGGACTGGCCTCTTTCAGCTCACACCTGGTCATCTCCACCTGATCCCCTGTGCGAATAGATCTTGTAATCACACCACCATAGACCAAGCACTGTCTCAGTTCACACAACAGATGGCCGGTGCAGCAGAGTATTTCTTTTCATTCAAACTTCTAATTGGTTAAGCAGAGTATTGTGTTTTTTTGTTGCTGTATTAAACGTGGATGTATCTATGCATCCTTGTCAGTGCACGTCCATGTGCAGTGCATGTCTTGTAGCACTGTTCACGTGAACGTCCAGTGTGTCTCTGCAGCATGATGTTTAAACCTTGGCAGGCTCTCTGCAGCTGAAGTGATACCTGTTCTCAGACAGCTGGAGTGCTGGCTGTCCCTGAGGCCAGCCACTTTACTGAGGCATCACATACACACAGAAAACACACACGTACACACGCAAAAATGCACCCCCCCCACACAGAGAGACACAAAGAGAGATACACACGAACATACATTCGGGGCACACACACTTTGTGTGCCAAGGGAAATGCATGTGCTAGGCTAGGATAGCCAGATGACTAGTCAGCAGCACTTCCTCCAGCAGGCTGGGGCACTGCGTGCCCCCATGCCTGGCTGGGGCTAACAAGGCCAGGGGACTCAAGGGAGGGCACCATAGGGCAGACGACCAGGAGTAACGCAAGGTGACAGTATCGTAAAGCTACGTTGAGGGGGTTGGGAAACTCTGGCCCTGATCCCCCAGAAGTGGAACAGGAACAAGGACAGCACATTGGCTTATCACACCCTCAGCTATGCAATCCTGTCTATACCGCAGTCCACGGTTTGTGAAACATTTTTAGTTTTATTGTTTCACAAGGGGCGTTTGATATGTGGCCTAAATATACAGTGCTGCAATGTGGCAAGACACTTAGCAAATAGGTTTAGACCTAACCTTGTGTGTGAGAGATTATATGATGTGTTGTGACAGAGTGATACTGGGCTGGTTGAGGCTCTCTAGAATGCTGAAACACCAGTCTGTATGAGATGAGGTGACTCAGATAGAACACACCCCTGGCAGGCTATTTCCTGGAAATCTGTCCATGGAGGAGACAACAATGACAACATTGACAACAATGACCAATTATACAATTGGCTACCACATACTGTAACAGCATTAAAACTAAGTACAGGTGAGTTTGCTTATAAGTATGTGAGGCAGTGAGAATACAGACATTTTTATTTGAACCTATAATTTATATAGTAAATTTAAACTCATTTTAGACACATTCATTTAATACCAGGAGTGAACTTATGTACAGCAGATCCACCTCATGAGAGTGGGCCTTTCTAAACTCTCACTGAGTAAAATGATGACTGCTGGTGTTAAATTGTGTGTGTAGAGTGTGTGTGAGAGTGTGTGCGGACAGAAAGTGTTGAGAGTGACCCTAACCTGTGTCAGAGCTGAGTCTGGGTGTGGTGAGCACAGAGGGGCTCGGCCCTCTGTCCAGCACCTGCCACACCTCCCTCAGCGAACCCTCCGTCGCCAGGGACGACACCAGCGCACCAGACGGGCTGGAGGAGGAACGTGACGCCACGTCCCGTTTCAACAGGGTTGGTGATTGGCTGAGAGGAGGAGGCGTGTTCTCCTTGCTCCGAGAACGCTGTCAAGGACAGAGAGGGCAGGGTGAGGGGGTTGCATCGCTATTGTGTTACGACCACACGCACAAGGTAGTATTGAGAGTTAAGTCCCTGTGTAATGTCAGCATTGTTTAGCGAGTGGATGGGTATCACACTGAAGGCTACACCACTGTAAAGTGATAGTGGTTCAGATCACTAATGCTGAGTGAAGAGAGCTGCTCCAGCCGGTCAGGGTTAGGGTCAGATCACAGCAGTGTCAGGCTGTTACCTCCTGTCTGTGTGTGTCCCTGCTCCCCTGGTCCCAGGGGTTGGCAGCCCTGTCCCGGCCTGGGCCCTGCCCCCCACCTTCCCTGTTGGAGAGGGGCTGTACCCTGACGGAGGCCCCTGTCCTGGGTTCCCTCTGAGCGTACTGCAGTTCCTGGGGGAGGCACAGAGACGGGTCAGACTAGAGCGCCCTCTACAGGATGCCTGGGGAGTAGCACCAGACTAGAGATTCTCCTGGAGAGGAGTTTACATTGTAAAATCTCCTCAGAGAACACACTTAGGTTTGGTTGAACTGAAATGGATTTTGTGAGATTCTAGACCAGGGTTCTCCAATCCTGGTCCTCGAGGGCCGCTGTCCTGCATGTTTTAGATGTTTCCCTGCTCCAGCACACCTGATTCAAATGAGTGGGTTGTTATCAAGCTCTGTGGAAGCTGGGTAATGACCATTCATTTGAATCAGGTGCGCTGGAGGAGGGAAACATCTAAAACATGAAGGACAATGACCCTCGAGGACCGGGATATGAGAACCCTGTTCTAGACAATAAAACATAGATTTCCCTATGGGATTAATAAAGTCTTATCTTAATGTTATCAGGTCTTAATATGAGTTTAGTTTGACCTAGTGTATTTACTCCTCTCTTTTATCAAACAAGGAGTGACGGAACAGAGTGGAGAGGCTGACAATCCTGAGTGCAGTGTGGCGCCACCTGTGTGGTGAGTTGGTACTGCAGCTGCTCCAGAACAGACAGCCGCCCCTGCTGATGGTCCGGTCCGGGGCCAGACCCGTCTCTCTCTGGCCCCGCTGCCTCTGGTGCTGGAGAAAACACAGGCACTGGCTGGGGGACTGAGGGGAAGAGGGAGGGGGGGAGGGAGGGAGAAAGATGAACACAAAAGAATGTGTGTGGGGTGTTTGTTCACCATGCGGTATGTGCAAGCTCTTTTGAGTCTCCCATAATCCTGCAGTTCAGCAGTGATCAGGGTGGTGAGGCGGAAGAGCAACACGGAAGCTTCCTGTCCAGTCAACACTGCCCTCCACTCCATCTCATCACAACAGGGATAGACTTCCTGGCTTTGATGCTAACTGTTTAAACCAACAGGTGCCATGCCCACCGCTCATGTAACTCAGGACAGTATTGCATAACAGAACAGTGTTTCTAAGGAGTTCTGTGCCAGGGGTTGTTACCAAACCCCGGTGACTACCAGAGTCCAGTTCTAGGGGGTGTTTTCCTATGACTGGGCTGAACTTGTTTGCCCTATATTGAGAGTACGGTGTTGCCCGTTAATTATATGCACAAAGCAGAAGTCTAAAACAAGCTGCCTGGTGTTGGAATCAGGCATACCCTCCAGTCCTGCATGGATGAGCTGGGAGCGGAGCCGATTCCCCATCTCAATCAACTGCTGCTTGTCCCTGCTCAGACGGGCAATACATCGGGCAGCCTGCTTCAGTCTGGTCTCTGGCAGTGGGGAGCTGGGTTTATACCCCTGGGCGGCCCCCAGGCCCACCCCAGACCTCAGGGATAGAAGCTGCTGCTGTCTCAAACGGAGGTTCTCCTCCTGCAGCTCATGTACCATCTCACTCTGAATGGAGGGATGGACGGAGAGAGAGAACGAGCAAGAGGGAGAAAAAAGAGAAGGGAAGACAAACTTCTTTCACAACAAAGGAAAAAGTCTTGATGACTGACACACAAGGTGGTTTCCACGTTACCTGTTCACAGACAATGGGCTCTCTCCTGCTGGCGATGTCCATCTTCAGAGCCGATACCTGGTTGCCCAGGGCAACCGTCTCAAGGTTGGTGAGGATGCTTCCCTTTTGGTACTCCTCTTTCTCCCTCCTCACTTCTGCCAGCTCCATCTCTAAGGCAACCAGCTTCTGGTGCAGCCCCGCCTCCTCTGCCTTCCAACTCCGCTTCTGATTGGCCAGCTCCAAGCGCAGCTCCTCCCCCTCTACCTGCTTGGAATGACACTGGACGAAAAGATGCAGAGATGAGATAACAGGCTAAACAGTTTAGATGACACGAGAGACAGCAGTTTTTGTAACAGTTGGGGAATATTTGTGTGTTACCTGCTGTGTGAGGGAGGCCATGGCAGACTCCAGGTGTGCGACCCTAACCTCATGCTTTCTCAGTGCTGCAGTTAAAGCAACCTTCACAACACGCAGACCACCTGACCAGGACACACAGCCAATGGCCAATCAGAATGTTGCATGTCATGTGAAAGTTGTCTATCTCAACATTCCTAAGAATATCCACCCCTTTCAACATCAATTTAATGTCAATTTAACGATGGTCTTACTTGTTTACGGCCTGTCCAATCATAACTTTTTCTTAGAACTGGTTTCCTAACAGTTCAGTTTTTCCTACTGTGTATCTGACCAGTGAGTCTCTCCTAATCCTAGTGTCTCCTAATCCTAGTCTCTCCCACCAGTAATCCCTCACTGATGCTTCCAGCTGTGGTCTTCTTAACCAGCGGCTGCCTTATCCTCTCTCACCTATGGTCTCATTGAGCGAGCGGATGTGGTTCTGCAGGTAGGCGTTGTCTGCTGAGACGGGGTCCAGCGGGAGGGCCAGCGGGGGGACCAGGGAGTCTGTGGGGGAGTTCAGGGCTCTGGTGGCCCCATCTAGCTGCTCCTCCAGCTGTCTGCAGCGTGCCTTAACCTCTGACAGCTGCTCCTCCATGGCCTCAGTGTACCCTGGTGAACACACACACACAGCCCATCATAAACACACACAGAGAGCCCATCATAAACACACACACACACAGAGCCCATCATGAACACACACACACTCACAGAGCCCATCATAAACACACACATACACACAGAGACCATCATAAACACACACACACACACACACACACACAGAGCCCATCATAAACACACACATACACACACATACACACACCATAAACACACACATACACACACAGAGCCCATCATAAACAGACACACACAGAGCCCATCATGAACACTAGCACACACGCTGGGGGTTGACTGATTATCGGCGCCGATAATTTTTATGGTTATCGGTATCGGTCATTTTCAAAACCGATTTACAGATTTTATTTAATTTTTTCCTGCACCACAACCTGGTGCTGCTGGATTGAGACTCGCTGGGGGTTGACTGATTATCGGCGCCGATAATTTTTATGGTTATCGGTATCGGTCATTTTCAAAACCGATTTACAGATTTTATTTAATTTTTTCCTGCACCACAACCTGGTGCTGCTGGATTGAGACTACATTTACATTTAGTCATTTAGCAGACGCTCTTATCCAGAGCGACTTACAGTAAGTACAGGGACATTCCCCCCGAAGCAAGTAGGGTGAAGTGCCTTGCCCAAGGACACAACGTCATATGGCACGGCGGGGAATCGATCCGACAACCTTCTGATTACTAGCCCTACCCATTTTATTAGATTATAAAACTTTTACATGTATTTTCCATTATTTGTTCATTTGTTGCTTGTAGTGGTTTAAATGTAGTTAAGTTTTCAGAATGTTGATGGATGCTGCCTGCACTTTTTATGTTGTGGTTATTATTATTAATATTAATGTTGTTATTATTAACAGTTCTCAGAATTAAAGATTTTGTTAAAATCATTTAAAGAGACTCTTTGTCAGAGGCCTTTTTATTCTTAATTTTGAGAAAAATTAAAATTTTCACACTAGATATGTACTGTATATTGGTTTAAAACATCGGTTATCGGTCTACTTGATCTGTAATAATCGGTATCGGTATTGGTCCTGAAAAACGGATATCAGTCAACCCCTAATGTGTTCCCCCTCCCTTAACATGCAAAGGGTCTGTCCTGCCATCATGTGTATTATTTCACCTGATATAATGTTTAAGTGCCACACTAAGTGCGTGTACAGTGTGTGTGTACATTGTATGTGTGTGTGTCATCTTCACCTAGTGGACTGGTCTTGTCAGTGGTCTTGGCTGGAGGTCCAGCGGGCTGCAGGGTGGAGGTGAAATCCCCTGGGACTCTGGGATGAGCAGGGACAGGAGCAGGGACAGGAGCAGGAGCATGGGCAGGAGCAGGGGTAGGAGCAGGGACAGGAGCAGGGGTAGGAGCAGGGGCAGGAGCAGGGGTAGGAGCATGGGAGGTCCTCTGCTGGCTAAGGACCTCCATATCCCTCCTCATCTGGGCCACCACAGCCCTTAGACTGCTGTTCTGCTGCTGCAGCAGACGCAGCTCTTCAGACGGGAGGGAGGCCACGCCCTGGCCTGGTCTCGAGCCCTGCACACACACACACACACACACACACACACACACACACACACACACACACAAGGTTCATCTCCATGACCACTAGATGGAGTAGTAAGTCTGTACTGCTGTAGTTCCTTATCATCTCTACCTTCAGTATTGTCAGGGTCTGTCAGACTTAGCTTATCCACCACCTCACACAGCTGATGTACTAATGAGAAGTCAAGGTTGACTGAAAACCTACACCCATGTGTCTTCCAGAACGCAACAGGAATTGCTCAGAGGCATGGTGACCTTTGCCTCCGCAAAACTCCTGACCTTTGGTGTTGTGACAGAAAGCGAGTCCAGTTTCCCAAACCAAGCAGATGTCTTTAACAGCAAACCTGGGGTCAGATCACCAACACCCCACCCAGCTAATACATGACACACTAGTTGACTTAGCATCTGATCTAGAGTCAGATCAGATCGTTTGGGTGTTGTTACAGGGTAAACAGGCCACAGGAACAACTTCTGCTGATGCAATTATGAAGACTGGATTCTCTGTTTGAGCAAAACAGTTTGTCAACAGTCCAAACAGACCAGGTTGAACTTACTAGATCATGTCATAATGTAATGCTTTCTAAGTGACGTATAGGCAGGAATTTACAACCTCTGGATTTGCAGTCATACTCTACCACAGAGCTATCCACCAATCTCTCTGAAGTGAGTTTATGGTTTCTAAACATTTCACGGTCCAACTGGGTCGGACGTTAAATCCTGGGCCAGGTGGAGGGAGATGATGTCACAGGGAGAGCATATGGAAGTCAGGTTTACACAGCGTGCTACAGCTGACATGGCGGGGTGGTTAGAGTGGCGGTCGGTCAGACGAGAAAGAGGATGGGGAAAAGGAGGGGAGCTTCAACTGTAAAATTCCTCAGCTGGCTGCTTGTGTCCATAGCCACCAGAAGAACTGTAGCAGCCAGAAAGTCAGCCAGCAGCTAGCCAGCCTGCCAGCCAGAGGAAAAGGTCATCAGATCACTCTGGAGGCACAGGGAAAGGCCAGCTCCTAAAAAAGACATCTGGATGAACCGGCGTACGAGATAGACAGAGAGAGAGATAACGAGAGGGGGAGGGGAGATGGGGAGGGGGGGTGTAGGGAGAACATGCCACCCTGTCAGGGTACAGCAGCTCTTCTCAGATGCTATTTCAAGACCCTTTAATCCAGCATAACTAACGGCGGCCAAAACGATCCAGTTTCAGTCACGCCTCCGGTAGCTGTCCCCTCAATCTAGCCCCCCAGAATAACTGTGGTAACAACAACACTTGTCTGGGTTCGGGTTCATCCAGACCTGAGCTTCTCCGCCACACACACACACACACACACACACACACACAGCAGGGAGCCTTTGCCTCAACATTTCCATTTCTCCCGGAGTGTGTTTACTGTACCCGCAGGGCCTGGTCTCTCTCTGCTGTGACGGTGCGCAGTAAGACCCCCACGTCCTGCAGCTCTCTCTCCCTCTCCCTCAGCTCTGCCGCTGCCTGGGGACCACAGCACAATCCTCCACGTCACTGTCACAGCCCACAGCCTCTGTGTGTGTGTGTGTGTGTGTGTGTGTGCGTGCGTGTACCTGGTCCCTGGCCTGGGTGAGGCCCTGTATTAAGCCCTCGCTGGCCAGGTAGTGCTCAACCTTGAGGTCCTCACAGCGTCTCTGCCACTCCAGCTCCAGCTGCACCCTCCTCTGCTCCAGGGCCTTCTCCCTCTCCACACCCAGGCCCAGCTGCTGCTTGTACCTGGGACACACACACACACACATCAAGCCATCAATCGATCCCTTTATCCTCTCCACTCCTCCACCCCGCCCCCCCACCTCTGTCTCCTCCTCACCTCTCTGCCTCCCCCCTGCTCCTCTCCAGTTCAGTCCTGAGCTTGGCTTCTCTTTCCTGCAGGGCCAGCAGCTCTGTGTCCTTGACGACAGTCTCCTTGGAAACCTGAGTGATGTATGTGTCCCAGCCAGTTCGAGTCGTCTCCAGCTCAGTACGAAGCCTACAGACAGACAGACAGACACACATACACACAAACACACACATACACAAAGGTAAGGCATTCCATTGCTATATTTAAAAGTTATGTGACTCTTACCGTATTAGCACAAGAAGTATATGGATGGGTATTGTCCTTAAAGGAATATATTAACACTGAACGCAATGCTGTCTATGGATCCTATTGGGAGGCGTGTCTTTTCTTCACTGCGCTCTCTCCTTTCACACATGGTTACGTAATCACAGCTCTGTTGACAGCACCAGTGATCAACACCCACACACTTAATCACTGGCTATGCATGCACACACACACACACACACACATGGACACACACCTCTCTATCTGCTGGTCTCTGAGTGCGAGTGCCTCCGCCTGCTCTCTCTGGGCCCTGCGTGTGTGTGTAGCCATAGCGTCAAGCTGGCTCTGCAGCTGGGAGGACTGGGTCTCCACCAGGCCCAGCTGGGAGGAGTGAGCCCCCCTCAGAGCCTCCAGCTGGGCCTCCCTCTCCCTCACGGCCCGGTCCAGATCTTCATGCCTACACAAGACACGCACCGATGAGTGACCTGTATTGATCCTCATGATGATGATGATGACATCAGCAGCCGGACTCACTTCCTGTTGCAGGCCTCCTCCTCTGTCCTCCTCCTGGCCTCCATCTTCCTCAGCTCCTCCTCCAGCTGCCTGATCCTGACGGCACGGTGAGAGTCTCACAGCGCGTACACAAACACACACACACACACACACAAGTACAGGCCAGACTCAAAAGACACCAGCACGCTACATCAGTACACCCACACACACACACACACACACACGGGTGTACCTGCTGTCCTTGACCGCCGTGATGTCCTGTATCTCCAGCTGCCTGCGCTGCAGCAGGGTGTGTGTGTTCTGACAGAGCTCCTCAGAAGCTGTCAGCCTCTCCTGGGTCTGGAGCTGGGTCTGGGCCAGGACCTCAGCCTCCTTAGACAGCAGCTTGACCTGGGGGCACACACACACACACACACCAGGGATGAACACAACTTTCACCCAACCAGCTTTAGCTGGGAATTTTTACACACACAGATACATGTACACACACTCCTCACCTTGAGCTCGTGAGCCAGAACCACAGCGCGCATCTCGTCCATCCTCAGGTTGAACTCATGCTCTCTCAGTCTCAGATCATTATCAAAGTCAGCCATCAGCTCCTGATAACACAAAACCCTATCAATAACATTGATCAATAACACCGCTGTACCTCGTCCACCAGACTGTATTGGTATGATATGATGGTTTATATTTGGACATATGCAAACATGTGGTACTGGAGCAAAGCTGAACTGAGGGTCAGTAGCATTGCTATGGAAAGTGTTGCTATGGGGAGTGTTTCTATGGGGAGCTTCCCTAATGTTTATGAGGCCTGTGCAGTCAGGAGTCAGGGTAACTAGGCTGTTCTGGTTTAACTATGTGGGTTCTGGATAATGGAAAGACGGAGGGGGTTAGGGTTAGGAGGGGGGTAGGGTAACCTCAGAATGACTACTGTGTCATGCCAAAATGGTTCTTCCATCTGACCTGAGCAGTCAAGCCCAGCAGCCCCCTAGCTGAAGCTTCTCATTCACCAGAGCAGGAGTCACCATCTCCTGTTGCCTTCTTGAGAATGTTCAGTACAAACACATAGCTTGGTGGAGGGGGTCTTAAAGTCACTGAGTTCATCATCAGACAGTTTGCCACCTGCACACACTAAACACCCCTCCACACACGTGACTGCAGGTCGGGCTCATGTTCAGGGGAGTCTAGGTTTATTGTAGAGGTACTGATGCTGTAAAGGCTCCTCTTTAGTCTGTGTGTATGGGTGTAAGTGTGTGTATGTGTGTGTGTGTGTGTGTGTGTGTGTATGTGTGTTCACCTGTTTCTGCAGGGCCAGCTCCCCCTCGACCTCCTGTAGGCGGTGCTGCAGATCTCGTTTCATCCCTTCATATGCCTCCCTCTGCTTCTGGATGTCTCCGTCCTTACAGCTGACACACACACAGCCAACCATGCTCAGAGCTAGGCATCACAGAGAGGATTTACTCAAAACACGTTCTCCTTTGCCCTTCTTCTCCTGTCCCCTCCATCGGTTCCTCTACCCTCTGGCAGATCTCACCCTTGCAGTCTTTCCAGCTGCAGCCTGTGTTCAGCAGCTCTCTGATGACTGCGTCGCCTCTCTTCCTCTCTCTCTCTCTCCTCCTTTTCTCTCTGCTCTTGCAGTTTGGCCACCTGAATACGAAGCTGGCTCACCTCCTCTTGTCTATAGCAGAAAACAGCCGTTTGGAATGGTAAAAAGCGACCCCTCAGCAAATGGCAGCAAGTGTGGTTAAAAAGGCAGAATGGAAAATCAACACTCCTCACCTGGCGGTCTCTGTGGCCTGAACTCTTGATGCCATTGCGTCATATTTCTCCAGTTCGCGGTCCCTCTCCTCCAGCACGGTCAGGTTGTAACGGAAGTCGTCTCGAAGCTGCTGAAAGCGCTGTCTGAGGACGGAAAGCTCGTCCTGAGTTCCGCGGAGTGATGATTCCAGCTGCAGTACGCGCAGGCTCTGCAGCTCCTTCCACTCCCGTTCCTTTCTGGCCAACTGGGCCTCCAGGTCGCCTGCGGCTCCATACGACTGCATAGCAGCTGCGTTGAACAGAGATATTCCTACTGTACTGTACTTGACGACAGCTACCAGAAGTTGACGTTAGCTAGCTTAGTTAGCATGGTTTTGAAAAACAGGAAGTTTTTGGCATATATTATGTAGCATAACCCCAACATAACTTAATTTGTATCCAAACGGTGAATATCTTGTGGATGACTAAACTGTGGATATCTAGCCAGTTAGCTTAACAAACTTCCTTCTCCCACTGATGTGAGCTGTTTCTATGGAAACAGAAACGCTGTCCGTCGTCGAAATATTCCGTGTAATACATGAGCCGAGAAGAGAGCAGCCTACCGTTCACTGTGCAATACATTATTTTAAAAAATGATTCTTGTTTTTCTTTATTCATATAAGGTTATTATTTATGGTACTACAAAGTTCTTATTTTATGACTACATTGATACTACGCCGTCTAAGAATTCCGACCGTGGATGTTATCGACTTCTGTAGGCCCCAAATTTTAAAGTGGTGGATATGCCTATATTCCTCTCGCAAAAGGGCGACCTGGACTATTAAAAAAATATATGAAGAAACTTAATTTGAGTTTATGTAAACTATAAGGAAGTGCATGCATCAACGTAATTTATGATTCGCCATGCCTTATCACCAGTCGTTCAAGGATGACACGTAAAAAATAGTTTATAGTTGTAGGCTATAGCGACGTAAACTGCAAAACCTCAAGCAGCATACGGCCCTAAATAGACCATGTTTCGAAATGTGAGTAATTGTGAATGAGGGGTCAGATTCGAGTCAAATTAGGTGTACTGCAAGGTCCTATGTGTACGTGCAGCGTGGCACAGGTAAGCTCGAGGTAGAACAACAGGAAACAATACACCTGTCAGTAGGCTTTACTGAGGCTCCCGCATGGCACCAGGCCAGTACCACCGGTCTAAACTAGTCATAAGGTAGGTGCAACACTACCAAAGCAGTGACTGATCTATGTGTGAGAGAGAAAGAGAGAGAGAGAGAGAGAGAGAGAGAGAGAGCGAGAGCGAGAGCGAGAGCGAGAGCGAGAGCGAGAGAGAGAGAGAGAGAGAGAGAGAGAGAGAGAGAGAGAGAGAGAGAGAGAGAGAGAGAGAGAGAGAGGAGCAGCGAGCGCAGTTCAGAAACGTGCGGTAACGGATACCGTGCCAGGGGGGGACCACTCTTAAACGCCACACCCGTCACACGCCCCAAAGGTAAATCAACAGAGGGGGCTGGATAGAGCGTGTGACAGTGACAGTCTACGGGGAGTTTCCCCCCTACGCAGATAGGAGAATAAAAGCCGGAATAAGGACGTATTGCGCATGGTCCGAGGAAGCACATCTGGACGGACTACAGCATCAGCAACAGGTATGGTGTTGTATAGAATTAAGGATGATCTCACAGCTGTCATTGTAGAAGGGACGCAAAGTCAGTCGCTTTATGTTTATATTTAATTATATGCTTAAGTGCTGGTGCGAATCATAACACTCACAGCCGTTTACATTCCAAATATCACAACCATTCCCCCGATGCTTTACTTTCAACAGGTTGGCCGGGGTAATGCCGTTATATTCTGTGCCACAGAAGATAATCTTAGATCCGACCTGAATAAGTATTATTTTTCAAATATTACTGTATTCATGTTTCGCGCAAAGGCAACTAGGATGAGTGACGCGCGTATGACGTTTTAAAATTTGGACCGAATCCAGCACATCCATTAGAGAGTAGTATGATGAAGAATAATCGCACGGGATGTGCGACTGTCGCGCATTGGCTACGTGCGCATGGCTGCATCCTCAGATGCTGATGGACTACACAAGCTCACGTGAGTGGAAAGGAAATACAGGCCAACCCACTCAAGCAGCAGAACACGGGGCTCTTGTGGAAAGGCATGCCGACCAAAAACCTGCCATGAAATGCGTCATAATCCAGATTACATTTCTGGAATAGCCTATAGTTGGAGCCTTGGTCAGGTTCTGTAGATTCTAATCCTCTATGGATTACAACAGCAGACAACATCTGACCGATTTTCTTCCCAGAGAATAATTATAGAATTATATATATTGTTAAATGTAGTGGAGAAAAAGGAGTGAATTCTTCATCTCTAGATGTTTAGTGGATCCACACACACACTGACACACACATCTCATGACTCTTATTGAGAGACTTGTTGGTTAGTTGTAACTGATTTTAAATTATTGTACTCGCTGTGAAATATATTATTGTTGCTTGCTTTCTACAGGTACACTCTTGCACTTTTGAGGTTCATGTTGTTTAATTGTAACTTGTTTAAATACATGCTCGTATAGTTCTTCCGTTTGGCACTTATTTGGTTTTTAACAATGTATACTTCATGTTTTGACTACCCACAATGTTTGGGGCTATCTCGTTGTTATGATTAGTGATCTATGCACTTTTGTAAAGCTCTCTCTTGGAAGTCGCTTTGGATAAAAGTGTCTGCTAAATGAATACATGTAAATGTAAATCTCACAGTACATCACTGGATGCAACATAACTGGATGATTGACATGGTCCAGAGAAAGAGATCCTAGCCTTGGTCATAGTGTATGTGTGTTTGCATCAGTGTTCTGGACAAATGTCAAGGTTTTATTTTGGGGAGCTGAAAGTAGGGCCAGGAAAGAACTTGTGGTGAAGTGGGTGTGGCAGAAAGGAAGGTGTCTGTGACATATTAGGGAGCCTGTTTGTTTGCTTTTAAAGCTTGAAACTGGAGATCATGGACACACATACACTCACTCCTGTACACACGTGTGCTGTATGAACATTACTCACACCATCTGAGCTTCAGGTGTTTCTAGTGGTGTGTGGTGTAACATGCAGTCAAATATCACTAGTTATTGAGTCTTTATGCATGCTGTAGCGTGGTTTGCACATTTAAGATTAGCAATACTTAGTTTATAATAATGTATAGTAGTTATTGGGGACACCACCTCTGATTTGTGAAAGGAGCAGAGGAAACCTGAATAATATTGAATAATAGCACTTATAATAATCAGTCTAATCTTAAGTAGTGAATTCTATGAAAGTAGAGCAGATCATATAACGTGAGAGATGTGCGAGTATTATACACAATGATTTATTTAAGAGAATGTAATTATAGTGAACGTATACCAGATAAGTTATGGGTTAGTTGGGATAAAACAGTACAGTAGGCCTAAATTCTAATGAGAGCGCACTACACAATGGCTGCGTAGAGCGCGTGTGGAGAGGGAGGGGGAAGAAAATGGAGGAAGAGGTAGAGAGGAAGAGGCTTCTTCATCCATTGTTACTATATATAGTAACAACGGACAATCAATGGCAACTGACCTAACGATGGTGTAGCAGAGAGTCAACAGATGAAGCATGGTACCATCCACACCTTTCTCCTACCCCAACAAGGGAAGCGTCTTTCCCCCTTTGTCCTTATCTCCCAGAGCAGGAGCTTCAAAGCCTTGACCCAGCATGGGGTCAGGAACAAAGGCCACACGGTCCCACAGTATCAGAACAAAAGGATTTACAAGGAGGAACTTTCTTGTGTGGATTTAAAAACATTTAAATTAACACGCCGTTACCAGGACGACGCCCAGGTGGAAGTAACTGACCAATGAGAGAGGTCACCTTCACATGGATAACCCCCTGTTCTTTGGAGTATAAAACCACCAAAAGTACAATATTGTACTAGTACCGCTTGTTCGTAGGATTAACCTGAGGTGAACGTGTCACTCTCTAACCTATTCCTCTTAACCTGCACATTCACAGAGCGCCCGGAAGAGAGATTCCGTTTTCTATTCGTTGGACATAACGAACCATTGACTCTGTCCTTCAAACCGACAAAAGTAACTGCGATTTGCAATATTTCTTACTTGTGACATATTGGCATGTTGTGATTGAATTGTTGATGTTTGATTGTATTTTACAAATGATTGAACTTAACCATCGTTAGGTCAGTTGCCATTGATCGTCCATTGTTACTATAGAAGCCTCTTCCTCTCTACCTCTTCCTCACTTTCTTTTCCTCCCCCTCCACAGGCGTTCTACGCAGCCATTGTGTAGTGCGCTCTCATTACAATCTAGGCCTACTGTACTGCTTGAGCCCAACTAACCCATAACTTATCTGGTATGTGTTCACTATAATTACGTTCTCTTAAATGAATCATTGTTTATAATACTCGCTTATCTCTCACGTTATATGATCTGCTCTACTTTCATAGAATTCACTACTTAAGATTAGACTGATTATTACGGAGCAATTATTGAATATCATTAAATAAGGTTCCTCTGCTCCTTTCACAAATCAGAGGTGGTGCCCCCAAGAACTACTATACTTTATTATAAACTAAGTATTGTCAATCTTAAACGTGCAAACCACGCTACAGTGGTTAGGTTAAATAATTTGTAAAATATAATCAAACATCAACAATTAAATCACAACATGCCAATATGTCACAAGTAAGAGGTGTGAAGTGGCTTTTAGTTTTGAGTTCCGTTATATCAAATGTCCATGGAATACTTAAACTTCAGAATATAACAATACAACGTTCATAACTGGTTTTGTTAGTATGATACAATTATTTTGATACCAAGATTGACTGATTTAACTTTACCTGAAGGGGAGTTATAATCAAACATCAATTAAACAACGTTCTCGGTAAATGACAAAAACACAAATTATAACACTGACTACTGTCATTGAATTAGTGTCCATGAGCCAGGTACTCCTTGAGAATATGTTTGTAAATCCACACAAGAAAGTTCCTCCTTGTAAATCCTTTTGTTCTGATACTGTGGGACCGTGTGGCCTTTGTTCCTGACCCCATGCTGGGTCAAGGCTTTGAAGCTCCTGCTCTGGGAGATAAGGACAAAGGGGGAAAGACGCTTCCCTTCCCTTCCATGCTTTGTCTGTTGACTCTCTGCTACAATGCATTGTTCAATATTAAAATAGATTATATTGATTGGAATTGGTGTACGTAATTAGCCTGGCTGCCAGCCCAACTTCTCCCCGCCCACAAAAAAATTTGGTCGGGAAGTTGGGTCTGGAGGGTCTCGTATTGGGAAACAACTACAGAAAACCAGAATCTGGGCGTACCAATGAAATTGCCAGGGCGTGTCCTTATACGATGATGGACAGATGATCAAAAGTAAGTAATCACCCACGTCACAAAAGAGCGCTTAAGTTGAATTCGTTTTGAACAAACAACATATTACGTTGCTCTGATTGGTTGTAGGTCTATCCAATTGAGCGAAAAGGCATTTGTTTTCCAGGCTCATTTGAAACACGCCCCGTAGTCAAAGCCCAACGGAGAGTTCTCAGACTCATATTCTGACTAGAATTATGAGTATGACAACGTCAGGCTAGTACGTAATACATATTTGTTAGAATAGGGCAGACTTAGGGTTGTTGGAATATAGACCTTTTTGAGAATTGACCTACAGTATACCTTCTTTAGTAACTGCTAACAATAACTTGTTATTATGTATAACATGTGTTCTGTTAATTTAGATATTAGAATTATGTTTTGCTAGCCAATCAGACGTTAAGGTGACTAGCAGGTCATTGGCAGGCTCAGACAGAAAGGATGGAGGCAGCAATGTTTTCCCCAGGGGAGGGGCATTCCTGGAGGGTCACGGATAAGTCGTTTCAACTCTGACATATGATGTAGAATGTGTAGAGGATGTGTGAATGTGTGTAATGGTAGATGGGCTGAGTATTTACCATTCTATGGTAGCTAGTTGCTCAAACATGTGGGACATTCAATAATGTCAATGGTGCCCCGAGGACCATGTAAACTCAGTGAGCCAAAGTCACAGTCAGTACTCTGGCCTCAGGTACACTCACTGTGGTGTGTGTAGCCACCAAGCAGGGTTCCAGGAAGCCGCAGTACTTCCGCAGCCAGGGCAGACTGCTGCGTCACATCCTCTGTGGATGATAAGACAGATGATGAGAGGGATGGGGAGACGGTCAACAAGACCAGGCTTGCTCTGGTCTGTGAAGCAGTGTAAACCGCAGCAGGAATGTCACAAATTGCAACACAGGTGAAAAGAGAAATGGGGTGGCAGCTTGCCAAACCTTCAGATAAGGTGCCCATTTTGTTTTCAAAGAAAATCCTTAGAGCCTAGTAGTTGGCTTTTGTCTTGGGGTGTGTGTGTCGAGTCTTCAACCAGCCAGAACTACCACAATTATGTTTAATACCGTACATGAACAATTCCAAGATGGCCTTATACATCCCATAGCATTCATCAATCTTTCAGCCAGCAAGCTTTTTGGCCATTCTGACACACAAACCTTTGTGTGGTGGAAGAAGTGTCAACTGTGGAGACTTTGGTCAATTCAGTAATGGATTTAGTGCCCTCTGTTTAACAAACAGCCAGATGGCCTCCTGACCTGTTGGGAGGAAATTGCACAAACTCCCCTGTGTGCTCGGTGGACGGGAACATTTGCCTAAGATACCACACAGAGAGCCTATAGAAAGCCACACCTACACAATGGATGTTAGAAGCTTCTTGTTCCCCGAAACCTTATCAGAGAAGATGTAAAAACGTATTGTGTGATGCATTATGAATTGTAGATCTCCTCTACTGTGTACCAAAGTCCTTTTACTAGGACGCCATGGAACCACACACAATACCAAGAGGGAGGCTGCGAGGCCCTGTGCGAACGTAATATGCGAGCCCCTGCTTATTGACATACACCGTGATGCACACGCACAAATCAATTTCAACCCGCACGGGGACTGTCCATAATTCCGACAGCACTATAGTCATATCCTGGGCGAAAAAGACATTGTGATTGCAAACTAGGCAGGCCCCCAGTGGCGCAAGGCCCTGTTCTGCTTATATGAAACAGCCAAACCATCAAGTTCACAACTCTGCCATCCTGTCAGAGAGTCAACTGTGTCCTCTTCTCCAGTGTAATGAAGTAATTAATAACTAAGTGTAAATAAATATAATAATATGTTATGCCTGTACTTTTTTTTCTCTCCCTCAGAACAAGCATCCTCTGGTGGACTGACGACCACAAAGGATCATGGGAGGTGTTGTTCTAGATGAAGGTCCCGGGGGGGTGAAGGCTCCAGACGGGGGCTGGGGCTGGGCGGTGCTGGGCGGATGTTTCGTCATCACTGGTTTCTCCTACGCCTTCCCTAAAGCGGTCAGTGTGTTCTTCAAGGAGCTGATAAGGGAGTTTGGAGTGGGCTACAGTGACATGGCCTGGATCTCCTCAATACTCCTGGCCATGCTGTATGGCACAGGTAGGGGGCGCACTTCCTCACTTAAAGAACTCAGAGCCCATTCTTTTCAAATTTGAAAATACAAAAAAAGTTTTGAGATACAAAAACATTCTATGTGTGTCTGTGTGTGTGTCTCCAGGTCCTTTGTGCAGCGTGTTGGTGAACAAGTTCGGCTGTCGTCCAGTAATGATGGTGGGAGGGTTGTTTGCGTCGCTGGGTATGATCCTGGCTTCCTTTGCTACCAGCATCATACACATCTACCTCTGCACTGGAGTCATCACAGGTAGGTCCACACACACACACACACACACAGACACACACACAAACACACACACACACACAGACACACACACACTACCATCTACCATATCCATCATGTTCCGATCTCCCTTCTGGACTCCAGGTCTGGGCTTGGCGTTGAACTTCCAGCCCTCCCTGATCATGCTGAACCGCTACTTCAGTGAGAAGCGTCCGCTGGCTAACGGGCTGGCGGCGGCGGGCAGCCCCGTGGCACTCTGCTGCCTCTCCCCCCTGGGCCAGATGCTGCAGTACCAGTACGGCTGGAGGGGGGGCTTCCTCATCCTGGGGGGCCTGCTGCTCAACTGCTGTGCCTGCGGGGCCCTCATGAGGCCCCTCCTGGGGCCCCCCAAGCCCCAAGACCCAGAGAAGAAGCTTGGAGGGGAACAGGGGGCAAAGGAGAAGCTTAAACCAAAGAAGAAGCCCCTGCTGGACTTCAGTGTGTTCAAGGACTGCGGGTTCCTCATCTACACCATCGCGGCCTCCATAATGGTCCTGGGGCTGTTTGTGCCCCCTGTGTTTGTGGTGAGCTACGCCAAGGAGATGGGGAACGAGGACACCAAGTCGGCCCTGCTCCTCACCATCCTGGGGTTCATAGACATCTTCGCGAGGCCTACCTCGGGTCTGATTGCTGGGATGAAGTGGGTGCGGCCCAGGTGCGTGTACCTGCTTAGTTTCGCCATGCTCTTCAACGGGTGCACCGACCTTGTTGGATCACAGGTGAGACCCAGCGTGGCTTATCAGGAACATGAGGGAATTCCTGGTGCGAGGGGGGGATTTGAAACACCTATTTGATGAAACAATCAGAGAATGCAGACTTCCCTCTTCACTATCTTGTTGTATAGACCAGCTACCCTGGCCTTCTAAATCTCCTCACTTGCCTGAGACCTAACTATACCCTTCACCCCTCCCCTAGGCGACCACATACTTAGGCCTGGTGTTTTATTGTATCTTCTTCGGGATCTCCTACGGAATGGTGGGAGCGCTCCAGTTTGAGGTTCTCATGGCGATCGTGGGCACGGAGAAGTTCTCCAGCGCTATAGGTTTGGTGCTCCTAATGGAGGCTATCGCTGTGCTAGTGGGACCCCCTGGAGCAGGTCAGCACCAACACACTAACACACACACTACTTCTACTCGGATTCCGTAAGGCACTTCCATTCACAATGTAGGGGTTAAGATTAAATTGAAAAAAATAATAATTCCGTTTTCCATTCTTTCCTCCCTCGCTCCCCCAGGTCGCCTACTGGATGCCACCAAGAACTACATGTTTGTGTTCTTGCTGGCAGGGATTGAGGTCACGCTATCAGCCCTGGTGCTGGCATCAGGGAACTTCCTGTGCATCAAGAAGAAGCAGGAAGAGCCAGACTCCAAGCTGGAGATGGCCGTGACCGCCGCAGAGAAACAGGAGCTGAACGGAGGGCACCAGGAGGAGCAGGAGGAGCAGGAGGAGACAGGCCGAGAGAAGGGGGCAGCAGGAGTGGAAGGAGGGAGGGACAATGTCAAGACAGACTCAGGGGAGAAGAACGGAGGACCAGTGAACTCTGAGACATCTCTTTGAAGAAAGAGAGAATATTATTATAGGATCATATATATATGTATGGAGAGATTTGAAGTGAGATGGTGGTTTGCTATGATTGTGAGTCAAGAACACCACTATCAGGACAGAGCGAGAGAGGCCCACTCGGAAGGGTGGCACAGAGAGGAGAGGAGAGACAGCAGTTCAGACATGGTAGACCCTCCTAATGTCTAACACCATGAGAGGAACAGGTGCAATTAACACATAAAAGCATTTAACCATCGCATATCCGCTCGGGACTTTGGACTTTTTGAACCCATTCAGTTTTCAGTATTATTTTTGAACTATTTCAATGAGTTATGAAGAAATCCAATGTATCTTGTCTATATTTATTTTCATGCCATGACGAACTAAACATGCCTTTATGTTTTAACTTTGTGTTTAATTATCTCAATTACTTCAGCACCATCAAGGTCAGTATGTTGTTGTAGATATTGTATCTATTGTATTGTATATCTACCTGTTACATTGTGTACATGTATCCTGTCTGGGTGTCTGTGTGTCAGGTCAGTGTCAGGGCATTATTCTACTATAAGGAAGTATTCTTTAATGGACATATACTGAATGTAAACTTGCATAGGGATCAAAGGATTACTGCCCCACACACAAAAACCCTGTAAGCGCTCGTGCTGACCTTCTTCACATAAATATATTTGCTGTTTGTTGGTTCTAATGAGTGAGTTAATGACTGAAGGACTAGCTGGGAAACACCTCTGGGGAGAGCAAAGTGCAGCAGTGGCGCTGAGACAAGGACCTGCCACAGTGGGAAGGCACATGGACCTACAGCACCCTCTGCTGGCTCCTTACAACACAGCACCTTCAATGTCAAATCTTAACATGGGTCCAACTATTTTGAGCTCTTTAAATTCACTTGATTCATAAATTACGACTGATTTTCTTAGATGGCAATATATTATAAAACGCTTGGTCAATAACAACACAATGGCTACAAGTACTTATTTATTTACATGTTGTTTTTAAAGTACACAAATACAAATAAGAGAAAGATAAAGTAAGTTAGACAGCTGGTAGCTTAGATAATGACACAGGAATCCATGACTGGCCAAACTGGCCACGGGTCATTAACACAGGGAGAGGACTGGTACTGAGAGCAGGTCTAGAACACTCAACCAGGCTCAGCTGATTGGCTGAAGACTAGAACAAGGGTTTGTTGAATAGTCCTCAACATCTTGTCCTCACTCCAAAATGTGGAGTTAAATATCCAAGACCACAGCTGACCTCAGCGTGTATTCTATAGGGTATAAGTGATAGAGGTTATACCGCTTTATAGAGCCTGTATGCAGCCTTCATAGTTAGTTTGAAGCCACATCCGTACAGGACCCCTCGGGCATCACGAGAGAGCAGTCTGGGGAGATAAGGACATTGTTTCACACAGTTCTTTATGTGTGTCAAAAAAGTATTTCACATTCAATAGGACAGCTTGTAGTGTCAAATGGCAGCTGTGTAAAATCATCTGGTGGAAGTTTGACAGAGTCTGTGTGTTTGCTCCAGGATCTCAGCAGCTCCTGCTGCGGTCCTGCACTTCATCTCAAGGGCTCTGACCAGGCTCAGGCCCTGGACAAGACCAGGCAAGCTAGCCTGACCCTTACCGCTACCTGGATCCCGAACCAGATCAAACCAGTTACCTGGCATTCCTCGGGTTGTGGATGCCAGTCATATATATTTTTGTTAAAACCCGAATACACCCCAAAGTAGAAACCAAGATGAAGGGAGAGTGAAGAGATGTACACGTCTATATTACAGGTTATTTCACAGCTTAGAAATCATATGAAGACCAGGAGGCTGAGGGTCTGTACACCGGAGGGAGGACATCTAATGGAGCCTGTGCCCTCGGAGACACACGAGCTCACTAGTACATCAAGAAGTGCACTAGCTCACTAGTACACCAAGAAGTGCACTAGCTCACTAGTACACCAAGAAGTGCACTAGTTCACTAGTACACCAAGAAGTGCACTAGCTCACTAGTACACCAAGAAGTGCACTAGCTCACTAGTACACCAAGAAGTGCACTAGCTCACTAGTACACCAAGAAGTGCACGAGCTCACTAGTACACTGAATGGGAGAAGGTGACTTCTGGAGTAGTTAGCCAGAAACATGCAGTCTCTGGTACATAGTTAGTTTTACAACGTAAGTGAAAAGGACTGGAGGATGGGGGAACAACAGAACGGAACTTGCGGTCTGAGAAACATGATCTGGAAATACAACTGAAAAACTACCTTAAAACTACCCCAGCTTACCCCTAAATCACACCTACCCAAAGAGTAGCACAGCCTGTCTGTTCCCATTAGACTGGCCAGACTGCACAACAACAACATAACGTAAATGTTTAGATCAGGGCGAAGCAGCAGTGCTCTTGGGGAGTAAAAAAAGTTTGCTTTCATCATACAGGTATAGGAGGACCAATAACCAAATGTATTTTATTTTCTTCTTTTTTTGTTAAGTCTGTGGGGTTGCCATGGCAGAAGACAAACCCTCTGACAGTCCCATCAGAAGACCAGAGGCATTTGCACACAGTCCTGCAAATGTCTCCCAGCCGAGGGACAAGCTGGCAAGGTTGGGAGTCAGAGAGAGGGAGACAGGCAAGGGAGATCTGCTTGGAGAGGTTGTTTGTGGTAGCTGTAGCAGTAGTGATGGGGGATGGCATTGAGGGCTGCTGATGGTTCTGGGTTAGTTGGTGGTGAGCCAGGATTGGTCCGTCCCTCTGGTAAGGAGGTGCTGGAGAGAGGGTCTCATCGAGGAGCAGCAGAGTGCAGACCGGCGCCAGCCACCATCTAGAGCAGAGGAACAACCCACATGAGCTTCTCCACCACATGGTCACCTGATAACTGGCAGCCTGCACACGCTTGCACCGGGTGGGGAGACAAAAGGAGTGGGGGTAACAGCCAGGAGTCAGTCACCATATGACTGTAGGAGGGCAGAGAGGCAGGACAGCATAGTCACAGGGCTGGGGGTGGGGTGGGTGAGTTGCCATACCGCTCTCCTCAGCCAGTAGAGAGGAGGGATCCGAGTCATGCGTTTTTTTGCTGCAGCCATTCAAGCTAAACAAGTGAACGTCCATTGGAACACCATGCAATGCTGAGTGTGCAGGGGGGGGGGGGAGAGAGAAGCCATGAGGGATCAATTCTGGAAGGAACAGCAGATGCAATGCCGGGTGTTGAACCTGCAACTGTCAAGCAGCGAGGGCCAGGCGTGTGAAGGGGGTTGGGGCGTGATCTCCTCTGGAGCTGGGGGACTTGGATACACTCCTCCAGGTGACTGTGGGAGCTGACTGGAAACCCTGCTAACCCGACCTGCTGACTCACCGTGACAATGATGTCATACAGGACCAGGAAGTAGGGTGTCTGACCGCAATAACGGGTTTTTCATAAGACTTCCAAGTGAGTCATCCTGTATGACATCCATGTCGGCTCTTATCTCCTTTAGGCAAATTAAGAAAAACAGGCTGGCCAGCTAACAGCCCAGCCAGTCAGCCATCTACCAGCAGACCTGGAGCAGTGTATCCCTGGGACTCTAGGACCCAGCGGAGCTAGCTGGGGTGGGACTCACCGGCGTGGCGGTCAGACCAACACGTGGCGTTCGTCTACTTGGCATGATGATCGAAGGGAATGCTATTCTGAGGTCGGGGGGAGGGAGAGAGAGGGCCCGTCGTCAGGTCAGGGGGACAATCAGACAGGCACACCTACACGCTGTGTCTGTACTACTGTGTTTCTGTGTCTGTGTGCAGTGCCTGTGGTTATACCCGTGTGCCTGTGCCAAATATCTGCGTCTGTACGTGCCTAGACCTGACCCTATACCAAAATGGTGTGTGCGTTGTTGTCTTCTACCAAACTGCAGTCGAGTGAGTAGACATGGGGGCCTACATGAGGTTTGCGCTACAGAGATGGACACAGGCGCTGGGTTGGGCTAAAACTGTTTATTGGTGGAGGGCTGTGTCCCTGTGGGCGGAGGCGGGGTCAGGAGCTGTCGGGGGCGTGTACCTGGGAGGTGGACATGCGGGAGGTGTCCTGGCGGCCGGTCAGGTCGGAGGATGACACGTTGACGGGGGCGCCCCGGTGAAGGCGCATGCTGACCTTCCTCTCCCGCTCCATCCCAGACACGGGCCGGGGGGACGTGTTGGCTGGAGGGGGGTGGGGATGGGACACGTGAACATCCAGACACCAGAACTGCCGACTTATTTTCCTGGCAGATCAAATAGAAACTTGTGACGCACGGAGAGATGTCTGGAGCCGTACGTTAGTCCATGTGTGTAGGGAAGTAGCTATGGCTTACTCGTGTAGCTGTGTCATGTTGTGTGTGTGTGCGCGCCAGGACGCGTGAGGGCGTACCTGTGTGTGAGGTGGGTGTGAGGGGGGTGGGCGGGGCTCCGTCCTGGGTTCCTCTGGGTCGCCCCGAGGAGGCGGGGATTCCCCGGGCTACAGGGTTCCTGCCGTGCCTCAGCCTGTCCTCTCTGTCCCTGCGCTCACGCTCCGCCTCCTCTGCCGCACGATTGGCTCCCTGGGAACATGACGGGGTGTCGTCAGTGATGTCAAAACAAGCCACTGTAACCATGGTGAACATCGTGTATCCTGACTAGCCTCATCCTAGTCTGGGAGACAAACAGCGTTTACAATCAAACTGAATCCACGTACAAACTTGAGCATGTTCCAGTCGAAGACGTAGTCGTAGGAGAAGCCCTGCCTGTGGAACAGGTTCCTGAAGAGCTGCCGCAGGTACGAGTAGTCGGGCTTGTCGTCGAACCGTAGAGAGCGACAGAAGTTCAGGTAGGTGGAGAACTCAGCTAAGAGAGAGAGGGACAGAGAGGGAATAGCACGAGAGACCAGAAGCGTCAAAATGACAAGCTTTGGGAAAAGGATCATTTAAATGTGAGGTGACACACACAAACCCTCACACACACACAAACACACAATACTCACAGGGGTAGCCCTTGCAGAGCACCTCGATGGGCGTGGACATCTTCTTCTCACTGATGCGTTCGTACTTCTGCCTCTTGGTGGCGGCCTTGAGGCCCTGCCAGGGCAGAGAGCCCAGGTTGAAGTACATGAGGACGTAGCCCAGAGACTCCAAGTCGTCACGCCGTGACTGCTCTGGAGGGCGGAGGGGAGGGGGAAGAAAACAGGGAAACTGTCAAATGAAACCCACCGTTCTGATAGTAGAGTGAACCACTTTGTGACTTGTTTTAAGTCGACATTATTGGCTTCCATGTTTGGGTGTGTTCCGGTCTTTACCGATGCCCAGGTGTGTGTTGATGGAGGCGTAGCGGGCGGTGCCAGTCAGGTTCTTGTTCTCCCGGTAGGGGATGTGCTGGTGTGTGCGGGCATCGCGGTACTTCTTGGCCAGGCCAAAGTCGATGATGTAGACCAGGTTGCCCTTCTTGCCCAGCCCCATCAGGAAGTTGTCCGGCTTCACGTCACGGTGGATGAAGTTCTTGGAGTGAATGTACTCAATCCTGCTGATCTGGTGGGGTGGAGGAAGAGGAAGAGAGCTTCTGATGTCACAGTTATCAACAGTGATGTCAAAGCTCAACAGAAGCGTGCGCACACACACACACAGGTGAGTCTGCGTACCATCTGGTCAGCCAGCAGCAGCACGGTCTTGAGGCTGAACTTGCGGGAGCAGAAGTTGAAGAGGTCCTCCAGACTGGGCCCCAGCAGCTCCATCACCATCACGTTGTAGTCCCCCTCTGCTCCACACCACTTGATGGTAGGGATGCCCACTGCTCACACACACACACACACGGAGAGGGAGACGTGTTATAGTCTCTGCAGTCCCCACTCCTGTGCTCAGACCTGGCTCAGAGCTGGAGCAGTGCCTCCCAGGCTGGGTGACTCATGTGACGCTGCTGGCTGCCCAGTCATGTGTACAAGCACACCCAAGCATGGAGCTACGCAGAGAAGAAGAGAAGGGGGGGGGACTGGAGGGTGGTGAAGGGAGGACTAGAGATAAGGGAGGGCGAGAGCGAGAGAAAGAACAGACAGAGGAGAATTCTGTACAGAAAGAACTAGGCCAGAAGCAGCAGAATGGGTCAGATAAGACGGACAAACTGAAAGGAGAGGAAAGCAGACAGACAAACGAGGCCTGTGGGCAGACAGAAGACAAGATGGCGGAGCGACAGATAGACAGAGAGGCCAGCTGGCCCGTGGGCAGGCAGGCTGAAAAAAGAAGAGAGACAGACAGAGAGAGAGAGATAATGGACAGACTGACAAGAGACAGAAGAGATGAATAGACAGGGGCCGCTGACATGCACAGGGAGAATGACATGCTGGAGAACCCCCCACTCCAGAAGCTGTTACCCAGGTGGTTTGTCACCTCCATCCTCCCCTCCCCTCCCCTCATCCCCTTCTCTCCTCACCTCCTCCCTGCATCATCTTGTAAATCTTGCTCTCGATGTGCAGCTGCGGATGCTTGGTCTTCACACACTCCAGCTTGATGGCCACTTCCTCCCCCACAGAGATATCCGTACCTGTAGGGGGAAAGAGGAAAGGAGAGGAGGGGAGAGAGGGGTGGAGGGAGGGACGGAGACAAGGAAAACAAGGAGGATCAGTCTGACTGACGATGTGCGGACGTAGTTTTTTTCTCTTCCAATGAGAGCGTGGTCAACATTAGGGACATGATTCAGAACTTTGAAGGTGCATGTTAGTAGTATCACATTGAACCATCACCTATGTCATGTGGGCTTAGCGTGCTGTTGCAGAGTGGAGCCATTATCAGAGAGGGGAGGGGGAGAGAGATGAGGGGAACGAACAGTACACAGCTCGAGCCCAGACCTGTCCCAGCTACTGAAGTGAACACACAATGTCTCCTTCTCACACACACACACACACACGCACACACTCTATGTGGCCAAACTTGCAGCACAATGCTGTGATTTAACAGGAACACTAAATCTACATCCTGTATCAACAGGACCTGGTATTCCTTTCTGGTCTATTCCAGCACAACTCAAAGAGACAGACAGAGAACAACTAGAGACTCGTTCAGTGTCCTGGAAAGCCACTTAACACCTCCCAGTACGAAATCACACACCCGATTATGAATCAGACGTGTTCCATAAAGAGGAACTCGAGGTACTAGTGCAGTAGTGCAGCGCACAGGGAATAACAGCTAAGTGGAGCCTGCCTTCCATGTTGTGGAAAGGTGTGTGTGTGGGTTTAGTATGAGTCAACACACCTGCGGGCCCTCCCCCCAGGAACAATGCAAAGCTGACCTAGCAAACGAGAGTGTACGTCACACAAAGACATTTGGGACTGGCAGGGGGCATTTCTTGGTGCAATTTCTGGTTGTTTGGACATGCTTGACATGTTAGGCGTCATCTTCAGTATAATTGGCGATTTAGGCACAGTCCAACGCCTACTTTGAGCGGCATTTTCACCCTGTAAATGTTATAGTATGATGTAACTTTAGTTATGAATACAAGCTCTGAACCATGAATAATACGTTACAGCATGTTTCAGGAATCCTTACGCAACACATTAATTCAAAGAGTTTAAAAAGAAAAACAACCATGCTATGTTTGTGCGTGAACTCCTAAGTGGCCTTATCAAAAGCAGATGTCTGTTATAGGAAGCAGGGCTAGTGTTGAGGTGGGTCAATGCCAGTCCAATTCATCACATTGATAACGACATCACCTTAAGTATGTCTGAGTTGTCACATTCACTCCACTACAGGCCCATAGACATACAGTCTCTGGACCAACAGTTATGTTCTATGCTCCATGACTATCAACTCTCCATGTGTCAGTGCCTGCAGCTGATCTGAATTGGGGAACTGTGTCAATTCAGTAGTCAGCGGTATGATCTGTAAGAGGTTCCTGAGATACATATCTGAGTTTCAGCATACAGTATCAGGTTACACAGAGCGTGTATAGCAACAATGTGACAGTTGGTAGGGAGGATGAGGTCATCCTGCCAGACAATCAACTCTTTCTGTTTTCATAGACTAGTAACTGACACAGGACCAGCAGCAGGGCCAAGCCAGAATAAGAGATTTCTGTCGGTGCTGGAGCCAGACCATGTTCTAGCATTCACAGCACAACCACCTCCATTCCACAACAATTACCTAGGTCCCAAACAGGTGAAAAGTGATGACAAAATAGAACAACATTTGAGGTTTCACGCTGCAGGTGAAAACTATTACCGATAACAAAAAAGCTATTTTGTTTGGCAACTGACTGATGGCAAGTTATGAGACTGGCAAAACCAGTAAAGCCAGTCTTGGAACATACTCAACGTCACACACGGCACTTGTGCCTAAACAACCGTTGAGTAACCGCCAGGCCAACATTCAAATGCAGTAAGGCCCAAAGCCAGTTACAAGTGTCTGATACTAAGACAGTAGCTTGTTATGGACAGCAGGCAGAGGCCAGGCTAGAAGACTATGCCTATAAATGGGAAACTGGTTAACAGCCCCTCATCCCTAAACATGGGCGAGTGCCACTGCGTAGAGGACAGAACAAAGTAGCTTGACTAGCGTCTGCTGGCTATGTAGCTAGACTACTTTGCTTTAGCCCTAGATTAGTAGACAGATGGTAGCTAGCTATTGGCAAACAACACATTTGGGGTGACCTGGTCTGGTGGAACTCCGCTTAGTTTTATAAGCTGCCATCCAGACTGTGCTGCCAAGCTAGCTAGCAATAACAATGATGATGGGGTAACTTGAAGTTACGCTGAAAAATAACGGCTAAAACCAATGGCTGATTATTGTAACTTAAGTATTCTCTCCCAGTATGAATTTAAAAATAAGACCGATTCTATCAACTAGCTAGCTTTCAGTAAGCCAGTTATGACATGTTACAGTTGGTAGACATTCAAAGTCAAGTGACACCACCAGATAGGTTGACTAGCTAGCAACTGAATAGTGGTTTAGATTAAAATGGTTTTCTAACAACATTACTAGTGCCACTGTAGCTGTTGGAGAATGGTTTTAGGAAGTACTACTAGTAGCTTGCAAGCCATAAAGATGTTTTTGGCCACAGTACTAGGACAGGCTAGTATGTCACTGTAACCAGGAGGTTTGACATTAACGTCGTCATTGATAATAGCTATGTAACAAGCTGTACAGCCTTATAACTCCGAATGTGTTATTATCAGTACTGTACAATAAGTGTCAAATTTTACTCACCCAAATAGATGTCTCCAAAAGAACCACTTCCAATCTTCCTCCCCAGTCTGTATCGGTTTCCCACTCTCAACTCCATTTTGCAGTGTTATTTTTCTACCTGTAACTCCTATGCAGCAACCTTCAGATTTACTGTAAAATAAGCCTTGACTTTTCTTTATTTTTTTTGTCTACTGATCACCTGATATCTGATCTTACTTACTAGTTTACAACCCCTTTAATCACAGTCCCCCTCCCCCCGAATCCCGACAGAAGATTCAGTTCCTTCTTTACAAATCCGACTTTCACCATCCCTTTTTAATATTTCGAATCGCCGGAATATCACAATACCGATATATTCAGATAGCTAGCAGCGTGTAGATTATGATCTTGCCGTTGTTGAAATCATCTTTACTTAAATTAAGGAGGATGGAGATGGATTTATAAGAGTGATCTCCTCTAAAATATATTGCCTGCTACTCCACTGAAGGACTTTCTTTCACTGTACAAAACTGTCAGACGCCTGTGACATCACTTCCCCTAGCAACCGTGAGCAGAGTCTCATTAAAGGGGAGGGGTTGGTTTATCCATGCATTGCTGAGTAAATTGATAGATTTTGGCTGTGTAGTAGGCGATTTAATACATGTTATTTTGTAATTTTAGTTTAAATTCATATTTTTTTATATCTGTTTCGAAATGTTTTAGAAGCAATTTTCTGTAGTTTTAACAATATCTCACAATTGTATCTGAGATGATGCTAAATGAATGATAGATCGTTTGAAAGTCCCAAAAAACTACAAAAAGCCTAAGTCAAATATAGTCTTGGTATGGTGAGTTTTACATCATGGTTTGTGTCACCCTAAAAAAGAAAACAAAACTGAATTTGGAATGGTGGACATATTTTCTGTGTGACAAGCAGTATCATAAAACATGTTGGTGAGCTGTAATTTTATGACTCCACCTAAGTATGAGGTTGTTGTTAAGTGTTCCAGTGTGTTGTAATCTTTCAATTTGTGACCCTGCCAGTTAAAGTGACTGGGTTTAATATAAGCCAGGAGGTACAGTGGAGGTAAATCATGAGTATCTATCGCTCTCTGTCACACACACACACACACACACACACACACACACACACACACACACACACACACACACAAAAACACACACACACACACACACACACACACACACATAGGAATCGGGGCATAGTGCGACATAGTGTCATTCTCCCTCTCTCTCTCCCAGCCCAACTATCTGCTGCAGTCCTTGCTAAGTAGGGAACTGGGTCACCATCCTCAAACTTTTCCTTGTATCTGAAGGGACACAAGGAAACAAATATGAAAACTTCAAGAAATGTAACCTGCTGGAATCAAAATGTTAACATGCTCTCAAGCTCCTCATCCTTAGTAAGCTACGGTAGGCCTATGCCCTACTATTTGACATAACTTTTTTACTTGCTGCAATGGCGAGTTTCTTTTTCATTCAGTAAAACAAACTAGTAGAGACACGATATAAAAAGATATATCTATTTATGCATCAGTCGAGAAGGCTGCGAGCCTTCTGCTGACAACTTAGCAACCACGCCTATTTAGCTCAAAAGCACCTGCGATTTTTCTCATTGGTCGCATATTGGCCAATCGCTGCATCTGTTCCGAGCTCACATGGCAGCGCTGTTGTTGTTTAGGTTGCGTAATACGCGAAACACGTGTTTCACAATGCGCCGCCCTGAAGTGTTGTAGAAAAGGAACATGGCACGGAAACGGTTACTTCATGATGTTTTCGCCTTAGAATTGGCCAATCACGGGTTTCTATGTCTACCATGTGGCCAGGTGCCTGATATGATCCATTTTCAACCCCTATCACTGTTCTGAACAAATAAATCACATTTGAATGATTCGAATCAACAATTTATACCACTTCAGCAATCCGTGTCTCTGTTCTGCTCAAAACCAGATCGTACATTCAGGATAAAGATGCTGGCAGAGCAAATCCCCAAGGGATTTCGAACTCTTGTTGATGTGGCTACATTCTCGCACATGTCAGGAGGCTACTGGGGACCACAGCTGGCTCAGGGGCTGCCACTGCGAGTATAGCCTAATCCAATCAATAGTGAAGGTTACTAGGATTAGGCCTACAGCGCAGAGCTGGGTTTATTCAAACAGTATTTCACAGAGCTGCCCAGACATACTTGTGAATGCCCCACCACTATTGTACAACTTCAGAATATGCATTACTTATGTATTACTACTGAAGAGCTTTTTTAATGAAGCCTACCGGATATTGCAAGCTAGCTGTGGATCTGATCTGGTTTGTCCAGGTTCTGACAACTATATCTGCTCTGGTTCTATAGGTCCAGGTTTTGTAATGTGATCTGCTTCATCCAGGTTCAAATGTATTTATCTGGTCTGGTTCTATATGTTCATGTATTGGTGTTACAGTGAGCGCTACACCTGGCCTGACTCTAGCTTTAAGTTTCAATGTTATGTAGGTTTTACAGGTTCAGGCTCCAGTGTTGTTTTTGAAGTCCGCGGTTCTTATGTTCACGTTCCAGAGTGGTCGCTACACCTGGTCTGGTTCTAGGTTCGGGCTCCTGCATTGTTATGTTTGTGGTCTGGTTCTATATGTTCATGAGCTATGTGTGGTGGATCCATCAGAGCTCTCATCTGAGGGCTGTAAGCTCTTGTGCCTGACCACCCTGAGTCCAGCTGAGATCAGCTGAGAATAGCCAGAGAATTAGAAACCTTTAGAACTCCTTCTGGTTCCATGACCAGGAGCCAATTCCGATAATCTGATCTGCTTCTCTCAAGCAGTAAGGTCCAGCTGTCTGCCAACACAGATGTATGTTTACAATTCCAGGCGTGTTTTTGGTCATCATATCACATTCACAAGATGGAAAGGGAGAGCCAAGTAGTATTGTGCAGTCTGTCAAACTTCACTATGTCCTGCTTGCTAGTACAAGGGGGACATCTAGTGGACATGTGCTGGTGCTACTGTTAACATAAATAAGTTCACCAATCATTTTACTGTGCTGTCTGCCTGCTTGTTGACGCTGCAAAGCAGCATCAGAACGACAGAGCAGGCTGGGAACGGAAGCTGGGACCCTGCTTGCCCTTTGTCTCAGCTGCATATAGGAATACTTCAACACACACACGCATGCACACACACGCACACACACAGACATACACACATTAAAATAAGCATACATGGCTCTCAGGCTCTAGCTAGCCTCAAGGTGACCACAGAAATAGGATCAAAAATGAAATGCTCTTGAGAGAGAGAGACAGACAGAAAAAGAGAGAGAGAGAGAGAGTAGGAGGAGGGTGAGAATGATATTACAGCTAAACATACAAACTGGCCTGAGTCCCACCAGCCGACCTCCCTGCGGCTCGGCTCAGTGTTGTGATTCTGAAGCACATGCTGCTCATTAATAACAGTAAGCACACTGATCCTGGGTGACTGGGTGTTGCCATGGGATGAAGCTCTTAGCATGAGAACAGCCTCGCTGGGGGTCTGATAACTTAATACAAGCCACAAAAAGCTACATAAGTTAAGAAAAGGCTACTCACCAGCTCAGCTCCATCATACAAAATTCCTCTTCTAAATTAATCTAACGGGTTCTGTGAATGCCAGATGTTTTGGTGTTTTCATTTTCTTTATGAGCCTGATTGTGAACAGGAAACCTATCCTCTCCTCTCAAACTGTGAGAGGCACATTATAATTGATTGACGTGTAGCTGCAGGAAAGGTTGTTTCGTGACAGCCTGACAGGATCATAATCATAGCATCCCGCCTTTTTGAAACGTCACTCCCGTGGAAAAGTAGCAACCATCATCGTGCTGGTCTCAATCACACACTCAGAGCCCTCTGGGCACACATTCTGATGACCTCAACTTGAAATAAATATTTATGTTACATATGGGCAGATGAGTTTCAACACATGGGAGTGAACACTTTGTTCTGATGAACTGTTGAATCCTTCTTGAACTACTACATGAGGTCCCTCCCTCCCTCCCTCCCTCCCTCCCTCCCTCCCTCCCTCCCTCCCTCCCTCCCTCCCTCCCTCCCTCCCTCCCTCCCTCCCTCCCTCCCTCCCTCCCTCCCTCCCTCCCTCCCTCCCTCCCTCCCTCCCTCCCTCCCTCCCTCCCTCCCTCCCTCCCTCCCTCCCTCCCTCCCTCCCTCCCTCCCTCCCTCCCTCCGCCTCCCCCACCCTTTGTTTCTTTTCTCCATTCCGTGCTTTAGTAGCTCCTTCTCTCTTTTTGTTATTTTGTCTTTCATCCCTCTAGGTTGCTCCCTGCCCTTCTCCTTCTTCTCCCTCCAAAACTCTCTCTTCCCCCCACCCTTTCCTGCCATCCTCCTCCCTCTCTCAACTCCTTGGGTTGTTTGAAGGACTGGGTATCTCTGCAGGCAGTACTCAGTGTGTCTGGTGTGTTCCGTGTGTGGAGAGCCGAAGGAGCAGGATGGCACACAGGGGCTGACAGCAGGGGAAAACAACCGAGGTTAAATCAGGTCTGAACAGGGATCAATCTGGACTCTGACTACCCAAATTAAGTTATATTTGATACCGTAGGAAAGCCTGTAATACTGTAGGCAAGCCTGAAGACAGATTGGAAACCTTGAAGTGCAGAGGTAAGTGTCTTCCTATGTTGAGCTCCAGGTGTTTTGATTCTGCTACAGTAGTGTTTGTGTGGATTTGTTTATTTCAGCTCCTGTTCATTTCATACCCTGTTGAATCAGTTGGGGTTGTCGTCTTCCATAACTGTTCAGTTGTTAGTTAGCACAACTTCTCCATTAAATATATACACACAAACACACACACACACACACACACACACACATACACACACATAGCTTCCGCAGCACCACTATAAACCATTCCCAGATGTTACAAGCTGAATGCCCTGTGTTTGGCTCTGTGTCCGCAGACATACACTCAGCACAGGGGCTGTGATCAGGACAGTGTACAGAGACAGGGGCTGTGATCAGGACAGTGTACAGAGACAGGGGCTGTGATCAGGACAGTGTACAGAGACAGGGTCTGTGATCAGGACAGTGTACAGAGACAGGGGCTGTGATCAGGACAGTGTACAGAGACAGGGGCTGTGATCAGAACAGTGTACAGAGGCAGGGGCTGTGATCAGGACAGTGTACAGAGACAGGGGCTGTGATCAGGACAGTGTACAGAGACAGGGGCTGTGATCAGAACAGTGTACAGAGACAGGGGCTGTGATCAGGACAGTGTACAGAGACAGGGGCTGTGATCAGGACAGTGTACAGAGACAGGGGCTGTGATCAGGACAGTGTACAGAGACAGGGGCTGTGATCAGGACAGTGTACAGAGACAGGGGCTGTGATCAGAACAGTGTACAGAGACAGGGAATTGTAAAACTGTGGAGGGAAGGATATTATCATGGACTAATTGTTTACTTCAGTAAACAGTTTCTCCAGTGACCTTGAGCATGTGACACATCATCAACTCCTATTGTCTGTTGTCTTTCTATGAGCTGCAGATCAACACTGTTTTTAGAGATGACGGATATACCTAACCCAGGTCCTGAAGGACTCAATTGGATGTGTGGGTGTTTGTGTGTGTGTGTGTGTGTGTGTGTATGAAAAAGCGAGAAACAGAAAAAGATGGGACATTTTGATAGCGAGAAGCTTTGTGAAAACAGTACTTGTGAATGATTTGTAATGTTCTGAGGAGTACTCGAGGGTTCTGGGAGGAGAATTCTTTAAGCATGCCATCACAAAGCCCAGCTGAAACTGAACAGGCTCATATCCTGAAGAGAGAAAGAGAAACTGAGACAGAGAGAAAGAGAGCAACCTTACATAACACACTGCTGTGTTCCTATTTCTTTCTCTGTTAGTGTGAACAAACACTATCTCGCTATCGTGCTGTATTCTGTTGTGTGAGTCTGTCATGTATAAGTAGGTATCACTCTAATTGTTCTGCCTCACACCAGTGATGGAGTGTGTGTGTGTGTTTGTCTACACCCCAAAGTCATCACATTTTGTACTCTCACAGACAGATTGATTGACTTGTTATTGGACCAATGTAATTAAAGCATGTCTGCTCAAGTCAGACAGCCGTGGCAGCCTATAGGCCCTGAAGGGGGCAGGGGAGGGGCTATTGTTCTGTCACCTTACAGCTCCGCACACACCAACCAAGGCCTGCAAACACTGCTGACATATTTGTAAAAAAACTTTTTTTACAGGCATTGACCCGACCCGTCTTATTGGCTTTGACCAAGCTGTGGAGGTTCGTGTCCTGGTCATTATCAGTTGGTTTCGCATAAACAAACTTGTTGCTACTGGTGCATGTTGTAGAGCACACACACACACACCTGCAGGATTGTTGTTCTCCTAACCTCTATACCTTAAGGCTGCCTTTTGTATCACTGGTCTATATTTGCGTTAGAGGAGGGGCAGTTTTGTGTGAGTGTGTGCATGTGTGTTTTTGCTTTTCTTGCATTGATGTAACAAAGCATCAGCAAAGTCCATCCAGACTTCTTGACAGCAACCATGACAGATGACTGGTCCAGAGCACAGACCCACAGACCCAGTAACCACACACACACACACACACACACACACACACACATCCGAGTAAGGGGACTGTGGGGCATGAACTGGGCCATCTGAATGGGGGCAGGGCACCGAGATGTGCAGGGAGTTGGACATTGCTGCACCTGGCACTGTTTTACTGAAGGGCTTAGTGCAGTTTAGGAGCCACAATGGTCACGCACACACAGGCAGACACACACGCACATACACACACAGATGCACACACGTTTGCACTTATACATATACTGTATACATGTACATACACACATCTGTGTACATTCAGTACACACAAGTCGGCATTCTCACTACAGCTAGATGGGCAAGATCTGACATGCTGGCTGAATGACGTCAGATTTAACAGTCCTGTGATTCTGTGACTAGGATACAGGCAGACAAGCAGACAGACAGACAGGCAGGCAGGTGCAGGCAGACAAACAGACTGGCAGGCAGACAGACAGACAGACAGACAGGCAGCCAGCCAGGCAGACAGACAGACAGACAGACAGACAGACAGACAGACAGGCAGGCAGGCAGGCAGGCAGGCAGGCAGGCAGGCAGGCTAAAGCTCTCTGTGTGGACCGTGATCCCTGTAAGTCTGACCAGGCATCTGATACCCCTACTCAGGAGCCTGACCGGACGTGAAGAACCCATGGATAAGGGGCTCTTTGCACACACACACACACACACACATACTCACATGAACGAACACAGCTTGTTCTCTAGAGAACAGGAAGCAATACCACAATATCAGAGTTGCGCAACAAGTTTACTGTAAGGTCAGCTGCACAAGCGGACGGTAGTCTCCTCTCCTAAACGTAATGTTTCAAGGAATGACATGCTTCTGTGCTGTAAACCAACTTATCTGTATGTTGTTTTTGTGTGTGTGCGCGTTTCCATCAGCTTGCGTGTGTGAAAGACAAAACGAGATGGATGAAGCCAGAGTTCATGAGTATGAATGTGTGCATGTGTGTTCTACTGTAGCGTAAACAAACCTTTGGTCCCAGGCTCGGCAGGAAGAAGAGAGGGTCGTTAGGCAGATATCAGATGTGGGATTGTAAACATGAGGAAGACTGGGGAAGAGGAGATTGACTTCAGTGTGTCTGTATGTGTGTGTGTGCAATGCTGTTTTCACTGTAAGCGATGTGCTATGTTGTCAAGTGAGGCAGGGCAAATATATAAATACACATACAGAAGACACAACACACCCTGTATAAACATCCTGCAGTATCCGCAATGTCAGAAGCACACACACACCTTGCACAACTATTGAGCCTTTGCATAATCACCAACAAACGGATGGGGTAATGGATGGGGTAAGCCGATCACTGGCTGCGATCAAACAAATCTTTGATCATTCTAGAGATGAGGCTAGATAGTTCCTAGTATGGAGAACGGTCTAGGTCTTTGTTGTTTTAACAGGGGGTATTTCCGAAGTCATGCATTCACCGACCTCCCCTCTTTCTGCTTCCATATCTGGATTAGAGAGTGAGAGAGCAATATATAAAGATGGAGAGTGAGAGAGTGAGAGATAGAGAAAGGTCAGAAGGGGACCATAGCAAACACACCAGATTAGCCACATCAGAGATCACAGTGCAGGGCAACAAGCCTTTGAACTTAACCAGATACTACATGGTCTGAAGGAGAATAGTTTCACACACACACACACACATATACACACGTACAAATACCCCTTTCGCCTGGTTTCACCGGTTTGTTCCATTGCTTGCTTGGCCTAACTCGACTCTTCTCTTCTTCTTCTCTGTATCAATAATATTTCAGCCTGGTTAACCTGAAACGCCCTTGATTCATAAATCCTCTTTCTCTGCTTCAGCTCTGCTGTTCCACAAACCCCCCTCCTCTATGCTGTCCCCCCCCCCCACACACCCCCTCCTCTCTTCGGTCTGTTCTGTGAGGTCCTCTGGTCATAACAGTTCATCACAACACAGTCCCTCTGCTGTACGCTACATTAGGCTCTTCTTTAGCCAGCCAGCTGTTGTTGAACTTCAAAAGCATGTAATCTGCTGACAATGGTCTGTGTCTCCCCCTTAAGTGGGAGCCTAAAAGGAGCGGAAAGCAGCCAGCTTTGTTTTGGAAAATGGTTTTTTGGAGCAGATCATCACTGAGAAGAAAAAGTGAAACAATCAAAGGACCCCAGGTTAATGACCAGTAAGATGCTAGCTATTACTCCGATACAAGGAGGGAGGGAGGGAGGGGGAGTGGGGTAAAGGGCAGCGAGAGAGAGAGAGAGAGAGAGGGGGAGAGAGACATAAAGACCACAGCACAAGCAAAGTCGCTTAAGTACAGAGGAATGTTATTGTTTCATTAGAGCTGAAAAGGCAATTAGGTCAATACTTTATATGTGGGTTAATAATGATATACTGGTCTTTGATTGGACAGATCAGGATATTATCTGACTCTGATTAGACAGGTCAGGATATAAATTAGCTTTAATTGGATTTGTTAAACAGACAGACCTATAGGGCAGCTCTTTGATAAACGCAAAATACTTCCTGTATGGCTGACTTGAAAGGAAGTTTTTAAGCTAATTGGAGGGCTGCAGTGACTGAAGCAATCATGGTTGAGTTTATCTGGAACCAGGGATCTATTGCTGGCATTTGGGCGTTGGAAAACATTTTGAGACAGGTTCACACGCACACACACACGCACACACACACACACACACACACACACACACACACACACACACACACACACACGCACACACAATACCATTCCTCTGGTGCCTGACAAGGCAGGTGATGACCCTAAGCTAAGCCCTCCACCTCAGGTCATCTTGAGACATGTGACCAAGTTCACAAGGACTAGAACGGGGGGAGTGGGGTTGAGTTTAGTAGAACAGAGTAGAAAAGAGGAGAGAAGTGCTTTACAGTTGAATATAATTGCTGATGTTGTAGTCCAGCTCTGAATGAAAAATTCAGATCCTCACCTAGCCAAAAAACTAAAATGTTTCACTCGCAGACATCGTTCAACAAACACACTAATTTGGGGTGCCTACATTTTAGACTTCAACATTGTAATCATTGTAGGGAAAGAGGTAATTTCATGCAAGTCAGAGGACCCAAAGGGTCTACACTGATCTGATTATGGTCATTTGATGTGTTAACAGAGGGCCTAATCTCATTTGATGTATTGTTCCCATTGACTGGCTTGAATGTTGGTTGGTCTTTCTGTCTCTGTGGCTGTGTCTTGATCAAGTCAGGATGGGTTCCTCGCTTAGGGTGCATCTCAAAACTCAATACTTTGTCTACTCAGTTACTAGTTTAGAGGGAATTTTTTTGTTGCACAGATTCCACTCAGAATCCACTTCCTTAAGAGCTAACTGGAAGAAGAGAGGAAGTGGAGTTGGTTTCTGTCTTGAGAGTGCTATCATGTCTTGCAGATGCGCGGATTGTGCCGTCAGTCTTGCCCAGCTATATGTCTGTGGGCTCTACTGCTCCTGGAGGTGGTTCCAATCCAATCTTACCGGACCCCCCACGACAAGGACCAAGACCAGGACCGGCAACGGGACAGGGAACGAGATCTTGGGGACCAGTATCATGCAAGGACAGACCCCAGGGAGCACCACCGGGATGCTGGGTATCATATATCCTACATGCCTAAACCTAAACACATGGAAGCTCCACATGAAGTCAATCCATTTAAACAGTCACTAGACTGGCTTGAGTTTTAATCAAATGAAACACGTGTGTGTGTTCCCTCCACAGGGAGGTGAGGAGGGGGGAGTGTCGTCGGTGTTGTGACCCGGGAGAGGAGCCCCCACCTCAGTATGCCAACACTCATGTCCCGCAACACTACCCTCAGTACCAGGTGGTGCCTCAGATCAATATCACCATCCTCAAAGGTAGGCACACTCACACACACACACACACATGTATGCATGCAGGCACACACACACACTTGCAAGCACACACACATTTAGTCATTTTTAGCCACCAATTTCAGCCACCACACACACGCACACTCACACACACACACACACACACACACACGCCCACGCACACACACACTCGCACAAGGCTAAACCTCAGGCAGGGATTGTGGTAAGGGTTGGGGACTCTCCCAGCCTATCAGTGCTCCTCGGGGAGAGAGGAGGGGAAAGAGTTCTGGCTCTGGGGCACCGGAGACAACCACAGAGGAAGAACAGCTGCTGCAGCAGGACAGGGACTGGGTCAGTGACGAGGAGGGAACATCTGTATTGGATTGTGGGTTTAACAAGAGTTGGGGAGAGGACTGCTCTTAGTGTAGAGTTGTAACACCTCCAGGACACACATACATAGCTGAGTGAGAGAGTCCAAACCACTCTATCTATCTATCTTTCTCTCTCTTTTCTCTGTCTCTGTCTCTCTCTCTCTATTTCTCACTTTCTGTCTCTCTCCCTGTCCCTTCCCCTTTTAGGGACATGAGACATCCACTGGTGACTGCAGTCAGATCAGAAACACGTCAACTGTCTAGTCATTGTCTAGCTATTCATCCAAAACGTTTTTCCTAAACATTATGAAGCTCACCCAAAAGTTTACTCAAAGAGTCAGAACCCATTTGAATAATCTGATAAAGTTTTTCTGTGCCTTTTTTCTGTTCCAGGTGAGAAGGGGGAGTCAGGGGAACGTGGCCCCTACGGTAAATCAGGGAAGATCGGCCAGATGGGAATGCGGGGCCCCAGTGGCCTCAAGGGGGCCAAGGGGTCCATGGGAGCCTCTGGGGAGTCCTGCAAGGTCTACTACGCTGCCTTCTCTGTGGGCCGCAAGAAGGCCGTCCACTCCAACGACTACTACCAGACTCTGGTGTTCGACACAGAGCTGGTCAACCTGTACGGACACTTCAACATGTTCTCAGGTCAGCTGGCCGGGGGGGCTGGGGACCGCTGGTACTTCCTTGTGTGATTGTATCAGGGAATTGAAGGGAATCATTTTTAATTCTAAATATTGAATTGGATCGATGGGAATTCATTGTTGATTTGAATGTTTTTGAAACATTCCAATCAGATCCAAAACCATCCTCTATAAGACGATGGCATTGTCAAACTTGCATTAGATGACCCATCACTCCTAGAGTCAGCTCACGCCTCCTCCACCAAGACCTGCGACAGAGGACTTCACCCCAGACCTTCTCCCCTGCTTTGCTCCCTTCCAGGCAAGTTCTACTGCTACATCCCCGGCATCTACTACTTCAGCCTGAACGTGCACACCTGGAACCAGAAGGAGACCTACCTGCACGTGATGCACAACGAGCGGGAGGTGGTGATCCTGTACGCCCAGCCCAGCGACAGGTCCATCATGCAGAGCCAGAGCCTCATGCTGGAGCTGGAGGCTCAGGACCAGGTGTGGATCCGACTCTACAAAGGAGAGAGGGAGAACGCTATCTTCAGCGATGATTTTGATACCTACATCACCTTCAACGGACACCTAATTAAGCCCAAGAACGAGGTGTAACGGGGTTGTGTGTGCGTGACGTGTGGAGAATGCACAGTGTTTATATTAGATCAAGCTCACATGTCTTGGTTTCCAGGTCATGCAGGCCAGATTATCCATTTCAGGCCAAGCAACATACATGTTTCCTTTGTAACACACGTGCTAGAGGAGAGATCTTGTGAGTTTGGGTAATGACAGTTTTTTTCTTGTGCTGTGTAAAGCAAACCAAGCTAAATCCTATTCTGGGATTGCAATCTATTGCTCGTCCCAGATTATTTATTTTTTGGTTTGTCTGCTGTCCTCCTGGTGTCACTGTGTTCAGACAGGGAGGTAAGCATGTCACAACCTCCGTCTAAAATCCTGTAGTCTTGACATTCCTTTAGGGCTAAGGTCAATATTTGGCCTGTAACTCCTGAGAACCTCAGGACAAGGTTTTTGGAAACAGCAAGAATTTAAATTAATCTAATTTCAGGAGATGATATAGATTACTGTATATATGTTATTGAGTTTGTTTGTCTCTAAGACAAACGAGGTACCTTAATGTGTATTGTAATATTACCACCTATACTTTTGCTGTACAGTCTTTGTAAAATGGCAATATTAAGCTGCATTACATCACAACATAGGTGCTACTAAAATGACTAACTGACTTATAATAAACTGGACAACCAAAGTCAAGGCCACAAAAAAAGTGTTAGGTATTTCTTCACATTAAGGTACCTTGTCATGTTTTGTTGGTGAATATACCGAACAATACATCTTTTTGTCATATATCTTTCTTTTAAACATGTAGTCTTATACGGAGTGTAAACTCCGAGAAATACAAAGTATGAGGATGTCAAGGATATTTGAATAGCATTTGTAAAACATGGTGCTTTAATTAACATCTTGAACTTTTCATGGTGCTCTACAAACACAAGGGGAAGAAAAAAAAATTGTGCAAAGTTTAAGAAGTACAGTATGTACAGGTATATTATGCCTTTGTCAGTTTTGTTGAAAAAAAATTGTTAGGTTTGGTGCAATTACCATACCACAGTGCACTTCATTCTGTCACAGTAAGAAACATTCCGAAGGTCAAATATAACATATAAAAGACTTGTAAAGAATGAGTAACAAGCTATTTTATTGAGTAAACAGATAGTCGATTACGATGCAGCTCTAATGGAAAATCCATTTTAGCTTCCTGTGGCTGTGTGAGTTGATGACAGACAATCAAACCAGTTGTTTCCTAGAATCTTTTGACAACATCCAATCAGATTAGCCAGTTCCAGAACGCTAGTAGGTCTCCAAGGCCAAGGATCGGTCTGGGCCCGGGCCGTTTTCCAAACCAAATATTTAACCCCGGACTAAGTTCCAATCAAAATATCTCTGCCTATCCCCAGACTACTGGCTGGATCCTGCCTTGCAAGGTGTGACAGAGAAGGGCCAAACACTCAACCTTGCCTCTAAGCCTCACCTCCAAACTCCTTCTATCCTGCCCTCTAAGTCTCACCTCCAAACTCCTTCTATCCTGCCCTCTAAGTCTCACCTCCAAACTCCTTCTATCCTGCCCTCTAAGTCTCACCTCCAAACTCCTTCTGTCCTGCCCTCTCAGGCTGAGCCAGGGGGGACAGCAGAAGACTGGAGAGGGTGGAGGAGCTGGGTTGGGATCGGGCTCCAACAGGAAACACTTTCTCAAGTCCAGAAACAGTCTGACCAGATGACAGGACATGCCTTCTCCAGCCCCCAGTCGGACACATTCTGCCAACAACCCTGTCTGAGAGAGCTGCTCAGACAACACGGAGGCACTGAGATACGAGAACGTGATGTTGACTCTGTAAATGGAGCATTTATTAAAGGAATACAAGAAGCTCTGGGTGTATGTGTGTGTGTTGGTGAGTGTATCTGCTGTGTGTATGTGCGTGTGTCTGCATGCGCTGGTGTGAGGGGTGTGTCCCTGTTTCCTTTGGCTGTGTTCTCAAAGTGAGCACCTGCCAAGCACACACAAAGGAATGTGCACGGCTATTTCATGTTGCTTCAGGAGTGTCCTTGACCAGAATTCAAACTCAAGCCCGGTCACTCGCAGACAGAGACAGCAAATGTTATGCCTGTCTTGATAAAACACACAGACAAATCCACACAGGATAACACCACCACACACTGCAGTTCTGTTCAGTGCGGTGCCTCCACGTGTCCTCTGCTGCCCTCAGGTGGAAGAATGTGGTAGTTCTCTCTCCAGCACGAGTCCAGCGGGATACCGGGTGAACTGCTTCAGGAGTGGTTGGATGGGGGGGATGAGAGGTGGAGGAATAAATGCGCGTGGGGGTTGGAAAGATTCTAGGATGGAGGGGGTAGAAGAGATGAAAGGATAAAAAGACTGAATGCATGGACAGAGGGATGGAAGGGAGGAGGGATGGAAGGGAGGAGGGATGGGGTAGGATGGAAAAGGAAGCTGGAGGCCTGCTTGTGCTCCTTTCAACCCTGTCAGATGAAAAGGCAGATTCATCAGTGACTGTTTTAGCTGTTCAGCTAAATGTATCTCTTAGTGCTGGCCCTAACACCAGATTCACCGCCCCACCACCCCAGCCCCCCGCCTCGGACTGTCAGCACAACCCCCCTCCCAGGCCTCTCTGCCCCCCAACCCCCAACCCCCCACACCCCTTTTGGCCGCCTGCCAATACCCCACTAGCAAATATGAGAGTCAAATACAACTTAGATGGGAGGAGAGGAGGGAAGGGGGGGGGGGGCAAAAAGTGACACTGATAGTCTCTTCTCTCCTTCCCTCCTCCCTCTTTTTCTCTCTCTTTCCTTGATGAAGATATGTAATGTGATTTAGAAAGCTTTTACCCCTGGGGTGGAGGGGTTGTGGGGGGGAGGGGGGGGGGGTATAAATAAGCCATGAGGATAGATTAGTGTGTTGGTGTAATCAGCGGAAGCAGCCTGGAAACTCCCCAGCACAGCAGAAACACAGAGAAGAGAGGAAGACAGTCGTGATGGGAGGGGGAGGGAGGGAGGGAGAGAGAGACAGACGCAGACAGAGACAGAAAGAGAGAGAAAAGCGAGGGAGGGATGGAGTAAGGGAGAGAAGGAGGGTAAAATGTCTGAAAACAGCATCAGCACTCTCCAGTCCTGCTGCTGTATTGACCACATCACTCAGCGGGGCTCTCTGCCCCCTCCTCACTGGGCACTCACACCATTACCTTCCACCCTCCTCTTCTGCTTCTCTGTCTGAGGAGGCGCTGTGTGTGTGTGTGTGTGTGTGTGTGTGAGAGAGAGCGTTTCTCATCATGTGGAGTGGTATCATCTCCATCTCTTGATCCCTTCATCCCCTCATCCCACCTCTGGCCGAGGAGACCCAGCTGTCAGTGGCTGCAGTAACAGACCCTCCCCACAGGAGGGCAGCATTGACTGCTGTTTCTCAGGTTTGTCAGACAAAATAGTATGTTGTTTCACGGCTACTTTCTGTACCAATGGTCAAACGATTCTACAATTCTAACAAAGAATCTTTACATGCACATGCACAGGCATACACACACACAAACACACACAAGTTGTTTCTCTGGTGAAAACATGAATTCAATGCATCTACATCATTCAAACCCTGCTGAAGGGGGACTGGTGTGTTAACCCGGTGAGAGAGTGCGGGGATGCTAGTGGAGAGCTGACACACGACACACCCCTGGTAGTCAAAGTCATCAACAGACCACATCTGTTTGGTAACTCCTCAGAATAAACGAGTCAGGCCCAGTCTGATAAGACACCTGTCATCTAGTCGGTGGCGCGTGACCGGGTCGCCCCGCGCCAGCGCACCTGCAGCTCGTTGCGTCCGCTCGCCGCTCCGAACCCAGGGGAGCTCGGAGGAGCTCGGCAGCCTCGTCTGTCGCCCTGCTGGCGGAGGCGAGCGCGTCTACATGTGAGGGCCACAAGCAACATACATTTTTAATTCCCCCATCGCGCTTTGAGTAGTCAGCAAGCATGCCGGCGGCAGCCTCGCGCTATTTATTAGCATAGGAGGCCTACTAAATAACCAAAGTCTGAGGGCGAAGAGAAGCATTAATATTTCATGGGAAATGTACCTCGTCCTAGCTCTGCGTCTTCAAACATATATCCTTCTGGTTGTAATTCTCATCAGGGTTTATGATATATTTAATATCGAACCTTGCTTGGACCCTTGGATTGTCCCAAGGGGAGTTGAGAGCTGGTCAGGGAGTCTCACCAAGTAGCCTGCAGGCTGGGCAGGGGGTGGCTTGGGGGGTGGGTGTGGTCTTACATGGCCCATGGATGGACACTGTACACACCAACTGCATGAGAAGGGCAAGAGTGACATAGAAAGTGCCGGTAGAGGTGGAGAGAGCGAGATGAAGACAGATGGGAGGAAAGCGTGTCAAAGTTCTGTTCGAACACAACGCATTCTGAACTGTGTATGCGTGTGTTTCTGTGTGTGTGTGGTGTGTGTGCGAGTGTGTTTGTGGGTGTGTGCTGTAGCAGGTGTGTGTTGCACGTCTCCAGTGCTCTGCAGACCACACCCAGCGGCAGACTCAGGTCCTGTCCAGGGCGGAGTCTGTGTGGTGCTCTGCTCTCTACAGTGATTGATGGTGAACCACCGAAAGTCCAGCCTGGCTGTTTTAGTCATATTAATGTAGAATCGATGTGTCTCTGGCAGGCCCCGCCCACTCCACACGCCCCGCGGTCTGGCAGATTAAAACAGTGGGAGAGCTCCGGATCTTCTCTCCTTCCTCTCTCACTCTTTCTAGCCCGGCAGGTTTTTTTTTCTTCTTTCCATCCCTCTCTCGCCCTTTCTCTGTACTTCTCCAGCTGTCCCTCTTCCTTCCTTTCTTTTCCTTCACACTCTCTCACTCTCTCTTATTTGCTCAGCTGTTTCTCTCTTTTCCTCCCGCTGTCTTGCCATCTCTCTCCCTCTCTCACTCTTCTCTCCGGCCAATCGATGAAGGGTCAGTGGTGGCTGTGTCAGCAAGCAGGGAGCGCTTCTGTCCGCAGCCTGACCACATCAATGCTGCTTGTCAGTCCAGTGTGTGTGTGTGTGTGTGTGTGTGTGTGTGTGTGTGTGTGTGTGTGAGTGTGTGTTCACTGGCAGAGAGAGGATGTCACAAGTGGTTAACCTCTTTTATTCAACATCATACCATTTCTCTCTCTTTCTCTTTCTCTTTCTCTTTCTCTTTCTCTTTCTCTTTCTCTTTCTCTTGCTCTTTCTCTTTCTCTTGCTCTTGCTCTTTCTCTTTCTCTCTCTCTCTCTCTCTCTCTCTCTCTCTCTCTCTCTCTCTCTCTCTCTCTCTCTCTCTATGTCTCTCTCTCCTTATTTGTCTACCGATGAAGCTCCCTCTCTAATTTTCTCTGTCCACACGCCTCACCCAATCCCTCATTGCCTCCTTCTTCTTCTCCTCCCTCCCTCTTCCCTCCTCCCTCCCTCTCTCTCTGTGACAGCAGTGAGGACATGAAAGGCAGAGGTAGCAGGTCTCTTACCTGGTTGATTGCTGTTGCATAATTAAAGCTGATGCTCAAAGCTTCGCTCATGGCCTCAGGTGACAGACAAACAGAGAGGAGAGTTGTGCTTTCTCTCTCCTCTCCTTCTTTCTCTCTATTCCTCTACTGTTTCTTTCTGCTCTCCTACTCCACTCCTTTTCTTTTCTTCTTGACTCGTTTTGCATCGAGTCTTTTTTGTCTCTCGTTCTCTCCTGCAATCTCTCTATCTCTTTAACCGTCTTGTTTTCTCTCACTCTCTCTCTCTCTCTCCCTCTCTCTCTCTCTCTCTCTCTCTCTCTCTCTCTCTCTTTCTCTCTCTCTCTCTCTCCCTCTCTCTCCCTCTCGTCTTTCCTTCCCTCCGGTGTAGTTTTGCAGGGAGGCTCTTCAGCCTTATCTGTTTAACCACTAACACAGCGAGAGAAGCTGGCAGCCTCAAACAAAGACCTGCATCTGTGTATGTCCATGTGGGTATGCCATCAATACACACCCACAGCCTATCACTTGATGCAGTCACGATTAATAAGTAAATAAGTGATTCTTGTGTGTGTGTGTGTTTGTGTGTACTGTATGGGTAGAGCAACATGGAGAGAAATGAGTAGCTACAGAAAAGTATATGTGTGAGATACTGTATGAGCCACGGTCTAAAACTTGCCTGATCAATGTCCTCTCAGAAGGTGTGAGGGGGTTCCTGCACTTGTGTGAGTGAGTGTGTTTGTGTTTCATATCTGTATATGTGTGTGTGTGTGTGTGTACTGCATGTGTGTGTCAGCCCGCCCGTATGCCATCAATTCATTTTCCTAGGACCAACCTTGACGGGGGATGGCGATGACAGGAACGTTGGCCAATTACCTCCCACCTCACGGCGCAGAGACGACGACAACATGAAATAATCATTATCTCTCCCCCCTCCACGAGCCAGGGATATGAAACATTAATACACACAACCCCAGCACACTCCGTCTCTGTCTCTTACTCACATCTCTGGGGAGAAAAACTAATAAAGAGGAACAAAAATGCAGGAATGATTAAAAGTTGCTCGGTGCAAGAAAAACATTCAAATGAAAGAGGGGGGGGGGGGGGGGGGGTAGACAGAGAGAGAGAACCAGACAGACAGAGTCAAATAATTGAGGAGAGGAAGAAAAAGGAAGATTGTTAAGAAAAGGCAGAATATGGCCCATAAGTGAGGGAGAGAGAAAGAGAAATAAAGAAAGAGAGAGAGAGAGCAAAAGAGCAGGTGCAGAGTTGTGAAATGAAAGGACAATGATAAGAGACTTTCTCTATCAATAGTTAATATTCCATGGGTCTTTATGGCTGGGGCACATCGCTTCACTTTGCTAATATTTACACAGAGAAGCTATCGTCAGGCAACCCAGTGAGGAGAACTGTAACCTTAGAGGTGCACTTTGGCTGACACACATACCCACCCACCCACCTTGACACACAATCACACACATACACACATTCACAAACACACTCACACAAAGAACACAGACACACACACAAACCATACACTTACTGGGCAGATTAAGATTTAACTGTGGGTGATTAAAGATGTGGGGTTTGAGACTTTGGAATATGTCTGAGTTTATGTATTACAGGCTTATTTTATTGTGTGTGTGTGTGTCTCTGTGTGTGTGTGTGTGTAAAATACAGGGTCAGGTTGAGGTGGAGCTCTCCAGTGACCTCAACATAATAAAGTGTTTATTATCTGTTATGTTGCATTCACAAGCTTGGACACTCACACAAACACACACAAACACACACACAGACACACACAAACACACACACACATGCACACACACCCCACAAAACATTCTCAGAGGAGGGACAGGGAGTACACAGTGGGGAGGTGTAAAGGGGGGTGTAGACGCTTGCCTCCCATTTTCACGCCTCTTTAATGGGTGTTGAAACAGCGGAATAGGCCTTTAATGTGGGCGAGGCCAGCTGCCTCTGCCACTCTGGGCATGCTCCCATGCCTCACGGGACTCCTGGAGACTTCATTACCCAGAACGCACCAAGATTTATACATCCTGTGTTCTGTCTCTAGCTCTGTCTCCCAAAATGACTGGTGTCTGCCATGGTGATTGAACACTATAAGATGCTGAGAGAGAGAGAGAGAGAGAGAGAGAGAGAGAGAGAGAGAGAGAGAGAGAGAGAGAGAGAGAGAGAGAGAGAGAGAGAGAGAGAGAGATGAATGAATGAGAAGATGAATGTGTGTGTGTGTGTGTGTGCCTGCTTGTCTGTCTATGTGTGATGCATATGCCTGCATGTCTGTCGGATGAAGCGTACTTGTCTGTGTGATGTGTGTGTGTGTGTGTACACGTGTGTGTGAATTGGGAGATAGACGTACGTTTCCTTCCCCCTGCAGCAGATGCTTCTGTTCTGGCTTAACGGCCAAGGATTCCAACTTAATTAACACTAAATAATTAACTAAATAAACACTCTAGTACAGCATCGCGCACACACAGTATCCGCAGTATCTTCAGGGAGCTGGTCAGTTGGGGTTTCGGAGGCAGTTAGGAACAGTGGTTGTAACAGAAGAATGAGAGCAGCTCATTTTCTAATCAAGGCAGTAATGAATGTGTTTAATGTTGTCATTAATCATGCTGTAGAGTGCAGGTAGCCCCCCCCAGGATGTGTGTCTGTCTCCATGGCCTCAAGCTGTATTCAATCATGTTACTTGACTGGACGGAGGACAACACTCGGTAATTAAATACTTGTAAATACACAAGTACTGTGACTGGGCAGCGTGGCTTCCTGCATGGTAGCTCTGGGTCTGTAGGTTCCTGTGTGAGTGGCACCACAAGCGTTTGTGGCCCCCACACTCAAAAATGAGACCGTGTTTGCATTGGTGTGTGTGTGTGTGTATGTGTGTGACGTATATATCTGTCTGTTGAAGGATTTAGATAGGTGTGTGTGTCTGTGCGCTTGTCTGCAAATGTTAACGCATATACAGACGCGTACACACACAGACAGATGCTAACACACCTACATGCAGACACATTCACACACATAAACACACACAAGCACACAAACACACACACACAAGCACGCACACACAGTGCTCTGAGTCAGGATGGCCCAGAACAATAAGGGCTCATTTGGTTAAATGAATCCGTCTGCCACCAAGCCTCTGTCTTCAAGGACTAAATCACTCTTGAAGAGATGACTGAAGGCTCACTGGGAGTGTGTTTGTGTGTGTCTGTGTGTGTCTGTGTGTGTGTGCGTGAGTGTGTGTGAATGTGTGTGCGTATGGGTTTGTGATGGACTGACAGAAAGGATTGCAAACATTTGAAACAAACACAAACAAAACCCTACCAGTCCTCATAACAGTATGACTGATATCCATCAGAAAGGCAACGGTTCTGTATGGTGTCATTACGGTTCTAGAGGGTGTGAATGCTGCGCTAGGAACCACAAGGATCACTATTCAATCCCCAAAATATAGTATCCTTTAAAACACCAAGTTTTCGATTCTAAATGTAACATCCTGTTGGTCTGTACACCAAAAAGGACAATCTTCTGTCTGGGTTTTCCCCTATAAAACATGTTTGCTGATCAGTTACAGTAAATAGGAAATGTTGCAACAGAAACACAGTGGTGAGAGGCGCACATTGCGTGTGATCTCAGTCTAAAAGGTTGTGTGGGAATGTAGCTCCTTTGAGGTTAGGTTGCTTTTAGGTGGAAGTAGAAGGTTGTGGTCTCCATGGTCCTGCAGCTGTGGTCCTGGAGGAGTCTGGATCTGTTGTGGTAATTAATGGGTTTACATGTCAAAACCACGCCAAGGGCAGAAAGATATCCCAGTTCACCACAGCTATTAATTCCACCCTCTCTGTCTGACACACACATCTACGCACACGCACTTACACGCTCGCACCTACACACACACACACACACACACACACTTTCACACACATGCACCTACATACGACTCCAACCCAGGTCCCCTTCTAGTCTGTATGAATATCTCGGCTTCTCTTCTTTAAGACAGCTAAAAGAGAGAGAAAAGAGAGACAGAGGGGAGAGAGAAGGGGAGAGAGAGAGAGGGAGAGAGAAAGAAAGGATGAAAATGAGAGAAGATGGAAGTGCAGAAGTAGAGGTTAAGGAGTGAAACATGACAGACAGGACAGTGTTGTAAGCAACACAAACATCCTCTCCAATTACACTGCACCTTTCACAATACCTGTTTGGCCGGTGCATAGGGGTGTGTTCTGAAGAGAGGAGCGGGGCAAATACAAAGATACAGAGAGAGAGAGAGAGAGAGAGAGAGAGAGAGAGAGAGACAGAGAGAGAGAGAGAGAGAGAGAGAGAGAGAGAGAGAGAGAGAGAGAGAGAGAGAGAGAGAGAAAGTGAGAAAGATATAAAAAAAGAATACGAGTGTGTATATGTGTATGTGTGTGTGTGTGTGTGTGTGTGAGAGGTAGTGACTGAGATAGATGGCCAGTGGTAAATGGAGCCATTCCTCACAGCCACCAGTGAGCAAGGCCATCGGCCACACAGCTCTGCTCCTGTAGGACCTACATGTCAACACACTGGCTGTCTCTGTGCAGGAGTGCAAACATGTGCGGTGAATGTCCACTTATTGTTGTGTTGGGAATAGGTTTCCCCTCTGAGTGAATGTGATATGTACATTGTGTGTGTTTGGTTGCTTGCCGGGTGAATGCACTCTTACTCCTTCAAGTCTCGGGAGGTCAGGGTAAATATTTACAGTTATCAGACAAAATAATCCAGCCTGTGTTTCTTGACTTCTGACATGCACGCACACACTCACTGTGAGTAACCATTATTTCTGCATTGCGTTCTCACCCTTCTCTGTTTCTCTCACTCCATCTGCACTCCACCACTCCCTCCGCTCCTCCTGTTTCCACTTCTGTGAAAAGGAGCCTGGCTTTTTTTTTTTTACTCTTCTTTAATCTACCTTGCATCAGTTGGTAGAAACCTCCGCTTTCCTTCGCTCTCCCTTCCTCACTCAATCTTCTATTTAGAACCCTTCTTCAGAATTCCATTCCAAACCAGATTGTCATTGATTCAGGTAGCTGGTTTGTTTGGCTGAGGCTGGGGCAAGGGGAGGGGGGTTCTACCTGAGCCAGCTGGAACGCCCCCACTTCCTGCAGAACCGCCCCCGACAAGAAATCGTAGGATGTCAGAGAGTCAGACGTAATTGTCAGTAATTCTCCTCTAATAGTTCAAAAACTCACTCAGGAACATATTCAGCAGTTATCACACTGGCCAATTAGATCACATTATGAATAAATTATTGAGCAAACAGCACTGATATAATTTGCAGAGCTTCTTTCCATTCATCGTGACAGGTTAAATTGCCGTTGCTTGCTTCCAGTGTGGAATAGCTTATAAAATGTTGAATAGTACTGGATCAACACATACACATCTTACATTAATAAATTACTCTTACAAAATAGATGAAATACATGTTTGTCACAAAGCTAGATGACAACCAACACATTATAAGATCAGTACTTTGTCGCTGTTCGAAAACATATCGATCTTTGTAATAACAGAAACAACATATAAAACATACTATTAAAAAGTAGTTCAAAATGAGTAACACTATAACCATCCTTCACATGCAACATACAAACATCTAGACAGTCTACTGTTGGTATTAACAAACGATTCATTCCATTCCGTGTGAGGGTTTAATACGTGCTTTACAAAAAAGCTTTAAAAATCACAACTTAAAGTACTGTGCATGTCTTTAACGGCCTCAGCATGACTGCAGAGCATTAGGAGAGAGAAGCTCCCAGACTCGGTGGTACGGAGGGGCATGGCGCGGAGCAGGGCATTACTCTGCGGTAACCACGGCAGCAGCAGCAGGCTGGGCGCCTCCCTGATCTATGTGGTGTTCTCTCAAACAGGAAGTACAATTAGTTGCTGATGTGCAGCACAGAGGAAGTGGCCGCGGTGCTTTAAACATGACTGATGGGTGTGCGTGTGTGTGTGGATAGTGTCTGTGTGTGTTGTATCTCTTAATAAAGCCACGGAGAGATGGCTGACACATCTTCTCCCCAGAAGAGACCATTTTACTGAGGATTTATTTTGTGGAATGAATTACCAAGTATAATTAAAACCTTAATCTCCTTTTTCCCCTCAACAAAACAATTTTGTTCGAACCCATAGAACCAATCCAAAATTAATTTACCGCACCACTGAGTAGTATTAATGCTCTGCCAGCTTCTCTCCCCTTACTCTCTTTTGCTCCACATCTTAGACTGCGTGTGTGTATTGGGTGTGTGTGTTGTGTGTGTTGTGTGTGATTGTGTTTGATGAGATGATAGGCCTGTTGTAACATGCAGTGTTCCTGTGTAATCAGGTACAGAAGAACAAAACACAGGGGATGGTGTGTATTAGCCCTAATAGCTTGGCCTATGGGGACCTCTTCAACTGCTTCTGTCTCCTGCCGCTTGGGACTGTGTGTGTGTGTATGTGTGTGTCTGCGACGAATGTGCTTTGCTGAGTGCGAAATCAACTTTCCATCTCTCTTGTATATTTCCACAGAGGGTTTTTAACGGTGTGAAATTTCGAACTGTATCTATTATGTGAGCGTTAAAATGTGTGTCAGGCAGGAGTAATACTTTGATTCCTAATATAGTTATGCTACGCCAAGTAATGCAAAGCAGCTAGCTAATATAGTGAAGCCAACTAATGTAGAGAGCCTAACTAATGTAGTGCAGATAGCTGATAGTGGGCTAGCTAATATGCTTTATTACTGGTGAATTAAATGATGCAGCTGTTGGCTCAGCCGTCTGGCTAGCAGGTTATCCTAGCGAGGAGGATGACGCTAGCCGACTGAGACCACACTAATCTGCTGTGGCTAATGACATTAGCTGGAGTGTGTGCGTGAGTGTATGCGTGTGTGCATGTGTGCACGAGTGTGTGTACACTAAAACTACAACACTGCAAGAAGGAATACATTCTGCCTATTACACTGCTGAGTAATATCCTCAATGGAAAACCATGTAATCCCTGTTTAGCTCTGCTCCTGTCATCTCTATAGGGAGACGGACTCTCTCTCTCTCTTTTTCTGTCTGTCTTTTTCTCTCTCTCTCTCTCTCTCTCTCTCTCGCTTTCTCTCTTTCTTTCTTTTTCTTTCTTTCTTTCTTTCTTTCTTTCTTTCTTTCTTTCTTTCTTTCTTTCTTTCTTTCTTTCTTTCTTTCTCTATCTCTCTCTCTCTCTCACTCACTCACACACACACACACACACACACACACACACACACACACACACACACACACACACACACACACACACACACACACACACCCACACACACAGATACAAGTGTAGAGAGTTGCTAGAAATGCCAGGCTATTGTCCTGAACAGCGTTGAGCTCTCAGTCTCTGGTCTCTGGGATTGTTTTGTACACAATAGAGGATGACAAAGTGGTGCAGAAGGGGATCAATGCTGTGAGGCCTCGTAGACTGTGTATTTGAATGTGTGTGAGTGTGTGTGTGCGCACATGTATTCAGTGTGTGTGTTCCCTTGTTGCGGTGTAGAGTCAGCGAGGGGATCGATGAAGCATTTGTTTTGTTTAGGTAAATGATCGTCGTGGAGACAGACAGCAACACTCCGTCTTGCGTCCCTCAGGGGAGAGAAGACAAATTGGTATCAACCTCCCATCATCCTTCTCTCTCTGCCGCCGTGGCTCTGGGACTGGCATTGACTGCGTACACCGGGAATGGAGACTGGGGCTCACCGTGTTCCTGTGTGAGTGTGTGTGCGGGGAGCATCATCTGTGCACTGGGTGTGGAGCAGGCCTGGCAGGGAGGCTGCGTACACGTGTGAGATCATCAGGCTCTCCGGCAGCTGTATCACGAGGTGATACATGACACATGGAGATGAGACACACTTTAAAATACACTTACATGTCGTCTTCTTCCTCTTTCTCCACAACAGTTGGAATACTTAAAAGCTGTCTAGATTTCAGGAACGACTTGTCCTTCTTTCTGTGCAGGTTAGTTGAACCTTCAGCTCCCTGTTTTCACTCCACTAGAAGGTGCTGTTTGTCAACACACACACACACACACACATGCGCACACAAACTACATTTTATTACCGACATCAGTGTGTTGTTCAGGAAAGAATGTTTATTAATAACCATAATAATCATGATAGTAGTAACTGTAATAATAATTGTGATAATAATTGAACAATATCATAGTAAATAGTACTGTATCTCTGGAGCACACTGGAAGCATACAGAAATCAAAACCAAGAGAAAACAGGAAACAGAGACCCCAGTCAAGTACAGGTTCTGAACTGTTGAAATGTTGTCTTTTTAAAAGCTTCATTATAATACTGTATTTACCTTATTATTTATCTGTTCACCTTTTTAATATATTATTCCAATGGAACATTTGCAGAAAAGAGGAATGGAAAGACAGCTTGTGAGAGAAGCAGAGGAAGAGTTGCCTATTTCCACCCTCCAGTTGACTGGTGGGCTGAGAGCTGTAAAGGCCATTTACAAAAGCACATAGAAGCTGTAAACAGAGACAGACACAAACATACAGAATGGAAGGATTCTTTTTCTCTTCAACCATAGTAACTACACCACTCAAACCTTTGTGCTTTGGGGAACTGCATAGGGCTATGGTGACTTGGGATAGGGTTGGGGTAGGGAAGGTTGGTTGGGGTTGGGTAGGGTAAGTTGTGGTAAGTGTGGGGAGGATGGAGTTGGAGGTAGGCCTATAGTTTAGCCAATGGTAGACCAAGGCTAAGGAAGGGAAAGTTAAAGTACAAAAAGAACTACAGGACTACTCAAGGTTTGACTATGGGAATGAGGCGGGGAAGTGCTGATAGTCAGAGATGAAAGCTGGCTGGGATTGAGAGTCAGGAGTGACCTAATGGTCTGAGGTTTGACACCTGATACGAGGTTGGGTTAGCTGTGTAAGGGGTTTGCATCAGTCAACAACAATGAGGGAAGTTATAAAACTTGACCCTTCTGTTCAGGTAGGAAGCTCAAGGATTTGAAGTCTGCCTGTACAGCTTAACTGCATCTAGCCTGTACAGCTGACCTGTAACGAGCCTGTAAAGCTAACTTACTACCAGCCTGTAAAGCTAACTTACTACTAACCTGTACAGCTAACTTACTACTAGCCTGTAAAGCTAACTTACTATTAGCCTGTACAGCTAACTTACTACTAACCTGTACAGCTAACTTACTACTAGCCTGTACAGCTATAACCTTCAAGCCTGTTCAGATAACGTACTACAAGCCTCTAAAACTAACCTGTATCTAGTCTGCAGTAGGTGAATGGTGTTGTTGTGGCAGGGATATACAAATGTGGGTGAATAGATGGAGCTAGTTGTAGCGGCTGGGGGGTTTACAGTATATAGGCCTAAGCCATAGCGAGTGTCTGAATAGCTAAAATGAAGGCTGCTCCACGCACACATACACACACACATACACACACACACACATACACACACACTGAGATGAATCCTCTCCAACCTGTGAGGACAGCAACCAGTGCTACATGTAAACAGAACACCAGTCTCCAACACAGAATATAACAGAATCAGAAATCAGAATAGTATGACTCTGTCTCTGTGAAATATACACATCAGAGATCTCGGCTTCCAGACCTCCGTTAGATTGACATCGTTGTTTGTTTGAGTTTTTTTTTTTTAGTTTTGTCTTTAATCAGATGTTGGTTCCAGTCTGTCGCTCAGTTGTGACCACATCCTTGGAGGTACAGCACACACACACACACACACACACTCATACACACACGCAAACAAAACACATGCACGCATACCCTCCCTGTCCAGCCATCTGCTCAGGTACAATACAGCAGACATTCCCCCCCCCCCCCCCCCCCCCCAGAACATTCTGCATCCCAGGAGTCACAGTATCACCTCATCTGCTCAAGAGAGTGAGCACAGTGGAGGAGATAAGAATGTTCCCTTGTTTCTCTCTGATCGCTCCTGAATATAGGTCACACCACCTCCGACACCGCTGGGTTTAACACTGTCAAAGTAAGACGCTAGGAGAAGCCCCTGATTCTCCTCCTCCTCCACCAACCCTAACCCTTTCACCCCGGACACACCCCTCCCCCCACACAGTGGAAGCTCCTCTCACTCAAAGAGAGCTTGGGGAGAAGAATCAATATTTCTAAATATCAGTGGCTGACACACTGTCAGGCTGACAGACTGTTCGTCTTGCTCCCATCATCTGTAAGTAATCTGCCCATCCAATAATGGGTAAAGCACTTCCTCCCTGAGGCCGGCATGACACTGGTGCTCCTCTGAAATGCTTCCCCTTCCACCATTAGGATACTGGTGCTCCTCTTAAATGCTTTCCCCTCCATCGTTTGGACACTGGTACTCTTCTGAAATACTTTCCCCCTTCATCCGTGTTGCCCGTCTGGGTCTGAAGTCCAGCATTGTTTTCATGTCGGAAAAAAGGTTTTGCTATATAATGTACATATACATCTTACAGAGTACTGAGTTTTATAAAAGAACAACATCTACGTAAAAAGTCCAAGAGTTTTTGAAGTTACATTCAATAGCTGAACCAAAGGAAACACAAACCAACGTAATAAACGCCACACCAGTAGTAAACCTCTCTCCACATGTGGACAGTGCATTGAGTCCAGCAGAAAAGTAAAGTCTTTCAAACCAAAGGCAAACTTATGTCCAAGGGTTGCAGATCACAAATAGATATATCTATATTCATATATAAATGTTTTTTTCTTCTTACTTGTAATACAATAAATACAACATTAGTAAATGGCTACAGTATACTCTTGGACCATGCTTGACAGCATGTTAGTAGTACAACGTCTAAATATAGAAGGATGTCACTAAAGTAGAGTTCCATAGAAATAGAAAGGTTTAGCAAGAGACTTTTCAGAAAATGTTTTTCGCGACGCCACCCCCCTTTTTCTGACTTAACCGTCACCTGTCTTTCCACCCCCATTACCCCTCCTCCCCTCCCCCCTCTCCTCCTGACTCCTGCCCTCAGAAAGGGCTCTTGCAGGGGTAAGCGTAGGAGGACCCGGTGACCACCTGTGATAGATATCTTCTAAGTCTCATTCTGACCCCCCCTCGCCCTCTCATCCCCTCCCACTGACCCCCCTTCCCCTGACACATGATGTACAAAAGCGAATAACAACACAGCACAGCCACCTCAACCACGACACCACAACAACATGTTTTGGTAGCGACACAACGCTGGGGTCTGGGGGCTACCAGGCCCGGTCCAGACATGACCTTTCTGACTCCTGCCGTCGCTGGCCTGCCAATTGGCTAGTCCTAGACGTTCCTGGAAGCACTGTGAATGGAGATGGTACTTTGATAGTGGAGAGGAAATATTGAACAGGGAGCAAGTGATCTAATATGTTAGATGAGCTGGAAATGCACAGTTTGTGTGTCACACACACATGACGACCGACACTGTCCAACAGTGGAAGACTGAGCCGTCTCCAAACCGACCAGATACAAAGCGGGTGAAGTCGTTACCATGGCGTTACCACGATGACGTCGAGTCATGTCTGTCAGGTGGGCAGCCCCTCCCCCTCAGCGTCCAGGCACCTCCCCTCTCCCCTTCTCCGCCCCCCACAGGGAGTGGTGAGGAGGTGATCTGTGGCGAGGAGGGGGGGCAGGGGTGTCACCCCTTGCCTCCCCTCCACTCAACCTGCCCAAAGACACACTTATAATAACTTATTTTCTGTTTTTTACTTATACACACATATAATATATATACATACATTAGTCTTTGCTCTTTTTGGAAATCATAAACTTAAAAAAGTTTAGAAAAATAAAACGTTTTATGGTGACCTCTCTGGTAGTTTTTCCACCCAGCAAAGCTTGTCTCCAAGGTCAAGCTAACTCTTCCATCCCTCTGCCCTCCCCCCTCCCTCCCTCCCATCATCCTCCCTCCCTCCCTCCCCCGCTACTCAGGCTACTGTTCAGGCCGTTGCTATGGTACTGGCCTGAACATCCTTCATCCTCCGGGCCTATAGAGAAGGGTTCTTCATTTTCTCTTCTCTCTGTCTCTTTTTTTGTTGGTTTAGTTGATCTTTTGAAGTGTCCTTCCTTTGTTCGTGTTGCTCTGGTTCGTCGAAGTAGATGTTCTTCTGAACCCTTCCTCCTGGTCATCCTATTTACTACAACAGAGAGAGGACACAGGTCACTTTCGATATCTATAGCTACGTTATCCAGAATTAATGAATGCATCTGTAACTGTAAAAGGCCAGAATATGTGTGTGTGTGTGTGTCACCATGTTGAGCGCCACTAAGCAATTGAGCCATAGATCTTGCAAGAACTGGCATAGGAGTATCACTCGTGGTGATATTCTGGTGATTATTCAGCCATGTTGGCATGACTTAAGAACACAAAAAAAACATAAAGGGGAAAAATCAAAAAAGGATACTTAGTTTTTTCCTTCAATGCGTTCAAACGTCTCCAGATAAAGATTGACAGCTGGTCTGCAGCACTGCCCCATAACCAACTGATATTATTAGTAAGTGATTCAGGAAACCCCAGCAAATTACAACATTTACATGTATTTACATAGTCCTCCCTTCTTGGTCTTGTCCAGGGTAATGGGGAACAGTCGTGTCATATGGTTACAAGTGTCCAGGCAGGGTGGGTGTGATCATTACATGGTAATTACACAGTGTGTCCCCTAAGGGCCCACACCTCTCAGGTTAGCAGCTTAAGACTACACTGGGTACGGTGCACCCATGTACAGTTCAGGCTCAGACGGGGGGAGGGGGGGGGGAGAGAGAGGGTAGAGAGACTGAGAAGAAATAGAGAGAGAAGAGAGAGAGAAACTGAGAGAGAGAGAGGGACACTTCCAACCACACGCAAGGCCTCACGACGGGCACACTTCGGCGCATATGTGTGGAGAAGAGGGGGGAGCGATGGAGAAAGGGGGGAGGAAGGGGGAGGGAGGGAGAGCGATAGAAGGAGCAGGCTGAGTCCTGAGGGCTCTCTCGTCTTGACAGAAGCTCTTTAATTCTCGCAGACGAGCGTGGAGCAGCGAGAGCTTCAGAGGGGAACACTGAGGCCCAATTTCTCTCTCTCTCTCTCTCTCTCTCTCTCTCTCTCTCTCTCACACACACACACACACACACTCATATTCCAGCAGCACTTTGTAGTGCCTGGCTCCGCCCCTCCAGAGACAATGTGCCGCACAGCTGCTCTGCCGGGCCGCCAATCACAGCCAATAACGGCGTTCTCTCGTCTCCTCGCCAGGACGCACGCGGTAGGGCTTGTACAGGCTGACACACACACACACACACACACACACACACACACACACACACACACACACACACACACACATAGGAGCACATGGGGGAGATAGAGAGAAAGGATTGCTGGGATAGAGGTATGGAGGGAGAGAGAACAATGGAGAGGGAGAGAGAACAGCGGCGTTGTGATTCCCCCTGATGGCTGGGAGGCCTGCTTTTTGCCTCTACCTCCGTCTCTCTCTCACGCACTCGCTCCCTCTCTGAGAGTAGAGGTGACAAACATATTAATCACCTCGGGCAAATAACTCCCGGAGCAGTTAATGGGTTGAGAAGCCTGTACTGAAGGCCTCCTACACCCCCTCTAACCCTCCCCTGCCTCCCCTCCCCCTCCTACACCTCCTCTAACCCTCCCATGTCTCCCCTCCCCCTCCTACACCTCCCCTAACCCTCCCATGTCTCCCCTACCCCTCCTACACCTCCTCTAACTCTCCCCTGTCTCCCCTCCCCCTCCTACACCTCCTCTAACTCTCCCCTGTCTCCCCTCCCCCTCCTACACCTCCTCTAACCCTCCCCTGTCTCCCCTCCCCCTCCTACACCTCCTCTAACCCTCCCCTGCCTCCCCTCCCCCTCCTACACCTCCTCTAACCCTCCCCTGCCTCCCCTCCCCCTCCTACACCTCCTCTAACCCTCCCCTGCCTCCCCTCCCCCTCCTACACCTCCTCTAACCCTCCCCTGCCTCCCCTCCCCCTCCTACACCTCCTCTAACCCTCCCCTGCCTCCCCTCCCCCTCCTGCCTTCCCGTCCTCCTCCCCCAGCATGCCTCCATCACCCTTCCTCCCCTCCCTCTCCCACAACCACCCCCACCTCTGCCCCCGTCTCCTCTATACATTCCCCTTCTCTCTCTTTCTCACTCTCTCTCTCTCTCTCTCTCTCTCTCTCTCTCTCTCTCTCTCGCTTGTCCAGTGGCCCTCTGTATGTGTTTTGACCTGGGAACTACACTCTTTCTCCTCTCAAAGACAGACAGACAGAGAGAGAGAGAGAGAGAGAGAGAGAGAGAGAGAGAGAGAGAGAGAGAGAGAGAGAGAGAGAGAGAGAGAGAGAGAGAGAGAGAGAGAGAGAGAGAGAGAGAGAGAGAGAGAGAGAGAGAGAGAGAGAGAGAGAGAGAGAGAGAGAGAAAGAGAGAGACCTCTCTCTCTAAAGGGATTTAGAGGTTGAGGTTTTGGAGGAATCATCTGTCATGTTTCCAACACCACAGCAGAATCCTACCCCTGCCTCGACTAGCTCCACGTGATGTCATACGGCATCCTCAGAAGAACAGACAAGCATAGAGAACACGGAAAACTCTTTAAAGACAAAGTATATTGAGTTGATGAACAGGTAAATATGATAGATACTTTTGCTGGATATTGACATTGAAAATGAGTCAGTTGACACTTGGTCTACATGAATGTGGACCTTTCTTTTGGTCCAGAGGCAAAGTAAGCTGTAGAACATAACTGTACATTGATATTGATCACATAATGATCTGGAACTGGTAAGCTTCTTAATATATCTAAAAAGTAAAAACACATAACACCTACAACATATTGATCATGTTCAGGAATGTAGCCACAACGGCATATAGAACACTGGACAGATGGATAGGATATATACAGCCACACATGATAAAAGACTGTGCGACACATGTTTACATAAGTACAGCATTTTGAGGTCTTAACTTCTTTTTTTCTCATATAAAAACATATTTTTAGAAATCTCATGACATGTCAAATTGCAACAAAGGTTGTGTTTTTAAGCCAGAGAGGAGCACAAGTTGAAACCACTGTGTTCTTTGGTGACACTGCCCGAACAAAAATAGGGTCTGCAAGAGACTGGGAGAGACACTCCCAGTGTGTCTCCCAAACTGTCTCTCACTCCTGGGAGAGAGAGACAGCTGAAGGGGAGAGAGATGAAGTGGTAAAGAGACAGAGTAAAAAAGAAAGGAAAGAGAGAAAGCAACTCGCAAACAAACGAGTGGGAGAGAAACCGGCAGCCATCTTGTGTGTGGCCGGTGGCCCGGGGTGCCATCTTATAAATGACTGCATTACCAGAGCCAATTAAACTGGCAATCATTTAATGGCTGCCGCTGCAGCCATGCGAGACGGGAGCTTTCATCACGCCAGTCGGCCGCGGCTGAGATCCTGTTAGAGGCCCCAGATCCCGACTGCTTTGGCTCACTCTAAATCCTGCTCACCGCTCACACACTCACAAACTCTCTCTCTCTCTCTCTCTCTCTCTCTCTCTCTCTCTCTGTCTCTCTCTCTCTCTGCGGAGCCATATAGGGTTAGTATGAACATGTTTCAGAGTGGACACGAGATGGACTTTGCATATAAGGCCGATTCCTTTGCTATTGCCTTTTTATTTCCTCAACAAGTGATTCAGAAATGGTGTTTTTTCCATTGCTTCTTGCATCAAATAGAGATGGAGGTGCAGATGAAGTGATGGTAAAAAAAGGCATGAAGAAAGACTTTTTATTATAGAAGCCTCTCCCTCTCCTATCTCCACTCTGCAGTCCCATACCCAGCATGCCTTGCATTAACACCCCTCCCCTCCCCCAGAGTGATGTTCCTGGTTTAGGAGTGTCGTAAAGGGGGAAGAAAACAAACATCGTCGTTTAAACTTGTGCTTGCCTCTCTTCCAACAGAAAACAACAAACAGAAACAACGAGAAATAAAAAGCCATTGTTGAAGGTAGAGCAGAGGAAACTTGGTTATCTGGACACATTTTACACACAGTTGCCTCACATCATAACAGACACACTGTAATGGCCACCAGCTCATCATGACCAACCCTCCCAGCAGAATACGTAGTATGAATAAGGAGCTAAAAGCCATGGGCTGTCTTATAAAAAAGTTGCCACCTCATAATATAATGATATAAAATAAATATTTTTTTAATGATTTTTCCCTTAATTTATTCTTCTATGTTATCAGAGCCAGATGATCATAATACTATCTGTTACACTAATAAATACTATGGTATAACACATTTTCATATAATACACAATTAACTGGTTAACAAATTTCAAACTAATATCTGTAAAGTGTCATGGAGGAGAGATGATAAATGAATCTATTCACAACACCAGAAGGATATTTACAGTGAAGAGGAAGACGAGCAGATGTCCCACCACTACAGACGGATCTCTGCACATGATGCTTGCTCAAAGTTTGAAGTGGTTTGTATGGAACTGGGGTTAGCATCTTGTCTTTTAACGTTGGATATTTGTACGTAAATGCAAAAGAGGTGCACACTAGATATAGTATATGCATGTGTACATGAGTATATATTTTAAAGCTGTTCAAAAGGTTTTTTCTGTATGTCAAGAAAATTACAGCAAAAGCACACAAGAAACGTTGAAGAGAACATTTCAGATGAACCGCAACAACAGGTGCTAAACTCTTAAGCACCCTGGCTCTGTTAAAGACAAACTGTCCTTCTTTTAATAATGCATGTATACAGATGTCGTTCCACGTATAGGCTTGAACAATCCTCTGTAGTGTCTAGAGCATTTAACTGCAGGCTTAGCACTTGTGATGGCTGCCAACACCAATCACAGGAAGTGGAAAGAGGAACAGGAAGTGTGTAGGTGGTTCAGGGAGGCTCAGCTCCAGTAAACACAGTTGAGTACTCAGTACTCTTAAGCAGGGGACAACAGGGGATGTGAGTGAGGTGGCTGAGGGACCTGAGGACATCAGGCTGGAGTTGGGTTTCCTTCCTCTCTCTCTTTACAAAACAGAAAGATGAAGCGGAGGAGAAGAACAGAGGGGAGTTTATCCCATCCATACTTTACAATGGCCTTCCCCTCTCTGGGAATACAGAGAAGGAGAGAGAGAGAGGGAGACTGGTGAGGCAGACACAACAGCCACGGCAATGAAATAAAATGCGTGTGCACAATCTACCGTGTGTGTGAGCTCGTGTGTCTGTGTGTGTAGTCTGTCGGCTGTATCTTCAAATGAGATCAGTGCTTATTGACTGAACTCTCTTATCTCTCATCTTGGGGCTAAATTGCCTGGGTAGCAGCTTCTCTGCCTGCACTCCTTTTTCCCCTGCTCACCATCCCATCACACAGCAGGCACACACACACTATTACAGAGGACGCCAGTGTGTGTGTGTGTGTGTGTTTATGTGAGAGAGTCAGCGTAACTGAATTTGTCTGGTGTGTGTTCCGTCTCGCTTTTAGCAAGTTTGTGATAAACTGTGTGTGTGTGTGTGCGCGCGCGCGTGTCCTATCCCCACTGCCCCCCCCCCCCCCCGCCCCACACAATAGGAACATGATCAGAGCACTAGAAGCCAGTGTGCTGGAAGGCTAAAAGGGAGCAGGGTTATTGGCTCTGGAACCCTCTTCTCTGTTCCCATAGTGACCCTCCTAGGTCTTATCTACACCCCCAACCCTGACACCACCCTCCTTCACTAGAGGTCTTTAAACCCCGGCCTCACCTGAGGGGAGAGGGGGGTAGGTGAGGAGGGGGTGGGGTCACCTTCAAATCCCATCTCCGAGAGCTGACAGTGGAAGAGAGAATTGTCAAGGTAAATGAAACTCTCTTAAAAGTCTTTAGGTGGAGAGAAAGTGGCTGAGTTACTGTTTGGACATTTCAGCATGATTACCTGTGGTGCTTCTACCACCCCGCCCCCCCCTTCCCCTCCCGTGGGGGGGGGGGGGGGGTCCGGGGTTCTGGGTGACACCACTGCCAGACAGACTGATACGCCTGGACACAGAGAGTGATCTACAGAGTGCATGGGTCTCCTATTTGTCCCTCCAGCCTGACACATCATTACCCACAGGTGGTGGGTCCTGGTGAGGAAGGGGGTGTGTACAAGTGAAGGAGGGGGTCTTTTTCTTAGTTACGCTACGGAAGCTAAGATGGATATTATGGGTAAGGATCAATCGATACTCTCTACTCTCCGCTTCTCTCCTCTCAGCCGGAACCACCGTTACTCCTTGTCCAAGAAGAGCATCAGATTATCTACAAGATCACCAGGACACACCATCCCTACCACAAAGCCTTGTGTAGGGGAACACTGACCTTATCAATACTGACCCAATATATACTGCATCAACTAACTTACAACGCTCCAAACTTGCTGTTTGCTGACAGTTTTCTGTAAATTAACTGACATGTTGGCTGGCTAGTAGCTGACTGGTAGATTGCTGTCAGCGGAATGTTAGCTGGTTGGTAGTTCACTGGTAGCTGGAGAGCAGATGGCTGTTTGCTGACTATTAGCTGACTGTTTAGCTATTGACTGTTAGCTGGCTTGTAGATAGCTGGCGTTAGACTGTTGAGAACAAGGCTGAGCCTCAAAAGAGGGCATAGTCCAATGGTTTCAGGTTGAGAAACTGATCGTTAGCCAGCTGAAGTGGAATTGGCTTTAAATGGCCTTTCAACCTGCAGAAGAGTACAGGGAACACTGTCTGAAAACATAAAGCGACATCATTCCATTCCATTAGATAGTGGCTGGTTGAAAGACTGGTCCATGTTTAATAGATCTCAATGTTCCTGGGTGTGTTCTGTAGGGCTAATGTGACTGATAGGATTTATTTTTACATTGTCAAGGACATAGAACCACTGCTACATGTAGCCTGTTCCATAAGCATTTACACAGTATGCAATCTGCTAGTTAACACAGTCACATCATATTATTGCTCATTGGTGAAGTGTGGGAAGACAGAGTTTGTGTGTTGAAAAATTGTTTCTGTTGTGGAAAAACTCTCTCTCAGTAGGGATACTAGATCCTAACACTAGTCTACTATACTTCCCCTTAAGCCTCCAGCCACCACCTAGTTCTTCTAGTTCCCAGCCTCTGCTTCCAGCCTTCTACGTGGCTTCTGGCCTTTGTCTCCGCTTCTACCTTTTGCCTCAGCCTCAGCCTCAGTGTCTGGCTGGGTGCCAGTGATCAATGCCTGCTCTAACATATGGCTGCCCATTCCGCTGCTGCTGCCATAGCTCTGACACACTTTCCAACACATCCCCCCTCCCCTACCTGCACCTACCCAGCCCTGAATACCACCATACATCACTTCCTCCCGCCCTGCCTTCAGTAATGCATCACTTCCATTTCCACTTCCTCATTCAGTAATGCATCACTTCCTGGCAGCCATTTTGAGTTAGTTCCTCCTCATTCAGCAGAATGATTTCAAAGCGGCATTTAAAATCGCTCTCAAACTCTGAAACTCCCGTTAAGGGGCTAGCGGGCTAACATTGGGTCCAGCCAATTCTCTAAGAGCAGAGAATAGCACTATCATTTGCTTAATAAAATCCAATTTGAAATTTGTTGCTCAAACTGCAATTGCTGAACATTACTGGCCTTAATGTATATGGGGGCAATGACTAATTGTAACAATAAGGAAAAAGGAAATTGGATGGAATTAAAACCAGAACTCACACAACCATTCCCCGGGAGCAGAGTTTGAGAACACTACACTTAAAGAGAGAGAAAGAAAAATGGAAGAGTGGGGTGAAACAAAACAAAACAAATCCTTCTCCTCTGTTCCAGCTCTCTTTCTCTGTCTTCAGAACAACCATCTCCCATTTCTCCAACAGCGAACCATTCATTTCAACAGAAGAAACGTGACATTGAAATCAATACAGACAGCAGTTAGAACATCACTGAAGTACAGTAAAGTACATGGATGAAAATGCATAAACTTCAGTCAATATTTAAAACTGGACATCAACTGCAGAAAGTCCTGGGGTCACCAGGTGTCAGTTTTGACCCGGAAGTACAGTATATTGAACTCCTACTTTAGTTAATTTTTTTCCCATTGAGAGCAAGGAGGCATTTATTTAAAGTTTGTTTGTTTGTTTGTTTTGCTGGGGAAGGGAAGGGGGTGTGTCCGCTAGTAGGGCGAGAACCGACTGCACCCTCCTCGGTATAGGCTAGCCTGCAACATCAAAGATGAAAAAAGAACTCCAATCAGAACTCAGTAGAGCAACCTTGGGTCATATTGATATTACTGGCTTCTCTTTTCCAAAAGAAATGTTCCTCCATTTTTCCATGTATTTGTTTTGTTTGTTCCTTGTTTGTTTAGCTGAAATGAAAGTGTAAAGACCTAAAAAGTGAAAGTGTTACAAAAATGTTTTATAGAGTTTCAGCATAGTTTTTACAAAGTGTATGTGTGTGATTGTGTGTGTAATGACGTGTGTGTGGTGTCTAAAAAAATCTGGGATACGAGATGTTAAGATTCCCACCAATTAGTGACTAAAGCACAGCTTTGATCGTGCAGTCAAGCAACAGTACTTTATAGAGGCCAATCCTCCCTGTGTTAAATAGGTCAGTCAGATACATAGCAGCACATTCATTCTCTTTCATATTCTAATGAAGATGGTCAGAAGGCATGCCAGGGTGGATTCCTACTTCCTGCGCTCCCTCACCTCCCCTGCCCCCTGCCCCCTGCCCCCCGCCCCCTGCATACTTCTCCTACTGTACCCCCCCCCCCCCTCCTCTAATCTGAGCTCTGTGCTCTGTGCATGGTCCTGTGTCTCCCACTGGCCAGACTATCTACAGATCCTTAGCTAGCTCAGACTTCAAAGGCTGCTGATCTTCCTGGGGTTCTCTCTTCTCTTCTACGGCGTGGTCACACCTACCATGGCCACATAATGATATCAAATTATTATAATATTACTTCACATAAAATTAAAGCCAGACCTCAGTACAGACAGCATAATGTTTACCTTCAGACTTCAGGAGGTTGGCCTGATGCTAACCTCAGGCATTGGTGCAGAGCTGACGCTAATGCTAGACTAGCCCAGCTCTAACCTCCTAGGGCCTCATTAAGACCAGGCCTTAATCTCAAGGATGGTAATGGAACATGATTCATTCTCTGGGTCCCCAGTGGGAAAAACTTGTACTGGGGCTCCAACAGAAGTAATCTGCCTTTCAAGCACTGTCACTGTTTGGCTTGCTGAGGGGTCAGACTCACTGTTTCATCCCATTCGAATCTCCCTACATCCCTGCAGTGTATGAGTTTGTGCATGTGTGTATGTGAGTGTGTGGAAGATCTAAGTGAAGTTTCGTCAGAGTTTGTTAGCGAGTGGCAAAAAATGATCAGTGCATGGTGGAAAAAGGGAGGAGATTTTCAGAGGAAAAAGAAGAGAAGTAAAGAGTAATAAAGGACAGAAACACAGGCCACAGTTTTAATTAAGCAAATGAAGAGGAAAAGAATGGTCGTAATTAATGAAGGCTTTTAGCTAGCAGCTGCATGGAGGGGGCTGTTGGGGAGGGGGCAGGGGGGGGCTGTGCTCTCGGCATCACACGCATGTCGGCACACAACACCCCTCTCATCTGTCTACGGAGCTACCTCAACACTAATCAGCACGGCTGGACTGGCTCGGGCGAGCTGGATGCCGTGATGTTACTCCTCTGACTCTTTCTCTCCTTTGGTTTTGTCCGTTTTTCTTTCTTTCTTTTCTAAATTTCTCTCTTTTTCTTTCTCTTTCCTGTGTGATATCCCTGAGCACACTGAAGTGCGCCGCTCAAGACGGTCGTTAATCTTTGGAGGAAGTCCCTGCCCGCACCCGCGGAAGAAAACAAATTGCTCGTTCTGTTTTTCTTTTCCCTTTGTTTTGGGCTGTTCTTTTTTCATCTTTGATGTTAGCTGCAAAAGCTAGCTAAAAACAAACATTAACCGGTCCACTGTTTCCCCCTGCTAGAATTTAGGAGACTCCTCCTCTCCGTGAGGGAAACGATAGTCAGTCTCAGTTGGGTTTCAAACAAGGAGCTCCAGGCCAGTGAAATTGAATGGGGAGTTTGAGAATAAGGCAACAACCCATTTTCATTTACCGAAGTGGCAGAACTCACATTAAACATTCAGCAGGCCTGTCTTAGAAAAACACATACAGGAACTGATAATGCAACTCCCCTTAAAAACACATCAGTTCAACTCCCCCATCTGGGATACCCATTCTAAACACTATAGATCTACACATTACACCTCACATTAATGTAAACTGGTCCAGACAGGGAGGGAGAAGGAGAAGAGCTGCACTCTGGTAAAACAAGCATCGACCTGAGGTCAATACCAAACTTGCAAGACTGAGCCTGCGTCAGCAATAAATTTATTGAAGGGAATCATGTTGTCGCCCTGACATTTTTTCAAAACGTTAAACCAATTTTTTTTGTAGCTATTCTCCTTTTTTTCCGCCCAGAGATATTCAATACTGTGAAATGATGACAGGGCTCTGTGAAGGACGACATTATGACAACAAAACTACAAGTGAGGAGCCATTTTGATGGTGTGTGGCAGAGTGGGGTCAGAGAGGATGAGGACTCACCATAGTGCCAACGCTGTATGTGGCTGCAGGGCCGAGCGTGTGGTGGTAGGGGTCTGCAGTTGCATAGACTCTTCCGTAACTGGAGAGGAGACACACACACATCAAGATGTCAATACATGAACATGTCTGAAACAAACAGAATCTAATTGAGGACATATTGGTGGTCCAACCTCTAGTAAATACGAACAGGCCACGTGTTCCCTTTAAACGTTTAGCTTGCGTTTAGCTTACATTTAGCTTACGTTTAGCTGATGTTTAGCTTGCTTTTAGCATATGTTTAGCTTGCTTTTAGCTTACGTTTAGCTTGCTTTTAGCTTGCGTTTAGCTTACGTTTAGCTTACGTTTGGTGGGATGTCTGGTCCCATGTCTGTGCTACGTCTGTTCTATGTCTGGTCCCTGAAGAAAGCCAGCCTCAGAGAGTAATCCTCTACTGGTCAATCCATTCATTTTCAAACATTGGTAATTGTTTTTCCTGCCATTGGCTTTGATTGAAAACGGTCCTTAAGGTTTGCTAGCGGACAGACACCGTGCGGTGTCCACAATGAGTATGCATGAGACACCAACGCATCGGGTCGTCGATTTTAACGGGGATCTGGAGACAGGATCTATAATCATTTCCTCCTCTGCTTCACGTTAAGGAGCCCTGCACGGCAGGACCAGCGTGTTACCCATGCCTCCCTGTAAATGTACATCGTAAAGGTGAGAGGCTGTGATTGCAATGATTTGTTTTAGCCGTTTCGGGTTTATGAGAAAAAGGAGTGAGTGTTTTATCTTTCGGAGGGTGGGAGAGGGATGAGATTAGAGTGAAAACCTACCAGAGAGAAGAGGTGGAAGAGAAGGAGGGAGAAAGAGAGGGAAGAAAGAGAAAGACCAAAGAAAAAAAGATTGAAATAAAGAGAAAAGGGGTAGGGATACAGATGGAGAGAGTGTAGGAAGACAAGAACAGAAGGAATGAACTACAGAGGCCAAGAGACAGAGCAGAGAGGGAGGGCATGGAATATGGAGGGGGACAAATTCAGAGAGAGTTAGAACAAGAAACGGAATGAGGGAGAGACGAAGTGAAAGAACGGAAATGGAGCGATGGGGGTGAGCAGGGCGAGAGAGGGAGAGGAGAAAGAGAGAGCAGTTCCATCTCTCCTCCTTGCATTGCCCTCCTCTTTTCCTCCTTGTCTCATTCTTCCTCCCCCCTCCCCCCTCCTCCATTCCTAGTCCTCCTGCCCCTCCACCTGTCTCTGTGGGGTCATTCCTTCTACCTTTGCCCTCACTGATTCTGAACTAATCCTGCCATCCTGCCTTTCATCCCTCCGTTCCTCCCTCCTGAAGAAGGGGAACGGAGGGGGCCAACGCAGACCGCTTCATTAATCCCTCTCCTCATCCTCTCTACTCTTCTTCATTGGTTTACTCTCCTCTGGAAGTGAGAGATGCCAGCAAAGGTCTGGAGGGCAAAGATAAGGCAATGCAGGGGGTTGCACCCTGGGGCTTGCGTGACACGGAGGAAGGGGTGCCAGGGTATGAGTGGTAAGGGTGGAAGAGGGGTGAAGCCAAAGACCAAACTGAGGGGCTGTAGGGAATGAGGTGCAGGAGGAGTTCGGATGAAAGGGGGATGATGAAATAATGGGACGCATTCTGAAAGGTAAAGTTAGCAGTATAACTATTCCAGGACTATTCAGGGATATGATAAAGACAGTAGTGTGTGTGTGTGCGTGTGTGTGTGTGTGTGTGGGTGTGGGTGGGTGGGTGGGTGTGAATCCTCCACGGTGGAGATAGGACAGACAGCAGTGATCCACTCTCTCTCAGTTCTTGCAGGGCTCGGTTCACCCACAGTAAAAAAGCTGAAGAAAGCCCTGTTCTCCTCTCCTCTTTCTCTCTCCACTTACTCCACTTATTCACTGTAAATCATCAGAGCTAAAAAGAATGAGAGAGAGAGAGACAAATACCAAAAGTGAGGGAGAGATAGAAAGCTCCTATGATTTTCAGTGGAGCCACTGGAGCGAGTGAGGGAACAGGAGGCAGACACAGAGCGCAGAACAAGGGACGGAAAAAAGAGCAAAAGATAAAGAGAGATAAGGAGAGAGGGAGATGAGGGAGGAGGAACGGAAAAAAAAAGAACAAAATGGAATAACTCTGGTGGAGAGACAGCCCTTCACCTCCCTGCCTCTCGCCCCCTCAGAACTCCCCCAGAGTTTCCCCCTCCTCCTCCCCCTCCCCACCTCCTCTCCACTCCTCTGATAAATCTTACATTATCTGTGGCCTACAGGCTCCCTCCGCGCTCGTCTCTTATCTGTTCTGACACGCTCAATCTCCCCCAGATTAGCTCCTTCAACACCCTCACAGCCCCACACACAACCACCGCCAGACCCCCAACCTGCTGGGGCGATCTACCCAGGGAAGAGAGCTCCAATCTTGGCCTGACCCTGTCTGGATACTGGGCCCCTGGAGGGTAAGTGGCAGGAGATCAGTGAAGGACATGGGTGAGGGTCGAGGGGTGGGTGGTTGTTGAGGTGCTGGGGTTTGGAGAGGTGTTCCCTCAGGTGCTTCTATCTAACCCCCTTTCTCCAGGCTGCATGTTGGACAGCCTGTGAGTTCAGTATGGTTCATGTTAGACTCCTGACAGTGTTAAGCTGTTACTGTGTAGGAACTATACAGGTGAAGGTCCTCCTTGTTCATGTTAACGCATTCTTCCTGCCTCCTGCTCAATCCTTAAGGTGTGATGTTCGGGGGGGGGGGGGTCTAGGAGGGAGAGAGGAGGTGTGTAGGGGAGAGGGAGGGAGGTAGGAGGTGTGTAGGAGGGAAGGAGGGAGGGAGGAGGTGTGTAGGAGAGAGGGAGGAGGTGTATAGGAGGGAGGGGCGTCTTAAGAGACTTACCTGTCGCTGTAGGCAGCTGCTGCAGTGGCAGCTGGCTGGGCATATCTGTAGGCTGCATAACCCCCCTGAGATAAGATCGAGGAGAGGAGAGAGGGAAGAGAAGAGGGACGGAGGAGAGGAGGGGACCGAGGAAAGTAGGAGAAGAAAGATGTGGTTACAATTCAATTACAACAATATTGAACTTTGAAGATAGTAGTCTGTAAGGTAATTATTGTGAAGGAGAAAAAGTGTGTGTGTGTTTAGAGAGTTGTGTGTGTGTGTGCAAAGGTATGTGTGAAGGTTATCACAGTAGCGATTAACGAGGCAATAATTAATAGAAAAGAATGGAGCGCCTGATTGAAGTTCTCTGAAACAAGTAGAACCCATTCTACTATAAATACGACACAGGGTTTGTGTGTGTGAGAGTGCTTACGTATATTTCTGCTCCGTAGAAGCCGTCCTGGTAGACCACACTGTGGGGACAGGATAACACACAGCAACACACACACACACATAAACAGAGGTTCAGATGAGATACAACTGTGTCATTTGTGAAGCCCACTACACAACACACTAAAACTACACAGTACACGACGCACTAATACTACACACTACACCACACAACTGGACCACAAAGATGGTGAAGGAATCTGCTGGTGTTTCTCCATCTCGAATAACAAATAACTCTCTCTTTCTCTCTCTCTCACTTATAACCCCCTCTCTCTCTCTTTCCCTCTCTTTCATTCTCTGCCCCTAACCCTCCCTCTCTTTCTTCAGAGTGCAGGCTAATACATTTCCAGTGGAGTGTGCAGGGCAGGGCACAGCAGTCCATTCACCACCGAATAAAGAATGACACATTCAAAAAAAGAGAGACAAATTTGGCCATTCTGGAATCAAAGAGCAATTTTCCGCTCTATTAGAAAACGCCTTTTTGTTTTCCCCCGCCATTCTCCTGTCATGGAGAAGGTGTTTGTGTGTGCGTGTGTGTGTGTCACACTTGGTGAATGATATTTGGATGTGTGTGTGCCTGTGAGTGTAGTGCTCCCACTCATAGAGAGCTGTCATAGGACGCATGAATGTGTGTGTGTGTGTACTCACGCTCCATAGGCGGGGATGGGTGGGGGTGGGGGTGCGGCACGGAATGTGTTGTAGACAGCACGACCCCTCCCTCTCAAATGGGCTCCCCGATAGGCTACTGCTGCCCCTGCACTGGGGTAGGGAAACCCTGTTACTGAGGTGAGGGGGCAGAGAGAGAGGGAGAGATGGAGAGAGAGAAGAAATCAAGAAAAAGAGAGAGAAAGAAAAAGAAGGAGGGAGATGGAGTGAGAGAAAGGGAGAGAGGGGGAAAGGGTGAGAACGTCAGTAACATTTTTGATTATTGTGACAGACATCTTAAACCTGCATGTTCGTGGAATCCCAGCCAACAGTATTGTTGAAATATATACAGGTGTGTGTGCATGTGTTGGATGCAGGCCCAGGAAGCCAGTAGGGAGGTGGTGGGTAGGGAAGTGGGTGAGACACAACGAGCTGGCTCGGCCAAGACAAGAGAGGGAGGAGAAGAGAAGGGTGGAGGAGAGAAAGAGAGAGGGATAGACTTCAGACTGAGAGGGAACAAGAGGTTTGTGTGAAGGTGCATCGAAGGTTAGACCCAATGTGCTGGCAGTGAGAAAAAGAGAGAGAGAGAGAGAGAGAGAGAGGGAGAGAGAGAGAGACAGAGAGAGAGAGAGAGAGAGAAAGAGAGAGAGAGAGAGAGAGAGAGAGGTGGGTAGAGGTTAGACTTGTGTTGGCAGTGGCGACAGGGAGCAGATGGACTCTATTGTTTTAGAACAGCAGACTTCACCTATGGCTATCCTTCATCTCTCTCTCTCTCTCTCTCTCTCTCTCTCTCTCTCTCTCTCTCTCTCTCTCTCTCCCTCTCTCACACACACACACACACACACACACACACACACGACACACATGAATGGCATAGTATAGGGGAGCAAGGTCTTGCTGGTGTGTGTGCACTTACAGTATATGTGTGTGTGCGCGTTTTTGTGCCTTCAGTTTGCCAAGTCGAAGGCCTCTCTTTAACCTTCAATCAACGTGGGAGCATGGCCTTCACACACACAGGGCCAGCTTATAATGGTGGCCACCTACACACACACACACACACACACACACACACACACACACACACACACCTACACAGACACACACATACAAATGCAGGAGCAAGGCCTTCATTCACACAGAGACATCTTATCATTATGCCCAACTACGCAGCTATAGGCACACACACACCTCTCAGGCACACAAACACACACACCTACAAACACACATTCATGGTCAGATCAGGATCTCGTATATTGCATGTGTGTCGTCCCCTGAGCCAGCGACCAGGTGATGCACAACCTCTAACAGACTCAACCACAAAAACATTCAGCCACAGACACAACTGCAAACACAAATCACCCCTACAATGACACAACCCCAAACAGTGAATATTGTCCTTCTGGTTACCAAGCCAACAGCCTTCAGTCAGTTGGAGGTACCGAGCATGGCTCCTCACGGGGTGTCAGCCAGGAGAGCTCCAGGCCCTGTCTGCTCTTTGCTCCTGACTGCACACAGATCCCACCAGCCTCTCAGAACATCCGTGACCCCCAAACCTCCTCCACTCCTCCTCCATCCCGCTCCTTGTCACACACACCTATGTGTGCCGGACGTGTATGAATGTAATCCGATGATGAGCTACATTTCCTGCAAGCTACAGCGCCGCAGTAATGACCTATGAATCATACAGGGTCCTGTTCTGACAGACGGAGGGCCTGTAAAACACAAACACAGCACACACACACAGCACACACACACAGATGCACCCAGCACACACCCACGTAGACCCATAATCAGGACAAGTGTTTGTTTGTGGAGGTTGGAGTCAGACAGATGTAGAGGTTAGCTGGGGTCATGCTGGTTAAAACACACAACGGGTTATGAAGCTCCCTTCATCTGCTTGAGTGTGTGTGGAATAGAATTAGAGGCGGGTTAGTGATTGGAATGTGTATGTGCATCTACGTGAATGACCATTTGTAATACTCTATTTTTACATGGTGACGTCATATGTATGCCTGTTTGTGATGTACATTCGACATGTAAAATACACACTCACAAACACACACACACACCAGGCTGTTTTCAAAACACACTCACCCTGAATCTAGTTAAACAAATGGAAGCGTGTGTTTTAAACACCTAAATTGATTCAGTAATAAAAGCTGGGGTCAGCAAATGACAGTGACCTCCACCACTGTGAACCAATCACATCGCTGCAATCTGACAGACCCCGGAGTCAAAGTAGAGTCACCCTTCCAACTTGCAAATTTTCCAGCATATGTTTAAAAGCGGGCACCGCTCGGTTATTACCCTGCAGACGTTTTGCATTTTAATCTTATTTGTTGTGTTCTGGTGAGCCCACTGCCAAGCATCTCATACCCTCAGCCCCCCCCTCCCCCCCCCCCCCCCCACACACACACATATAGCCCAGCTCTGCATATACTCAGGACACAGTCAATCAATCAGTATTACATTTCCCTCATTGTCCTTCATGCCCATGCAGTCCACTCCACTCAGTCAGTCACACACACACACACACACACACACACACATCCACGTGCACACTGACACACACACTCACATTTTATATGCATACTGTACATGACTGGTAGTCCCCTGTATCAAGGTGTATCCAAGGGTCGGGGCACCTGGGGTGTGTGTGTGTGTGTGTGTCTACAGGGGCAGGCTGAATAACCTTCTCTAAGGTCTGGGTTCTGGACAGTGGATAGGTGGGAAGGAAGGAGAGGAGACTTTTATTTAAAAAAAGGTAGCGAGGAGGAGGGGAGTGGTAATTTAGAATGTAAAGGAATATTGAGTTTCTCATTCCACCTATGTACCCTGGCTGGGTTCAATGTGGACTGTGACCCTGTCTGTGTCTGTCGGTTCCTGTCACTGTCTAACCACGTGTGTCAGCCTACAAGTGTGTGTGTGTGTGCATCCTGTGGGTGTGTTTACATCTGTTTGTCTGTGTCTTCGTCTGTTTTTCCGTCGGCCTGCTTCTGCCTAGAAGCACGTGTTCGTCTGCCTGTAAATGTGTGTGTGTGTGTCTGTGCCTGTGTGTGTGTGTCTACATGTGTGTGTGTGTGTCTGTGTCTGTGTGAACTGGGTTCAGTGCTGAGAGTGGCCGAGCTCTCTCCTCTCATCTGTCATTGTGTTGAATGGGATTTGAGCACAATAAACCTGTAGCCGGCGCAGGAATGGAGACGGAGTGTTCTGTCACCGCTCGGCGATTTATGGAGCCCAATTCCGCTGATCCGCGCTCGGAAAAGCCGTCTGATAAAGAGTGATTAATCGCTCTTACATCCTGCTCTATTCCCGCCCAAAGTAGATTAAATGCAGCCATAATTATGCCAGAAGAAACCCCAACCCAACACTTCCTCTCTGGAAATCTTTCATTTTTCATATTTCGAGAGGAGGGATCGGGGTGGGGGCTGGGGGCAGAAAAGGAGGCAGGAAGAACGGGGGAGGGAGAGGAGAGACGGAGGTTGTTCTGGCTGTAAAAGGAGGGGTTTTCCCCTTGCGAGACCTCTCTGATTCCGTTTGGAAACAGAAGAGAGAGAGGGAGGGAGAGAGAGAGAGGGAGATGCAGTTCAAAAAGAGAGGGGGAGGATAGGAGGGAGGAAGGAGGGTTTTGGACATAAAGTTGAGTTTTTATTCCTGCATGTAATCTGCTGAACGAGTGGATGCTGTGATCTCACACAAACAAACACACACACTCACACACACACACACAAACACACACACACACACACATACACACTGTGGTCTCTGCTTTCCCCCGGAGATGGAGGAGAGCATATGGTGTCGTTTAGGCTTGGCAAACTTTAGTGGCGTGTTTAAGACGACTGCACACATTAGCACGTTGTAAATCAGCCAGAGAGCTAGCCTCCGCAGTCAAAGCTGGGCTGTGTGTGTGTGGGTGTGAGTGTGTTTGAGTGAGGAGAGGGCGGGAGGGGTTGTTTGTTGGTGAATGTAGGTATGTGAGATAATGTGTGTGTTTGTGTGTATTATACCTGTGTGAGTGTGTGTGTGCGTGTGCATATATGTAAACATATGTATAAACCCAGATTGATATTCAGATGTAGCATGCTGGGTGATGGTTTGGGATGTTCTGAGTTACGGGGTGGGTTTGAGACAGGAGAGAAGAGCGAGGGAAGGAAGGACGGAGGGAGGGAGGCAAGGATGAATAAAAGAGATGGATGGTCTCTCCCTGTCAGGGCGGTTATTTAGAGGAGTGCTGTAAAGCTGTCTGGGAATGAACAGACCTCCACTAATGAGCAGAACTGAGAGCAGTTACACAGACCAGACAGTCACACACAAACACACGCCCTCACACACACACACACACACGCTTAGATGAACACAGCAAGAGAATGAGACAAATACGGAGACACAATACAAGACAGCCAGACAAACAGGAAGGTGGACTATAGAGATGTGTTATAGGATGTACAGTCTGTATAGTTCTCAGTCTTGAGGCCAGTGTTGTTTTACCTGCATAAAATTCAGGACCATAGACAGCTCCCACCACCGGGTTCAGCTTCCAGCCTACAGAAGACAGACAGGGGGTGTTAGCCTAGCATACTGTTAGCTTCTAGCCTACAGGAAACAGACAGGGGGTGCTAGCCTAGCATACTGTTAGCTTCTAGCCTACAGAAGACACACAGAGGGTGTTAGCCTAGCATACTGTTAGCTTCTAGCCTTCAGGAGACATACAGGGGGTGTTAGCCTAGCATACAGTTAGCTTCTAGCCTACAGGAGACACACAGGGGGTGTTAGCCTAGCCTCCTGTTAGCATAGCATCCCATCGCCTTTATGACTTTTGAGTGTAATGTCAACCTAGCCTTACATCTCTCTGACTTGTTATCCCATTCGCCTAGCTTTCCAAAAGTCTCTTCGTCATTAAAGCTGGCCCAGTGATCTACAGCAATGCTAAGGCCACCATATTACACAGCCTCAAGTGCTAATAATGAGACAGACAGAGGAGATACACAAGGACACACAAGGTGCTGTGGTGTTGGTGTTGTGTTCGTATGGTGTTGGTGTGGCAGTCCTTGTGTGGTGTTTTTGTGGCAGTGCTGGAGTTGTGCCAGTGTGGTAGTGTTGGTGTAAAGTTAGATTGGTGTTGATGTTGGGGTGGTGTGGTTTTGTTGTGGTAGTGCAGGTGTGGTGTTGGTAGAGAGTTAGCGTTGTGTTGGTGTGGTAGTGCTGGTGTGATGTTGGTAGAGAGTTAGCGTTGTGTTGGTGTGGTAGTGCTGGTGTGATGTTGGTAGAGAGTTAGTGTTGTGTTGGTGTGGTAGTGCTGGTGTGGTGTTGGTAGAGAGTTAGCATGTGTTGGTGTGGGTGACAGTGACAGATGGAAAGCTGCTCAAGCCTCATTCTCCCTGTCTGCCCCACTCTGAGTTAGGGATGGTGAGATGGAAAGAGGGAAGGAGAGAGGGAGGGAGGAGAGTGCTGACATGTCCAGCCATTTAATTCCTTGCCTTGGCTCTCCCTTCCTCTTAACCCCCTCCCGCTTTCCTCCCTTACTCCGTTCCATCCGCATGAATGAGTGTCAGAGAGAGTGAGAGAAGGAGAGAGGGAAGAGAAGGAGGGAGGAGACAGGGAGAGAGGGACCCTAAACCTTTCAGAATGAGGCATTTTATTTGCTCCATCCATTCGGGCATTCCCTTTCTCCTTCAACAAATTCACCCAATCTAGCGTTTTCTCTCCATCTCCATCCTTATTTCTTTCTCCATCATTCCACTCATGTCCTCCCCTTCCTCTCCTTCTGTTTGGATCCTTCACTCTCACGCCCTCCTTTCATCCCCCTCACATTTCAAGCCTGTTGACTTGAGTAGCTAACATTTCCTCAAACCTGCAGATGAATTATAATGAGAAATACTGTATATTGATCTCTATAAATGGAAAAAAGGATGAAAAGAGATATAAACATTGATAAGTCTAGATACCTAGAAAACATTGATTTGAGTAAATAAACCAGCCCTGGTTTGGCCCTGGTCTGGCCCTGGTCTGGTCTTGGTCTAACCCTGGTCTGACCCTGTTATGGTCCTAGTATGGTCCCATTCTGACCCTCATCATACTTTAGTTATGGACAGCCAACATTATTAATCAATTTCTCAGTTTGCTGAATATTGCATCTGTAGCTGCATTACGCTACAAGGTCTGCCTGTGGCATTGACAGCGGGGAAGGCAGGGAAAGAAAGAAGGGATCTGGAGGAGGGGGAAGGTGGAGGCCCAGTACAGGAGGGGAGGGGTGGATGAATGATGGAGGGATAAAGTTGAAGGGATGTCTTACCGTTTGTGTAAGGATTCGCCACCTTCTTATTGGTCATTACTCTGGCTGTTGCGTTGTTCACCTGTGGTCATGGAGATGCAGGTCAGATGGTTAAACAGCACACACACGCACACATTTGCACTCTCCCACACACACACACACACATACACTATCAGACTGATGTGGTTAACAACCTGACAGGCAGCATGCAGCAAGACAAGGATCTGATCTAAACAACAGGACCGGCAGCATCACAAACCAAAAAGGAAGAATCTTATAAAACAGCAGAAACAGAAACAAATTTTCTACATCATACACTTTGACTTTGACTGTGTGTTTGTCTCAATAAACCCTCCACCAATCCCTCTAAAAACAAAATCAATTTCCCTATTTTCCTGCATTTCTCACTCATCGGCTGCTGAGGAGAGAACTACCCCCACCTCTCCATTCGTATCAAGGAGAGTTTAGCGTGTTTCCCGCCATGTTAGCGTTTCCCCTCAAACACTAATTAGCGCTAATGGCTTCCATTTCCAATGGGTCAGCCGAGGTCTTTTAGCTTGAGGCTATGCTAGGGTAGCCTAGCCGGTTAGCGCCTGGTGTGATGTATGGGCCCAGGTATTGTTTATGCATTGCATAGATTATCCTGATGGGGGATGCAGGGTCGAGGAACGTGATGAAAAACATCCTGCGGCCTTGGAGGAGCAGGGAGAAATGGATAAAGAGAGAGGGAGAGAGAGAAAGAGAGAGAGAGAGGGAGAGAGAGTTTTTTGCCCCCAAGTGTGTGTTATGAAGGCAGGAGGCTAAGTGCTGGAGGTTTAGGATAAACAAGAGGGATTTAAAGCAGTCTGGCAGCTCTTTGATACCACTGCCACAGAGTTAATTTAAACATGTATTTACCAGGAAGGCAGCGAGAGAGAAAGGGAAAGAAAAGAGAGAGAAAAGGCAGAGGGAGAGAGAAAGAGAGAGGGAGAGAGGGGCACAAGACTTCAAACTGCTGAATACATCAAGCCAGGGAGCTCTTTGTGCCCCTCAAACAGACTCTGATCTGAGCTCATTCACATGCCCCTGGTAAACACACACACACACACATATGCACACACATACCGTTATTTACGCGCACACACATACACACACACACACACACTTACGGATCAGAGTTCAGCATGCAGCGATCAAGGTGCAGCAGGCAGAGAGGAGAGAGGGATGGTGGAGGAGAGGAGAGGGGGACGGCAGGCATCGTCAGGCAGGCAGAACAAGAGAGAGAACAAGGGTAGGAGGAAGGGGGGCAGAAGGAGGGAGGGAAGGAAGGAAGGCACCTCTATTTTGCGTCCCTCTACGATTGTACCATTTAGTTTCTCCCTGGCACGGTCTGCATCGGCACTCGTTTCAAATGTTACAAACCCAAAACCCTGGGGTCACAACCAGGAAGGAGTGGAGATGAGGAGGAGGAAGAGAGAGAGACAGAGAGACAGAGAGAGATAGGGAGAGAGAGAGAAAGAGAGAGAGACAGAGAGAGAGAGAGAGAGAGAGAGAGAGAGAGAGAGAGAGAGAGAGAGAGAGAGAGAGAGAGAGAGAGAGAGACAGAGAGTGAGAGAGAGAGAGAGAGAGAGAGAGAGAGAGAGAGAGAGAGAGAGAGAGAGAGAGAGAGAGAGAGAGAGAAAGAAAGAAAGAAAGAAAGAAAGAAAGAAAGAAAGAAAGAAAGAAAGAAAGAAAGAAAGAAAGAAAGAGAGAATTAGAAAGATGAAGGGATCGGCCGAAACAGGCCAGAGGGAAAGAGATGTGGAAGAGGAGAGGGGAGAGGGAGGAAGGAGAGAAAAGAAAGGGAAGAAGAACACACAGTAGGTGAGCTGCAGGAAGAGAGAGGAGGGTTTTTAAGCAGAAGCAGAGAAATGTGATCAGGGTTAGTGAAACAGTAGAACCACCGCACACAGCCCTTCACACAGGAGACCTGATACACTTAACCCACAGCCTCCTTTCTTTGCGTGTGTGTGTGTGTGTGTGTGTGTGTGTGCATCTCTCTATTTCAGAGGCCTGACACCGGTCCTCTCAGGGATCAGCAATAGGAGCATTCACAGGATCAATCGGACATAATTGAATTAGCACCGGAATGGAAGCATTCATGCACACACACACACACACGCACACACACACACACACACACACACACAGAGTGGTAGGGAGCGATGTGCGGTGTTCAGCCGTGGGTCCTGTGGGGGAGTAGATAAGTGCCACACAATTACAATCCCCCCAGCGTCACTCAGCTGTGACGCACAGCCCCCAGGCGCAGCTCGCTCAGGAGGCCTGCTTGTCTGGGCCTGGAGATGCAGCTCGCTCACAGAGCCCAGCGACTATCCCTTCGCTTCTCTGTAATTGGGTTTGAAGGAGGCAGAGTGTGTCCCCGCTCTCAATGGTGTCTTTACTGTGTTTTGGTGTATTGGGGACAGCCGGCTATGACACTATTTCTACTGGAGGAAAAAGAGTTGGATGCTAGACATTTAGGCTTCCCTACCAAATCCAAGATACACACACTCCTCACCTGCCACACACACACACAGACAGGCATGTTGAACTGTGTACTTTGGGTCTGTGGAAGGCTGTAATAACTGTGTATTCACAGCCAGCGTAGTAGTATTTAGTAGTAGTTAATGCAAGTATTTGTGGGAATATACAATACTTATAGCTGCACATCCTGTGTGTTCTGCTGTACATGATCAGGTATGTAGACCCAGACTCCCAGCAGAAACATCCCTCTGACCCATAGATAACACTGATAGGTTTACCACATAGAGCAGCAGAATTAATCCTCCTGACATTTTAGTATCACTGTTTTTGTCCTCCCCTCCTTTCCCACATTGCTCCTTATCTCTCTCTTTCTTGTTTTCTTTCTTGTTTTTTTATTTTTCCTTTTCTCTATCCTCTCTCTCTCTTTCCATCCTCTGTCTCTCATCCCTCTTTCTCTCGATTTTCTTCCTCCCTCTTAATCTCCGTTTTCTTTTCCTGCTGAAGTAATGAGGGTACACACACACACAGAGAGACAGAGAGCCCTCAGAGACACATTGTTCTAGAATACTATGGGGGGATGTTTCTGCAGGAAGTGAAGAGTGTTGTAGACTGTGTTTAGCATAAGGCAGGTAGACCGAGAGGATTTGCTGTGGACGTGTTGGTGAAAGGCTGGAAGTCTGATTTACAGGATTGTTGACCATATACGGTTTGTATTTTAGATGCACGCACATCTTATTCTAGCTGTATAAACAACGGTGCTTAGAAGTTTGACAGACTCAGCATATAAGAATTGTATGTATGTATATATATGTCTGTATATATATGTGTGTCTGTGTGTCTGTGTGCATGTGTGTGTCAGAGCATGGTTAAGCAGGTGTGTGTTAGAGTGCTTGGAGAAGTCCAGTGTCAGCAGTAAGCTAACTGAGCTCTAGCTGTCCTCCTCAATGTCCCAGAGTCTGGCAGGAGGGGGAGGCTGAGAGAGAGAGCCCCCAGGCACCAGGACACCCAGGAGCCATGGTCATTATTACACAGAGGGGGGAAGAGAGGGGGGAGCGCAGGGGTGTAGAAAGAGAGAGGGAGAGAGAGGGGAAGTGAGGAAGAGAGAGGGAAAGGGAGTGAGAGAGAGAGAGGGACGCACTGTAAATTGACAGATGAGGGTTACAGCACACTTACCTTGGAGCCTCGCTCGTTAAAAATAATCTCCACGTCTAAAATCTTCCCAAATTGCTGGAGAGAGAGATAGTGGGAGTCATAAAGAGAGAGAGAGAGAGAGAGAGAGAGAGAGAGAGAGAGAGAGAGAGAGAGAGAGAGAGAGAGAGAGAGAGAGAGAGAGAGAGAGAGAGAGAGAGAGAGAGAGAGGGGGAGAGAGAGAAAATATTAGAATGTCACATTCCCAATAATTACAACTTTCACCCTGGCTCTGAAATAGAATCCTTTACTGTCAACCTAGTCCATTAAGAGTATACACTGTACAGCCCTAAACACTCTTTACAGTACTGCCCTGTTCTCTTAACATTACTATACTGCCCCCTTCACTCTTACAGTGACATCACTATACTGCTCTATGCACTATTAACACTCCTGGTCCACAGTTACTGTAATGACCAAAGCGGGCGGGGCACCAGTGGGGGGCGAGTGAGAGGCAGGGCGGTAAGTTGTAGAACCATAATCACATATTTTGTTCATACCAGCGGCCCTCACAATGGCTGTGACTGTGTTGTGTGAACCCACATACACACAAACACACACACACATGCACACACACACACCTACTCGCTCATCTCTCTCTAGAGAACGAGAACCTTTCTTAATAACAACCAGGGGAGATAGCAGGAAGAATAACCAATCAAGAGCAGCTATAATATAAACCATACATTTGTTTATTTTCCCCAGTGATGAAGGCCGCCATCATCATGGTAATTACCTGTCACCATGGTGATCATCGCCTGGTCGTTATGCGCTGGACTCCTACAGCCTTATCTGATCTCAGTAATAATGTTCCTGATTGAACCAATTCCTCATCTTAATTGGCTGATTAGAGCCAGACTGAGGGGGGTGGGGAGACCACACCTCCTCTTGGGCCTAGCTGGGGGTTGTCATGGTTATGGTATTATATTACTATATGTGTGTTTTCAGGCGTTGGCTTGTTACTTAAAGTGTGTACGTGTTTGTGTGTGTGTGAGTGTGTCTGTATGTCTGTCTGTCTTTGTGTCTGTGGGTGTGTGTCTGTATGTGTGTGTCTGTGTCTGTGTGTGTGAGGGCGTGCAGTAGCAGGTCACCAGTGCTATGCTAATGTTAAGCCTTGGTTCACCAGAACAGGACCTTGAATCAAAAAGTTTATTTCAATAAATAAATAAACATACTGGACCTAGCGTAGCACAGGCAAGGTCACACACACGCACACACGCACACACACAGACACACACACGCACACGCTGCACCTCCTCACAAAGAAGGGGAATCCTCTCCTTCTCTGAGCATGTGCACACAGATGGATATGTGTGCGAGCAACTGTGTGTGTGAGCAGGTGTGTGAGAGCAGGTGGGTGATGTGTGTGTTTGTGAGAGAGAGCAGGTGTGTGTGATGTGTAACAAGTCCAGGTATTTTATCTAGGTGGTGTGTCAGCAGGTCATTAGCAGCAGAGCAGAATAAGAGCGATCCTCCAGTCTCCTAATGACTGGAATGAAAGCAGCCTTTAATTGTTGTCTACAACGGCCATCTTATTTCATTAGAACTAATTACCCTGTCAGTTGGCTGTTAGGCCGTGGAACACACACACACACAGCCACACACACACACATACATGCCTGGCCCAGCTATAGCAAACACACACACACACACACACACAATAATGCAAATCTGCAAAAACACACAGAGAGGCAGACACACACTCTCCTTGAACTTCTCAGTGTGGGCTCCCAAACAGAGACGGGAGATTTTAACTGTTCGTTTCAGATTCAATAGGCCTGTGGTGCCGGTGAAATATAAACAACTGAATAGTGTGTGTGTGTGTGTGTGTTCCAGTCATGGTGAGCTGGGGAGACGGTGTAATGGCTGATTTGTGATCCTCGATGTTCCCTCTTCCTAAACCAACACTCTAAAGCCCTTCATCAGCACTCATTACCTGGCACCACATGGAGACCAAACACATATCAGTAGCTCTAATGGTGAGGGTTGATGTGTGTGTGTGTAGGTGAAGCTTTATGTCTCCACATTGGTAAATGAGCAAGTTCCATTACAATCCCATAATTCTCCTACTTCACCCTAACCCAACATACCACCCTCACATTCATAAAAAGAGACGAGAGAGAGAGAGAGAGAGAGAGAGAGAGAGATAGAGTTTGAAAGGGAGAGATGAGAGGTAGGAAGAGAGAACTTATGGGTAATCAGAATGTGGAATGTTCCCTGCATTAGGCTGCAGCAGCAGTTCCTGTGTGGAATGCTGAGAGCTGCCTGGCGCGTGGAGACGTCTAGGAGTAGTGATTACGGGAGGAACTGCAACCATTAAAACTCCATTAGAGGAGAGACCCTGATGGAAACCTCACACTGGAGTGCCACCCGCACATACACACACACACACATTTACCTGAAGCCCACCTCTGCAGTGTGTGTGTGTGTGTGTGTGTGTAATGATTCATTAAGGATCCCTGCCTCTGGGAATGGGGGTGGGGGGGACAGTGAGGACCCTCTTGCGGCCGGCTGGCTAAGTGCCTGCGTATTAATTAAACATGGTGCGGCCCCTCTCCAGGGTACAGAGGTAGCTGCAGCATCAGATGCTGGGTTTCACTCTGCGTGGCTTTGAGTGAACAGAGCCCAGTGCAACTGCTGCACCGCAGGAGCCGACCGCTGACATTCTGGCTCCCTGTCTCTGAGCACAGCTGGATGAAGCTATCAGCTGCCTCATGTTGTGCAAGCAGACACTCCCAGATCCTCATCTACATGCTGATAAATATACCAGTCTGTCTGTGGGCTGAGTCAGATGAGGTAGTGTGCTTTTCTTTCTCCTGATGGACTTGATTTGACTTAGTGAGCAGTGAGATGTTCCTCCACCTGTTCCTGAATGACCACAGTGCATGCTGGGAGTTGCAGTCCTAGTCTGCAAGTGACTAATTGGTGGTCAGATTAAGTGTGGGGGAATCCAGAGGTGAGGTGGTGGTGGTGGTGGTTGGGAGGATAGGAGACTTAAATGAGTGGAGTGTTTCTCTGAATGCCAGTTATTCCACTAACCATTAGAGCTTCATACAAAGTCTGGCCTTCCCCTAAATCTGTTCTCCCTAATTAGGAATTAAAGTCTAATAAGGATGGGTAATGAACCAGTGTCTCACTGCTCTGAGGCCATTGCTGACACACCCACACAGGCGCGCACACACACACACACACACACAGACAGACACACACATACAGACAGACACACACAGATTTACACACACTATTATACACACACCCAAACATTCTGATGCAGGCATGCAGACATACACACACAGATTCACATACACACAGATGCACACGTAGACACACAGACACAGACACACACGCACACACACACAAAAGCACACCTGCACACACAATCACCAACCACTTATTCTGTAGACTTTCCAGTGCTGGAATGTGGACCGTAATAGTTTCAGGGAGTCGATTGTGCAGATCGAGATAATCAGAGATAACCATTCAACATATGGTGGGCTGCTTCTCTTTACAAGACCAGCATTGATGTCCTGATATTGCTGCAGTATAATGTCTGCAGCTGAAAGGTCCATTAGCTAGAATGCTCTGGTAAAGCCTTAGTGTGGGGATGTGGTGGAGACATGTCAACAGCCCACCATAATATGATACACCAACTCTATTAAACAGTAAAAATGTTTTTGATGGGGGAACAACTGTGGTGTGTGTTTGTGTGTGAAGTTATTTTCCACACTACCCAAGAGAGAATGTAACCATCAAAAGGTGTCCTGATGGCTTTTAAGACAAAAAAAGAAGCTGGAAAAACAAGTTTGAAAACTATTCGTTTTAAACATCCCCCCCAAAACTTTACTGGAGATAGTTTCAGTGCATGTGGTCACCCCACCTCCCCCAACTGCCACCCCCCCCCTCCCTCCCCCAAAAAGAGAGAAATGAGGCTTCTCTTGATAGCCTCCCCTACCCCTGCCACCCCACCAGACCTCTGGGGGGGCCTGGTCTTCAGAGGTCTTCGTCAGCGCACCCCGTCTTCTAACAGCTTGAGAGGAGCTCTGAGCACCACTGATTGTCGTAAGGGCGACCAGATTGTCTGTCTCTTCCAATCCTTCTCTTCTGGGGTCCTCCCTTTCTCTTCTCTCCCCCGTCTCTCCTCTCCTCTCTCGGTGTCACTGGCTAATTGTGCTGCAGTGCTCAGAGCCTTGGAGACCCTGCTAAGTGACTGGGGAGTGTTGAGTCAGAGACTCCCAGTCCTACATTGATACACACACACACACACACACACGCACGCACACACACACATACACGTAAATCCTCCCGACGCCCCTAACAGGAGCTGTCACCCAACACACACCTAATGAGGATAAACTCCCTTTTAACCGCGCTGAGGAATCCCATTAATTGACTCTCCATGGCGGGACCCTTCCATCTCCACTCCTCTCCCCAGATCAAGGGCTCCGAGGCTGGGGAGGCGAGGGGGACGGGTGCCCCTCTCTGGAGCACCGAGCCGGAGGGAACAGATGTTCCAGTCCTTCAGAGTAGGGATAAGTCTCCAGCCTCCTATTACAGGAGATGTTAGAGCCAGGCTTGAACACTGACACCAGCAAACACACCATCCCTCGCTTCTCTATACTTTTTCCACTAACAAGCCAGCTAATGCCAACACACACACAGACACACACAAGCACACACACACTGGTTCTCCATGTATGTGTTTCTCAAGTGCCTGGGAACAGGCTGTCATTTCAGTTTCTCTGCGGTCGTTTTTTGTCCTGCCTACCTCTTTATCTTTTTCTACCTCTCTTTCTCTCGCTTTCTGTCTTTCTGTCTTTCCACAAGTAATCACACCAGCAGAGTCTCAGTATCTCCGAGGCTCAACTCTCCACAGAGCCACGCGGACAGCCTGTGAACTGACAGTTCCAGGACTCTCCTCACAACTCGATGGAGGAACTTTCCACAGAGCTCTAAGTCACTGAGGTATTCTGAGTTCTTCTGGGGATAAAGGGGTTCTGGTTTAGAGCTGGCTGGAGTGAGGGGGGTTCTGGTTAGAGCTGAATGGGGTGAGGGGGGTTCTGGTTAGAGCTGGCTGGTCTGAGATGACCAGAAAACTAGGTAGATTGAGGATGGAGGTCCTATCTTAAACATACATCTTGTTCAATAGTTCAATAGCTTCACATTAGCGTACCCAACCTGGAGGGTGAGGGTAAGGGTGATCCCAGCCCGGCCTGGTTTAGGATGGTTTGCTCTGTCAGTCTAAATGACTTAAGACATTCCTTCTGAACCACAGGGACATGTCTGCTTACAACTCCCCTCCAAGGACTGGTTAAGGGCAGCCCCCATAGATAAAACATTCATTCCTTATCCTAATTTGGGTAGAAAGCTGTGTGGAGGTTAAAGGGTGAATTATTTAGTATGTCTCTAAAAGTTATGACAAGAATATCTTTACCGAAGACAGGGCAGGGCAGAGCAGGACAGTTTCCTAGAGTTCCAGTTGACCAGGGAGATCACACTCTGCTGTATGCTTACACGGAAGGTGTATGTGTCTTTTTGCATTTGTGTGTGTAACTGTGTATGTGTGTGTGTTTGTGTCCATGTCTCTGTCTATGTGCATTTGTGTGTGTGCGTGTGTGTGTGTACTAGGTCAACACTATTTGTCCTGCGTATCCTGGTCGGGAGATGTGCTTATGATGTGCTCTATGACACTCCAGCAGTAAACATGTCAGACCCAGCGGAGAATGAGAATGTTATCTTCTAGATCTTTCTGCCCACCTCTTGTTCTGCCCCCTGGGGATCCTCAGTGTGTTCAAGGTTGAGGGTGCAGCATGTTCTTTCTTCTGAGTTGGGTGAATTTGTTTTGATTGGACGCACCGTGGTGGATCCTGATGCCACAGGGTTTAGCTGTGGCTGGGAGGACTGTGCTGTGTTTTGCTGCTTTGATGCGCGTGTGATGTCTGTGATCTTTGATGTCTTCTGATGTGTTGTGCGCTGTGTGTTGGCCATTGCTGAGGACTGAGTTTTGTTTTATATGCTATTGTATGGTGGCGATATTTCATGTTATGTAGTGTCGTATATTATTGTGTGGTAGTATTGTGATAGCGACGCATTGTGCGGTAGGATTGTGTGCTGTCGCTGTATTGTGTGCCAGTGTGCTCAACACTCACCCCAAACATCTGTCTGAGGTCGGGATCCCGGAAGCGGAAGGGGATGTTGGAGACGTGTAACCTCTTGGGCTGCTGCTTCTCCGAGGAGTCTGACAGCTGCAGCTGCAGCTGCTGGGAGCCCTCTGTCTGCGCCACCTCCTCCGCCTGCCCCACCGGAAACACAGGACAGAAAAGGTTAGTTCCTACCCCTGGGACAGAGTTTTCACAAACACTGGATGCATTACTGTAATAAGAAAGGATGGATAGGGAGACGACAGGTCCTGAGAAAAGGCTAGATGAAGAACAGAGTGATAAAGAGAGATGAAGGGAGAGAGAGGAAGAGAGAGAGAGAGCAGGAGATAGGGAGAGAGAGAGAGAGAGAGAGAGAGAGAGAGAGAGAGAGAGAGAGAGAGGGAGGGAGAGAGAGAGAGAGGGAGCGGTAGAGAGGGAGAGAGAGGGAGAGAGAGGGAGAGAGAGAAAGGGAGAGAGAGAGTGAGAGAAAGGGAGAGAGTGAGAGACGGAGAGAGGGAGAGAGAGAGAGGGACAGAGAGGGAGAGAGAGAGAGAGAGAGGGAGAGAGAGGGAGAGAGAGGGAGAGAGAGGGAGAGAGAGAGAGAGAGAGAGAGAGAGAGAGAGAGAGAGAGAGAGAGAGAGGGAGAGAGAGGGAGAGAGAGAGAGGGAGAGAGAGGGAGAGAGCTTTTTTGGCCCCCGTCTCCCCGCCCGTATGTGTTCTCCTGTCCATCACAGGCAGGACGGGAGGCAGTGATGTTCTATAAAGTTTCTGTTGAGTGACGGCCCCTTTAAGGTGTCGGTGTGACAACCTCCATTTACTTCACTGTTATCAGAGTTGCCGCGGCGACAGGGATCTGTGTCAGTCTGACCAGGGGAGGCCTGCACCGGGCCCCCTGGGAAACGGAGTACAGAGAGGGGACCGTGGGAGCAGGAAGACATTTCAGCAGGTGCAGCATTTGTAGAGGAGATGGGCATACAAGAGGAGGAGAGTGAAGGAGGAGGAGAAAAGAGGAGAGGAGGTGGAGGGAGAAGAGGAGGAGGAGGAGGAGGGGGAGCCTTCATGTACATAATGAATTCATAGAACAGGGAGAGACGGGAGGGAAGGAGGGAGGGAGGGATGAAGTGACGGAGGGATGGAAAGATAGAGGGATGAAGAGATGATGTCAGCTAAACCGGCCTGGGGGTAGGCTCGATCAATGAGAGAGAACTGCTGAAGACAGCGGGAGAGGGAGAGAGGGGGAAGAAGAGATGAGGGAGGGGGAGAGAGGGGGAAGAAGAGATGAGGGAGGGGGAGAGAGGGGGAAGAAGAGATGAGGGAGGGGGAGAGAGGGGGAAGAAGAGATGAGGGAGGGGGAGAGAGGGGGAAGAAGAGATGAGGGAGAGGGAGAGAGGGGGAAGAAGAGATGAGGGAGGGGGAGAGAGGGAGCTAACAGAGGGGGCAAGGGAAGGAGTAGCGGAGAGATTAGGAGAGGAAAAGAGGACAGGAGGGGTGAAGAGAAAAAGGGATGGAGAAAGAGAGGGATAGCAGAAGGAGATACAAGGGTGGAGGAAGATAACAGAGCAAGAGCATGAAGTAAATGAGTGTACAGAGGGGAAGGTGTGTGTGTGTGTGTGTGTGTGCTGATTACAGCAAACTGAAAGGAGAGGGTGAGTAAGGATAAAAGCATGGCCACTTTACACAAGCCGTGCACCTGTGAGTGTGCATGTGCGTGCGTGTGAATGTGTGTGTGTTTAACAGCAAAGTGGTTATATCAATCACTGGAGGGTGGCAGACTGCAACCCTGTTATGATAAAGCACACACATACAGGCACTTAGTCCCATGCCTACCCTCAATCCTGAACACACACACATACAAAAACGTACACACACACACACATTCCGTAGGGGTTCGGTGTGTGCAGGACAGATGGATGGTCCCAGGCACAGGGGTAATTGGCCCTCTCGTCCCCCCTCTCTGGGCTCTGTCTCCTGGTAGGACTGGCTAGGCAAGGCCCAGGTCCAGCCGGCCCACTGGGCCTCTGTCATCAGTCATGAGAACAGGCATGGACCCTCACTGGAGAGCCCAGGCTCTGAGTAAATACACACACACACACACACACACACACACAAACACACACACACATTACTCTACCCTAGACACTTCTACCCTCTCTTCACCTCAGCACCCACCTCTCGTCCCCTAAATTGTACCTCCCTTCCACCTCCTTCACTCCTCCCTGCCCCCTCCATCATTTTAAAGTGTCTCTCTCCCCCCCACGTGTCCCCCTCCCATCCTCTCCTCCCTCCCATCCTCTCCTCCCTCCCATCTTCTCTTACCACCTTCTCCCAGCCCAAGCTAAACAGTCTTCCACTGACTTAGCAATTTAATTTGTGGTTTAATGTGTCTAAATTGCATGTTAATGACACTGCAGCTCCTCTGGTTCATGTCTTCACTTCCAGTAGAGGAGCCAAACCGGGCTTGGCCGAGCCGAGCCGGGCTACACTAGCCTTGTTGGTTCTAACTTTAATTTGCCTTGGAACTGGAAACAGGATTAGGTTGTTTGTGGATTAACTGTTTAGTTCCCTTTTGTAGTTGAAAGATCCTGGCTGTACCGCAGCAATGGTGCATGTGTGTATTGAGCTATAGACTAGTTATTGTGTGTGTTGCTGGCTGTAGTTTAACTGTAGTGTGTGTGTTGTGTGTGTGTGTACTGGCTGTAGTTTAGCAGTGGTGAGTGTGTGTGTGAGCTGGTTGTAGTGCAGCAGTAGTGTGTGTGTGTGTGTGAGAGAGAGAGAACTGGCTGTGGTGCAGCAGTAGTGTGTGTGTTGTGTGCGTGTGCTGGCTGTAGTTTAGCAGTGGTGTGTGTGTGTGAGCTGGCTGTAGTGCAGCAGTAGTGTGTGTGTGTGTGTGTGTTTGTGTGTGAGAGAGAGAGAACTGGCTGTGGTGCAGCAGTAGTGTGTGTGTGTGAGCCGGCTGTAGTGCAGCAGGATGTGAAGGCGTGTAGCGGCGTCCGTGTCTCTCTACTGTGACCACAGAGCAGCGAGGCAGTCAGAGGAGGTAATTACATGAACATTATCATACACAAGCAGCCTCGGCATCCCCTGCTCTCCCTGACGCTATGTGTGTGTGTGTGTGTGTGCTTGTGTGAGAGAGGCGGCAAGCTTATCTGAGCCACCGAGTCTTAGTTCAGTCACATATTTGACACAAAGTCTCGCTCCCCCCTGCACCACACACACACACACACACACACACACACGCGCACACGCACACACACACACACACACACACACACACAGAGAGAGAGAGGGGTGCTGAGGCAGCAGTATCCAGGCTGTAATTGAAGCTATCAGATGGGAGAGTTGCCAGACAGGTAGATTACACACGATTAGAATGATACGGCCCTCTCTCACTGGGGATTAGACCCACTGGCTCTACCACACACACACATACTGTGCACACACACACAATCACCCATACAGCATGCAGGCATTCACAGACAGACACACACACAAAAACGCGCACACACACACACAAACATGGTTTCTCTCACGTAATCTTTCCCTCTTCCGATTGGAGTAGAGGGTTCTGAGGCTGTCAGTCTTTCATGTGTCCAGCAGCTATGAGCCCTGCACTAAGAAGACTTCAGAAGGCTAGTTTTACACACACACACACACACACACACCGTACAGTATGCAACACACTGATAGGAGAGGTGAAGAGAAGAGAAGAGAAGAGAGGAGAGGTGAAGAGAAGGGAGGAGAGGTGAAGAGAGGAAAAGAGAAGAGAGGAGAGGAGAGGTGAAGAGAAGAGAGGAGAGGAGAGGAGAGGAGGAGGAACTACGGAGAGTGAGGGAGATGTCGGTCCTCTCTGTCTTCATGTCTTTCTCCCTCCCTTGTCCCTCGCTCTCCCTACCCTGTTCTCTCTCTATCTCCCCACATCTCTCTCACTCTCTAACCCCTCTCTTTCTGCCCCTTTGCCGTTTCTGCTTTTTCTGTCTCTCTTTTCCTTCCCTCTCTCCTTCTTCCCTCCTGCTGGCCCTCTCTCTTTCCTCCATTCAGCCAGGCTTGGTTGATGTGTCCAGACAGTCAGGGAAGAAGCAGACCTAAATTACATTTAACAGCAAATTGAAAAGATGGCAGCTGAGGAGTGAGCCTTATCTAGGAGGAAGCCTCATCCCCCTCTCCTCTCCTCCCCCTCTTTTCCCTCCCCCTCTCCTCCCTCTCCTCTCCTCCCTCTCCTTTCATCCCCCTCTTTTCCCTCCCCCTCTCCTCCCTCTCCTCTCCTCCCTCTCCTCTCCTCTCTCTCCTCTCTCTTCTCTCCCCGTCTCCTCTCCCATCTCTTCCACTTGTTTCTCTCTTTTATACTCCCTCGCTCTATTCAATCATCATCTTTGACTTTATCTCTCCCATCGCCACACATTTCCACCTCGGTCTTTTGGTTTTAAACACCATTGCTTCTTTGTAGATGGCAGTATGTGGGAGTTTTGTTTGCAGAGCATTAACAACAAACAAACCAATCAGCCTTCCGCATGTCTGAATCGATAACGGAAACCCAGGCTTTAGGCATGCGTGCGAGTGTGTGCGTTGCTCGAGAGCACACTGGGCTCACCGTTACCGTGGAGGCCGTGAGGGGAGGGGCGTTGCTGTCGTTGCCGGTCTGGTCCCCGGCGTGCGTCTGCGACGGCGTGTAGAGGGCGAGGGCGTGCTCCGCCACTGAGCTCTGGCCGGGGTAGTCTGCTGGGGGGTGGGGGTGGGGGGCCACGTACTCGGCCGGGATGGGGTTCTGGGGGGGAGGGGGGTACTGGGCTGGGGGGTAGGGCTGGGCCATGGCTTCAGGGGGGGCGGGGGCCTCTTGGTTACCCTGCGTAGAGAGAGAGAGAGAGAGAGAGAGAGAGAGAGAGAGAGAGAGAGGGGGGGGGGGGGGGGGGTTAGCGACAGGACTGCATTCTAACACAGCTCCAGCATTGAACAGAACCCCCCCCCCCCAACGCATGGTGTCCATGAGAACGGAGGAAGAGGAGAATGAAGGAGAGACGGAGGATGGAGGGATGAGGTGGGAGAGTTTCCCGAAACACCAGGCCATCTCGTCGAGAGTGTGTGTGTGTGCACGTCACTTTGTGTGTGTGTGTGCACGTCACTTTGTTCTCAATATGTGTGTTTGTGTGTGTGTATGTGTGTGTGTGAGACAGCGTGTGACAAGAAAACATGGGTTGAGAGGGCTATCATATCAGCTCTCACTGTAGATTAACAGTCTGTTTGATCACTACACACCCATTATGTGGAACAGTGCTCAGTCGACACACACACATACACACACGCCCCCTCCCCCTCCATGCAGACACATGCACACCCCTCCCCCTCCACACACACACACACACACACATACGCACACATGCACAGAAACACACACTAAATGAAGAGGACCTAAATTGCTCTGCGGGAGATGAGCTAGAGATCAATTAACTGATACATATATGATCATCTTTGATTTGAACAGGTTTTCTAATACAAACCACCCCTCCCTCCTTTCAACAAGCCCCACCTCTTTCTTTCTCGATCACATTTTTATATTCTGTTTATCACTTTCCATTGTATCTCTCCGCCCTTCATCACCCTTCCTCCCCCCTCCACCTCCCTCTCTGCTGTGGGCAGTCATGCTATCATTTACTTGATGACCCTTCATAAATAACGATTCGTACTTCCTGACCCAACCCAGCTTTGCCCACCGCAAACTTCCCCAAACTCTGGGAAACCGGCTCTGATCTGAAATCAATCAAGACAGCTTCTTTAAACAGATGGCAATTGACCCCAGTTATTTACAAAGGTGGCTGTAATCAATACTGGCCATTGCACATTTCTGTTCTCCCTGCATTGAGATTGATGATGCTGAACGTTAACAAAGCGCTGTGGCCATCTCTGGCTCTGGTCCCCAGCCTCCTCCCAGCACGCTTGCCCAGCGAGGGGCATCTCAGCTGGGCTCAGCTCCGCACCTGCACCTGCATCGCCTCAGGACCAGCTGTGGAAGGTGCTATGCTGCACAAACTGTCCAGTTTACATTTTGGTTCTATAACGCATTCGTTTAGGTTCCATGACATGTATGTTGCTCTTTCTCAACCCTCATAGCTTCTGTGTGAAATCTTTTTTTCTCTTTCTCCCTTCCCTCCTTCATATTTCTTTCTCTGTCTCTCTCCATCTCCATTCTTCCTCCCATTCATGCTCCACTCTGCTCTCTCTCTCTCTCTCTCTCTCTCTCTCTCTCTCTCTCTCTCTCTCTCTCTCTCTCTCTCTGTCTCTCTCTCTGTCTCTCTCTCTTTTTCTTTCTGTCTGTTCTCACCATAGGAGTGTAAGCCTGGGGCTAGAGCCATGCTGTTCTAGGCTTATCGATAGACCTCTCTCTCAGACCTGATATACAGCCTCACACACAGACACCCACACTCACACACACACACACACACACACACACACACACACACACACACACACACACACACACACACACACACACACACACACACACACACACTCATGGGAGGAGTGAGAGCTTTCAGCCTGGTTGAGTAATGGCATCCTGCTCTTTGGGAGAGAGCCAGAGGGAGAAATGGTTCACCCGCAAGTTTTCTTTTTAATAAACCTAAATCACAAACTGATGTGTAATATATCTGACCAGGGACCATACTGCTGCTACTAGTACACGCATGCACACACACACACACACAATCACAGTCAACGCCCTAGTTTCCTTGGATGGGTTATGTTTGCTAAAAAAGGAGGAGGAGGGAGAGACAGACTTGAGTGTCACCACTAAAAGAGAGCCAGAGAGTAAAAGAAGAGAAGGAGAAAGAGGGATGAGGAGGGAAATAGAGTGAGAGAGGGCAAGAAAAAGAGTAAGAGAAAAAGAGAGACGGGTGGAGAGAGAGAGAGAATGGGTTGAGAGACACAAAACAGATAGAGAAAGAGAGAGAGAGATAGAGAGAGAGGGCGGGGGTGAAAGAGAAAGAGAGAGCTTCTGTCATCTATCAAAGTGACTAAGGTGGTGACTCACAGTGAAACATCCTCAGATTCTTGTCAACAAATTGAAATGGTAAATGATTTCTCCTATGAGGAACATCATGCTTACTATCTATCCTTCTCTCCATCCCTCTGTCAATCCACTTCTCCTCCCTCTTCTGCTCTCTGTCTCTCTGGAGTCCCTCCCTGTTTGGGTTTATTGACTGTGGATCAGTGGAGCATCATACATGTTGGATTGACTTTGACACTTTATACTATAGTTGTCAGATGCACACACACACACACACACACACACACGTACAAACATGGACCCACACAGACAAACTCACACGTTACTTCCTTATCTCGAAAGTAATCGTTTCTAAACCTTGAGACATACCTTCTAAATGTAGGTGTGTGTTTGTGACTCACACAAAGTTTCAACGTGTGTGTGTGTGTGTGTGTCCGTGGTTCAAACATAGAGGGCCAGAGAGCCTGCAAACAATCCAGACACAGGTCTATTACTGGACTACAACCAGCACACCTCTAAATCACAGTCAAGGGTCTATGTGTGGGTGTGTGCATGTGGGAGCGGGAGTGGGTAATTAAAAGGCCTAAACACACACTCACTCACACACACGTACACACAAAACAGACACGCATACAAACAAACACACACACACAAGCACAGTAGGTGTGTGTCTGGTATTGATCGGTCTCTCTGCAGCTAGCTTCCATCGCCCCAGGCATCTCTCCACCCCTGCTGCCCAACACTGTGGTAGTCAGTGTGTGAGTTTGTGTGTGTGTGTGTGTGTGTTTGTGTGTGTCCAGGGTTTAGGCATGGGTCTGTGTCTCTCCAGTGTATATCTGTCCTAATGATGTGGGCTCAGGCTGGCTACTGGCTGCATGGAGGATGGGGACAAAACACAGGAGCAGCTATTGAATCACTGCAGACACACATGTTTCTCCTTGAAAAAACACATCTTGGAAATGAGCATGTGTGTGAGTGGTTTCAGAGACACCAGGCTGGTGTGATCCGGTGGTCCCATGTGTGTGTTCGGTGAAGTGACACGCTCTGTCTGCCACACTCACAGCGGAGGACCACCTCCCCCCCACACACACACACTCGACCCCCGGCGCCTCACATCAACCCAACTTTATTGTTCTAGTCTGACACAGACAACTAATGAATATTGGGGCACAGAGGCACTGTGGCGCAGGGTCAATAAACCCAGGGACTGGGTACCAAGACACAAACACACTCACAAGCACACACACTCACAAGACACAAGGCGGAACACACGCTCACACACACACACACACACGCGCGGACACATACAGTATGTACGCAGGAGAAAACAAATGCACAAAACCTCAGCTGCATAAACAATTAGGCTCCGGTTCCGGTCCTTACAGAAGGCACACACACACACACACACACACAGACACACACACGCAGACACACACACACACAGGCATGCATGCATGCATACATTTGAACATACACACTGACACACACCTCTGAAGTGCTGGCAGTAGCCATTGGGGATCCAGTCTCGCTCTCACATATGTAGACAGGACACATTAAAGAGACTGATACTAGTAGTAACATCACTCCCCTCTCTCCCGTCACCGGTGTGTGTTCTGCATCGCACCCAACGGACCCGCCGTACACACCAGTGTGTGTGTGTGTGTCTCGGGTTTCTAACATACCACTATAAAAGCAGATGGTATGCGGTATCTAAGTGAGGGTGGAGGGAGGGGAGGGAGGAGAGGAGGGATGGAGAACAGGGTGGTGAACAACCAGAATCAATGATCTGGGTCTGGGTTAGAATCGAAAACACATATGGGGGGTACATGCCCCTCACACACACACACACACACACACACACACACACACCTCCACACGCAGACACACGTACACACACACATAGGTCTGCAGCCTCCTCCATCATTCCACACAACTATGTAAACAGACAAGAAAGTTCTGCTTTGGGGGTGATTAATATTGATGTGCACTGCAGACTTCAGACAGAGTGAGATATAGGGATGGAGAGAAGGGATGGAGAGGAAGATATAGAGAGATAGACATAGAGACGGGGGAGTGAAAGCGGGTGTCAGAGTTGGGCAAGAGGATGGGGGAGCATTCCCAAAACTCTGTAAACAAAACAGTTGGTTTAGCTGAATCCTCACTAATTACTCACAAATAAACACTTTACCTCTCCTTCTCTCCCACTCTCTCTCCTCTGTTTCCCCTCTCCCCTGACAGAGGCTGCATGCTTTGGACGTTAATTACAACCTCTGCAACAGTCCCCGGATTTCCACAGGCACACAGACATACACACACACTAGTGCATTGGCAAACACCCTAACAAACAGACTCTGAGAAAGAGAGAGAGTGAAAGGGAGAGACAGAATAAGATAGACACACAGAAAGAGAGACAAACAGAGAGTGAGAGAAGACAATGAGGGGAGGGACAGAAAAGAGACTGAAAGGGGTGGAGAAATAAAAGAGAGAGAGAGAGAGAGAGAGAGAATGGGTTCTGTGGTGGCTTCAGCACGAGTCTCAATACAGTCAGATCATTACAAGACTATTAAGGCAATTTACTGACTAACACAGAGACACAGACAGAAGGAGAAAAATTGAGGGATAGGGAGAGAGAGAGGGAGAGAGAGAGAGGTTTGTGCAGGGACGAACCCCTCAGGACATACGAAAGAAAGTTTAATTCTCACACATATTCTATAGGTCTCATCCATTCTCTTCATCCACAGTTCCCCAGATCTCCTCTGAAAACACTAACCCAATCACTCTCTTACCCCCCCCCCTCCACAACCACCACCTGAGAGGCCCATAACTCCACCCTGTCTAATTCGTTTTGTCTCTGTGACAACCGTTTTTAATAATGTTTATTAATTAGCGCTGTCTGCCAGCCTGTCAGGCTGAGTATTATTTTATTCAGGCACCATTAGGCCGTCCTGTTTCACAAGCTCGGGTCCTTCCCAGGCGAGGCGGCTGGGGAGGCAGCCATCGATAACTCAGCCAGCCCCTCCACTAACGGCGGGCTAGCACGCTAACGCACGCCGCCACCCCCACCATAAATCGGCCCGGTGGACGACAGCCAGAGGAATAGTGTTCCAGTCACCTGAGCAACAGGGCAGCCCTCGTCACACGTAGCCACACACACACACACACACATGCTGACAGACATACACACACATGCTGACACACACACACACATGCTGACACACACCCCCGCGCTGACACACATGCTTGCGACACACACGTTCAAAATGTACACATTTCACACACAGATTAATAAACATACAACCAATCATACAAGCAGGAATAATACAGTATAGACATAAACTACAAACACACACACACACACACAAACACATTTATTAGGAGTTGTAATCCCTCCCCAGTTGTGTTATAATCATTAAATAATAAAACTACTAAACTCAAATCTACTGTGTTGTAATGTATTCGGCACTGTAAAATAGTCCCATCTGCACAACACAGTAATGTAGCCTCCCTTGCTGAACAGACTAATTCTCCTTTTACTGTAATTATGCTGAAATAAGCTAAATAGGCAGGGGAAAGAAAAGGAAACAACATGGAAATATGGGGATGAAGAAGGAGAGGGAGAGAGAGAGGCTACAAACACCACACAAGACCAAATAAACAGATAAACAAGCCGGATCAGTCCAAGTTCTAAAAGACGTAGTCATGGAAACAGTAAACATTTCCCCGACTGTCTCTACCAGCACAGCTACAGGAGGGCGTGTGTGTATAAGTCCGTATGTGTGTATACACATCCAATATGTGTTTGTGCGTTAGTTTGTATGTGTGTGTTTGTGTGTGTGGATAGCCTACTGTGAGCTTCAATGCTTTAGTCGTGTGGTCATCAGTGTTTTGTATAACTTAGCCGCACTGCTTCAGCGCCTCAGTTGAACCTTTTAAGGCAGGATCAGGCATGGTTCAAATGCTATGCTATGAATGTGTGTGTCCGTCGATGTGCGTCTTTGCTGATGTGTGTGCATGTGTGTGCATGTGTGTGTGTGTGTGTGCATGTGTGCGTACTTGTGTGTGTGTGCACTGACAGAGAAGCAGGGGAATCTAATTTAACACTCCGCTGAGCAGAGATTGGCCGACACTCCCAGTCCCTCAGTGGCCAAACAGGGACACTCAACAGTGTGTGTGTGTGTGTGTGTGCTAGGGCCAAACTGTATCCCTCAGACTTCACAGTGCAATGATAGAGAGAGAGAAGGAGAAAGACAGAGAGAAAGAGGGGGGGGGAGGAGAGAGAGAAAGAGAGACAGAGAGAAAGGGAGCAGAGAAGAAGAGCAAAGACAGGGTAGACGACAAGAGATGTGCAGGCGCTGGTGAGCAGAGCTACTTGTGATTCTGGGAGCGTCTCCGCTCCGGACTCTCTCTCCCTCTCTCCCTCTCTCCCTCTCTCCCTCTCTCCGTCTTGTCTCCCTGCAGAGCTGCTACATGATATCCACTAACCCCTGTAACAATGGTAACATATGTAAATCTGCCTCGCTGCCCTATTCAATCAGCCGGCGGCACAAAGACACTGACACTAGGAGCAGGGCGCAGGGAGAGGAGCAGACACACACACAGGCCCACACACAAACACACACACACACACACACACAGGCACATACCCATGCACACACACGTACAGAAACAAACATGCATACACACTCTTTCAGGGACATACAAGCACACAGGCGCGCACAATCTTACACACACACACACACACACACACACACACACTCAAAAGAAAGGGAAGCACAGAGGGAAAGGCCCTAAAGACTGCTCTCCTGCTGATCAGTTAAGACTGGAGAATATTATGATTAGAGAGATAAGCGTGTCTGATGACAAGCCATACTCCTCCTACTCCTCCTCCCTCGCCCATTCCACCCCTCCATCTCTTCTCTCTTCAGTGCACAGACCAGATATCACCAGCTCTAATGGACCATGCCTCTCATCTCCTTAATGATGGGGCCTACAAGCTATCGGTTAGTGTATGTAACTGAAACCTTGCTATACATCAAGATGGACAGATAGTTAGATGCACAGATAGATAGAAACAGTTAGGCAATGCCAGTGAAGAAGTACAGGACCACTTACAGTATCTGTCTTCAAACTGTGTGTCTTCTATTGATGACTTAACAAAACACACACACACAGTTATAACCAACCGTACACCAGGGATACCCTCACACTACCCCGCCCCAGTCTGAGAACAGCAGTGTCATTGGATATGCTGCACCTGTGCTCCTCTCTTTGGCTCCCTCCAATCCCTGCTGATCAATCAGACTGCCCCATGGGACGCTGGGAGATATGCTAATCAGTGGCCAATCGGGTTTCCAGTATGCAAATGAGAGGATTTGATATCTGCTTCCTGATCAATGTATCAATGAAATGCATCCCCTTTGGAGGTAACTGGGCCTATTCCCTTACATATGCATGCACACACACCAACACACACACGCACACACACACTCCTTAATGCTTATTTGTACAGCACACAAGAACACATCATTTCAAAGATGTACCCAAACGAACGCGGATACGCATTCACATGCCAAAACATCAAAAGATTTTAATGGAAATACCAACATTAATATGCATGCCACCTTGCATGCAAGCCTGTTTTACCCACATGAAGTGCAATGTACATAAATACATAGAATAGTGTCCACACTACATAGAACAGTGTCCACACTACATAGAATAGTGTCCACACTACATAGAATAGTGTCCACACTACATAGAATAGTGTCCACACTACATAGAATAGTGTCCACACTACATAGAATAGTGTACAACAGGCTCAGACCAGAACACTTACACCTAAAGAAAAACATATCCCCCCCAACACGCAAACACACACCAACACTTACACACACATGCACACTGGTAAATTGATAATACTGTACATAAGCAACCAACCCTGCGCATACAGAACCAGACACACACACACACGCACACACGTGGTAAGCAGGAGCCGGGTGCGAGGGAGAAGCCTGACACAGTAAATAAAAATACAATTTCCCAAAGTGACACTTCCATTCTGCTGTGGGCCCAGTCAGCTGACGGTAATTACTTCACACATTCACACAGATGGCTGTGCTCTGCTTTAGGCCCCCACCCTGCAGCGACACTCACCCTCTCCCCCCCCCCCCCCCCCATACACACACACAAACACACACAATACCATTTCAACTTCCCTTTCTCCCATCACTCCCTTAGCTTCCAGCACACACCTCCATCCCTCCACCCTCCATTCCTCCCTCTCTCCTCCCATCCCTTCCTCCATCTTTCCAGGTCAGGGTAATAGGTTCTTCCATTAAAGAGCAAAGCTGCTTGTTCAATCTCCTGACATTCTACCAGGCCCTCTCTATAGGGTACTGTACCAAGGGCCCCCTAGTACCAAGTCACACACATACACACACACACACACACACACACACACACTGCCATGGGAAGTGAATACAGGGCCCCCATCTTTTTTCATAACACAGTGTAAATAATGCACCACACAACATGACAACACAACACAAAAAAACAGGAAGACTCTATGTCCAGTCCAGCACTGTACACCGTGCTCTGACAGGCTACATGGTGAGGTGTGTGTGTGTAGGTTGAAGACTGCACACACTGGCCCATCCTATCAGATGTTGCTGTGACAGTGCGGTGCTGCCCTGGCTGATAGAACAGAGCACCACATCCACAGACCTGCATATTTGGGCTGGAGACCTATGCTGGGATACCTATGTGTGTCCACACACAAAGAGAGAGATAAATAGAGAGACAGAGAGAGAGAATGCATGTGAGGCAGAAAGAGAGAGACAAAAAAGAGTGAAAGAGACAGAGAGACTGAATGACAGAGGGAAAGAGAGAAAGAGAGATAGAAAAATACAGAGAGGGGATAAAGAAAGGGAGAGAGAAAAGAGACAGAGAGAGAAACAGAACAGAAAGAGACAGTGTAGATTAATCTCGAAGCAGTTCAGGTGCCATGGGGAACTGTTTTCCCAGCAATGGGATTTCTGGAGGACTCTTATCAGCGTTGCACGCAGGAGCAGGGGACTCTTACAGGAGTGTTCTCCACCCTGCTAATCTGAACCTCTCCACTTCTTATCGCTCAGACAACGGCGCAGTGTGTGTGTGTGTGTGTGTTTGGATGTCTGCATGTGGGGGAGGAGAAGGAGTTTATCGAATGTGTAAAGGGAATGTTTACAATTCGCAGACAATTGTCCTCCCAGCTCCACTATGCTCAAATGTATGCATGCACGGATCATTCTCTTCTCTTTCACCCTCCTCTCCTCCTGTCCTCCTCTGCCCAATCCCTTCAGCCCTCTTCCATTCACCTGCAGTTCAATAGAAAGAGGCTGAGTGAAAACGGTGGTGCCTTCTCATCTGATGGAAAGTCTCGCTCGACACACACGTACACACACTCACACAACCTCACACACACACCAGATCAGACACTGGGGGACAGATCGTCTTTGCCGTAGATATGGTGTGACACACTCTGCCAGCCCAGGGGGGTTGAAGGTCAGACTTTAATTGAGTGTGTGTGTCAGAGAGAGAGAGAGGGAGAGAGAGAGAGAGAGAGAGAGAGAGAGAGAGAGAGAGAGAGTGAGAGAGATAGAGGGAGAGAGAGAGAGAGAGAGAGAGAGAGAGAGAGAGGGAGAGAGAGATAGAGTAAGAGAGAGAGAGAAGGAGTTTGGGTGTGTGTGTGAGTGTCTGTGTGTGTGAGAGGAGCTGCCTATCACTCTGAGCTAATGGTTCTGCTCCAAGAGTAGTGCTGACTCGGGCAGTATGGCCCAGAGAGGAAAGCTTTTCATTTTAAACACTAATATCACACGCTCCTCTCTTTCAAAAGAGGGGATTAAGGAAAGAGAGCAGCCTTGCTATCTCCTCCAACCACAGCTGGCTAATGAGAAAAGAGACCCCTCTCTCCTTCTCTCCCTCCTTCCATCTCTCTTTCTCTCCTCCCTGGCCTGCGATCCATCATGTCAGATGTTAATATCCTTAAAGGTCACATGGAGTCATAAAAGAAGGGAATATGCTTTGTTAAACTTTTTTGCCGCCATTTTTCCCTGTCGTCCTCCCCCGCTAACCTTATCACACCCGCGTGTTGCCAGGGTGACCCGTGGCGCTGTTGCCACGGCAATCCTTAGAGGGTGATTGATAACAACAATAACAGGAGCAGGCACCACGGCAACTGTCCAGCGTGGTTATTACATCACACAGGAGAGAAGGATGGAGAAAGAAGGAGAGAAGGATGGAGAAAGAAGGAGAGAGGGAGGAAGAGAGAAACTTCCAGTCAAACCCCCAAATTGCATTAAAACAACGTTGTTTCTACATTCATCATTCCAAATATAATAAACAAGTGAAAATAAAGTACGGTCATATAAAAAAAACCTGAGATGGATTTGACGCAAATCACAACACAGTATCAAGCTTTCTGCTCAAGGTCCCCCACCAATACCTCTCAAGAGTTCCACATTGGCCTCTTCCGACTCAACGTAACTTAAACCATTTGCTGAAATTTGTGCTCAGCAAAAGAGCTGAGCTGATCTCCTCTGCATATTTCAGAAGCCAGGGAGGTTTATGACAAATTTATAGATCCAAGTAGCTGAGCTGGAAGATTTAAATGCTGTATGGAAATGTTGAGTCCTTTTCTTCTCATGCTGTTCGCACCTCAGTATGGACGGCTTGATGCCCCTCATTAGATAATCTGCTTCAACATACTGCTGTGTCCTCAGAGATGGAGGGAGAGAGAGGGAGGAGAGGGAAGTGAGGGAGAGGGAGGAGAGGGCAGAGAGGGAGAAGAGGGAGAGAGAGGGAGGAGAGGAGAGAGAAGTGGAGAGGAGGCAGTAAGCTAATAAAAATGACTAAACTGAAATATAAAGTAGACACTAAAAGGTTAAGACAGCTTCTACAAACAGTGGAGTAGGACCTGCAGCAGTTTCATCAGTTCCTTCATGAGAGAGAAAACACTGGGAGTCTATGGGTCTTATTAGAGCTTATTGGAGCTGTCTGTGGAAGTGACCTGTGAGGTGCAGGATTTCTCCAGTGCATTAGAAGCGTAAGTGTGTGTGTTTGTGTGTAAGTGTGCGTTTGTGTCAGTTTGCTAAAGAGACACACTCACGCTAATTAGCACTAATTTGACCACTCTTCCTCCGGCGGGAGAAGTGCTGAACCAGGGGGGAGGGAGGTGGAGAGGGGGGGGGCAGAGGGGGAGAAACTGCACACACTCACAGATCTTCACTTCCTATTAAGAACCAGCTCTAAAGACAGTCTGCGTCTGCTGCTCTGACACACACACACACACAGAGCATAAAGTACTGTAATAACCACAGATATATTTTTTTACATTGTTAACCCAGAGACAGGTTTCGCCTCTATATTAAAAATAAACGCTGAATTACGGATAAAGATTAAGAATTAATTAGAAGGAAATGAACGCAGGCATTCTCACACACACAAACAAAGCGATGCACACACACAGCAAGTCTAAAGAAGAGTGAGGGGGCGTGTGAAGGGAGGAACAATGTGCTGATCCCACTGTTAAAGGCAGCGAGCGTGAAGAAAAGATTAAATACATAAAAACCTGAAATAAACAGAGGACGAGCTGCAAGACACACACATCTCAGGGTGGGGAGCTTAGATAACATAGATGTGTGTGTGTGTGTGTGTGAGAGAGAGAGAGAGAGAGAGAGAGAGAGAGAGAGAGAGAGAGAGAGAGAGAGAGAGAGAGAGAGAGAGAGGGGGAGAGAGAGAGAGAGAGAGAGAGAGAGAGAGAGAGAGAGAGAGAGAGGGAGAGAGAGAGAGAGAGAGTGGGAGTGTTTTTATGCGTGGAAACTTGAGTCTGTGATGTTTCTACCTCAAAACTGGCCAAACAAACTTGACACCAGCAGCATCCCCTAAACCCTCAGCATTCATTCAATTAAGAACACAAGAGAACAGGTATTACCTGGGAAAAACCCAGATAGAACCCAGGTACAGTGGAACCCAGGTACAGTAGAACCCAGGTAGAGCCCAGGTACAGTAGAAACCAGGTACAGTGGAACCCAGGTACAGTAGAACCCAGGTACAGTGGAACTCAGGTAGAACCCAGGTACAGTAAAACCCAGGTACAGTAGAACCCAGGTAGAACCCAGGTACAGTAGAACCCAGGTACAGTGGAACCCAGGTACAGTAGAACCCAGGTACAGTGGAACCCAGGTAGAACCCAGGTACAGTGGAACCCAGGTAGAATCCAAGCAGATAGCAGGTTGAAGCAGGTACAGTACCTCCTGGCCCCCTCACCTTCCTCCCTCTTTCCCCCTCTCCTTCTCCAGAGAGATATAGCCCTTCATCAGCAAGTGTGTGTGAGTTTAAGTGTGTGCGTCAGTGTGTGCGTCAGTGTGTGCGTGTGTGTGTGTGTGTGTGTAGATGAGGCTCTGAGAAGAGGATGCATCCATTATTCAGTGAGGAACATTTTTCACTGATTACTTAACTAAACCTCGGACGTCCAACCAGCTCGCAAGAATTCATCATGTGCTCCTTGACGCTCCTCACAGACCTCTTCACACTGATTTACTGTACACCTCTGCTGCCTCTGCCCTGGGAATGCTCACACATACGCACACGCACACACACACACACACACATCTGGAAGCACAAATACAAAGAAAACACACACTACTACTAACCACAACAACATTAGGCCTGCATCTGGCGCTTAACATTAGCCCAGGCCACAGGAAACAGATCGAGAAGAGACACATCACTGACCCCCGAGTCACACACACACATGCACACAAACACACACATACAGGTTGTGAACAGAAAGAGAGCACACCTGATCGGTCAAGCTCAGACAATCTGCATAAAACAAGTGACATAAAAAACTCCTGTCCTCTCACCTCCCCCTCTCCTATTCTCTCCCCTTTCTTTTCCTCTCCTCTCATATTTCCACCTCTGTCTCTCTTTCTAGATAACATTTGTCAGGCCATAAGCTCCATGACGTGGAAAATGGACTTTATTTTTATGGTGTGGCAAATTAAAAAACTTCAGCTTCACACCATTAAACTGGAGATTCTCCAAGTTAACTGGTCTGGCTCTGGCTAAAGAAATAGGGATAGGGAATGGAGGGATGGACTACAGAAAGAGAGAGACATCCCTGAGACCAAGCTATGCTATTCAAAACTGTTTTAAGATATTAAAAATACCGGTAAACACTCATCTCAATGTCACCTCCATCTCTATGTCTCTCTGTTTCTCTCTCTCTCTCTCTTTCTTTCTTTCTTTCTTTCTTTCTTTCTTTCTTTCTTTCTTTCTTTCTTTCTTTCTCTCTCTCTCTCTCTCTCTCTCTCTCTCTCTCTCTCTCTCTCTCTCTCTCTCTCTCTCTCTCTCTCTCTCTTTCTCTCAATCTATGTCTGTCTCTCTCTCTGTCACGCCCATCCACAGAGTAAGGGACAACAGACAGTACTGTACAGACCTACTGGACAAAGTATTTGTGAAATTATCCATGATCAATGGTGTGTTTCTGTGTGATTGTGCATGCATTGTGAGTTTGTGTGTGTGTTTGTGTGTGTGTGTGAAAGATGTTGAGGTAGGAAATTGGAGGGAACTTCTCTTTTGGCTTCTTGACCCAATCTGTGGATTGAAGCAGATCTATAAACAACTACCACACACACACACACACACACACAGCCCTCCCCCGCAGTATTCCATTACATATAAGGTGAACCATTAGTCCAATGTTTTTAGCCATCACAGCTAGCAGGGTTACTAAGGTCTTTCTGTTACTCCTTGGGCGAGGGAAGGGTGTGTGTGTGTGTGTGTGTGTCTGTGTGTGTTCAAAACAGAATGAAGTCTGCTTAAGTGTGTGTGTTTTTATGGGTAAGCAGGGGGTGATTATTTATTTCTTCCTATATTTTATATATCTGCAGTAAAATTGATTAAAGCATTCTACTGTGCCATAAAGCTGCTCTTTCCAGTCCCTACGAACCCTCAGGCTGGGATATTGTGTGTATGTATGTGTATGTGAGTGTGTGTATGTGTGTGTATGTGTGTGTAATTCTCTTCAGGGTTAGATTTCTGACAGTCTGATTTCTGTGTTGATCAGTATGGGGCCACTGTACTCAGACAAATGACAACATAGAAACGAGCGATGGCTGAGAGAGAGAGATGTAGGGGAGAGAAAGAGGGAAAGAGTGGATGAGTGAACGAGGAAATGAGTTAGTTGGTTCTAGTTTAATCTAGTCTAATCAAGTATATTTTCAAAACGATGTATGTATATATACACACACACATATATAAGGTCAACACACACACACACACACAAGCAAGCATCTTTATTGCTGCTGCCCATGGCAGACCTGAGGGAGAGGCTGGAGGCGGGGCCTGACTGAAGCATGGTGCTTAGTGAGGATCAATCAGACAGCCAGCGTAATTCACTCCTACACACTAAGGACTGGGAGGCAATCTGAAAATGGAAATGCCACTTCACTGAGTGCAGTGACTGAGGAGGAGGAGAAGGAGGATAAAGAGGGGGAAGCAGGGGGAGGAGGAGGAGGAGGAGAAGGAGAAAGGAGATGTAGGAGGAGGAAGGAGGAGGAGGAGGAGGAGGAGGAGGAGAAAGGAAATGTACGAGGAGGAGGAGGAGGAGGAGGAGGATAAAGAGGGGGAAGCAGGGGGAGGAGGAGGAGGAGGAGGAGGAGGAGGAGGAGAAAGGAGATGTAGGAGGAGGAAGGAGGAGGAGGAGGAGGAGGAGGAGGAGGAGGAGGAGGAGGAGGAGGATAAAGAGGGGGAAGCAGGGGGAGGAGGAGGAGGAGGAGAAAGGAGATGTAGGAGGAGGAAGGAGGAGGAGGGGGAGGAGGAGGAGGAGAAATGAGATGTAGGAGGAGGAAGGAGGAGGAGGAGGAGGAGGAGGAGGAGAAAGGAAATGTACGAGGAGGAGGAGGAGGAGAAAGGAGATGTAGGAGGAGGAAGGAGGAGGAGGAGGAGGAGGAGGAGAAAGGAGATGTAGGAGGAGGAAGGAGGAGGAGGAGGCAGAGAGGTTCATGTAAAGGTTGAAGGTTGAAGCGTCTGCTAAATGAATACATGTAATGTAAAATGTCTAGTTGAGGTGTCTGTTATTGGGAGAACACACTATTCAACCCAGGAAGGAGGACCTGAGGGCTGTGTGTGTGTGTGCACAGCCTGACTGTATGGTCTAGTTAGGGGGATAAGGTAGGATATCCCCCCATCAGCTGGCACCTGCAAGGACCCCAGATGGTGAACCCCTCCACACTCTAACCTGACCCAGCCCCCCCCCACACACACATTTTAACCTGACCCAGCCCCCCCCCCCCCACACTCTAACTTGACCCAGCCCCCCCACACTCTAACCTGGCTCTTTCCTTGGCCACCCACCCCCTGAACAGGTCTGGCATGAAAACAGAACCACTCACAGCACACACACACTCACAGCACACACACACTCACAGCACACACACTCATACACACACACCAATTTTGGCCTGGTCCAGGCCAGAGTCCAGGATCAGTCCAAGGTCAGCCCAGCGATTAGAGGCTGGCGCTGGAGGGTCCACACACACACACACACACACACACACACTAGAAAACAGTCCTTCTAATGGACAGCTAACTATGTTTGTGTATTTATATATGTGTGTGTGTGTGTGTTGTGGTGCGGGGGCATGGTTCCAACTGTTCTGGCGGGGAGTGTGTTAACAGCTCTAGCCCAGAAGGCAGGCGGAGAGAGGGCTGACACCTGTCAGTGATAAAACCTGACAGGAAGAGATGCTCTGACAGGACGTCACCTCTCCATACAAGGAAGAGGACTACAGTGACGAGACGTCACTTCCTCTCAGCAACCAGCCACACCAACCTGAGACCCGGAGGTGTGTGTGTGTGTGTGTGTGGGGGGGGGGGGTAAGGGGGTGGAGGTTATCTCATACCATAAGTCTCTTTAATGAAACTAGACTGCAGTGCTTTTCTCCCACACTCCTCTGGGCCCACACATTAGCACAAACATACACACACATATACACACACACATACACACATACTCAAGTACAAGTTCTGTACAAGTATTGAACATAGCAGCAGAAAAGAAGAATTAGGGCCACACAGAGAGAGGGATCTTTTCATAAAGATGAGTGAGCATTTTAGTGACAGATATTCAATTGAAATGGGAGAAAATGAATGAATGCATGAATGAAAGAACATCACCCCACTGTTCAGCTTAAAAGGAAGAGACTCATATCACCACCAGAGAGCTTAGACTAGTCATCCATACTCTCTCTCTCTCTCTCTCTCTCTCTCTCTCTCTCTCTCTCTCTCTCTCTCTCTCTCTCTCTCTCTCTCTCTCTCTCTCTCACACACACACACACACACACACACGTCTGATGCTCTCTTTCACCCGTGCCTGACACACCCTGCTCTGTTCCTGAAACTACAGACACACACACATACACACAGAGCCAGAGGGCCGAGGGTGTGAGGGAGAGAGAGGGAGAGAGAGAGGCCAGGGCCGAGACGGAGGAATTAATTGAGGTAGTTTGTTTCACGACGGGGAGTCTATTAAATGCCATGTCACCAGTGGGCCATGGGGAGTAGCAGGAGAGAGGGAGAGAGGGAGAGAGGGAGAGAGGGAGAGAGGGAGAGAGGGAGAGAGGGGGAGAGGGAGAGAGGGAGAGAGGGGGAAAAGGAAAGAAGGAGAAAGGGAGAGAAAGATGGCGAGCAGGAGAGAGGTAGCGATGGAGAAGGGCAGGAGGAGAGAAGAGGAGATGAAGACACAGGTGAGTAGGGGAGAAATGTAGGAGTGGAGAGAGCGACGGGGAAGGAGCAGCAAAATAGAGAGAGAGAGAGAGAGAGAGAGAGAGAGAGAGAGAGAGAGAGAGAGAGAGAGAGAGAGAGAGAGAGAGAGAGAGAGAGAGAGAGAGGGAAGTCATGGGGTCAAGAGAACTGACGCCTCTTTAATCAGCACTCAGATATCCTTTCACTGTCCCTCCCTCTCTCCCGCCTTCCATTCATTCGACCATTCCTCCCTCCATCGACCGTAGCCTGGTCATTCAGACAGTCCAGTTGCCTGCAGGGTAATCATGCTCCCTGGAAATGTCCCACATGCAGGATTTACACACACACACACATCACTAAGAGAACCATATTAAATCCATGTTGCTGGATAGAGATGCTGATCAGGTTGCAGATTGTCCTGACAGACATGAGGTGCTGGAATGGACATGCCAGACATATGGGAGAGAAAGAGAGGATGGAGAGATGGAGGGGGGAAGGTGGTCTCTGTACTAGGAGAGAAAGAAGAGATCGACAGAGGGAGTCAAGGGAGGGAGTGAGGGGGGGAGAGTGGAAGGGAAAAAGAGAGGGAGAGAGGGAGGGTGTTTTGGACAGCTGCCCGGCTCCTGTCTGGAGACTCTTACCCAGAATGCTCTGCTCCCGTCTCAGCAAGTTCAGGCTGAAATATTGACTGGCAAGCACTCTGCCCAATCAAATTAATTTTCTGCAAGACATGCCAAAGGTGACGCCTGAGAAAATGGAGGTTAGATGGGGGGGTGGGAAGGGGAGAGGGGGAGAGGGATGAAGAGATGGGGGGGAAGGAAGGAGGGAGTGAGGCAATGTTGGGACTGAAGAAAGACGAAATTACAGGTAAACGTGACAGAGTGAGGGAGAGTGAGGAGGGGGGTGGGTGGGATGGGGGATGGGGGGGGATAGAGAGAGGGAAGGGACAACACCAGAAGATAAAGCTCAAGTGCACACACCCACCCACCCACCCACCTACCCACACAGCTCTTAGGACAGTTAGCAGCAGCAGTGAGTTCACGGGAGAAGGAGCACGCTAATTCAAAACAAAGTGGTCATAAAAAAATGACAAGCAGTAGAGCAGGGAGGAGGCGGTATACATGACACGCTCACTCACTCTGAACAAACACACACACACACACAAACACACACACTGTAGTATGACTCTTCTGACAGTCTCTAACATGATCTAAGTTCTGATGAGAGGCATAGGTTTGTACTGTATTGTATTTGTGAGACAGTATGTGTCTCAAGACACTGTGGGTGTAGGACTAAAGAGTAGTGCCCTGTGTAAATGAATGAAGCAAAGAATAGCTGAGTTATAAATATTGCACGTTACAACAAGGCAGAGGCATGCAACGCTCTCCTCTCTCCTCATCTCCTCTCCTTTCCTTTCCTCTTCTCTCCTGTTCTTCTCAAACGATACTGACACAATTCGTATTACAGGCATAATCTATCTATCTGTGCGTACATGTTTGTATGAGTGGCTTGAACACTGCATAGAAGTAAGTCTTGTCCTTGTGTGAATGGGTGAGTATGTGTTTATGCATGAGTGTGTGTGTGTGCGCTCTGGCTCGAGCCAGTCATTTGGCCTGGGAAGGCAGTTCACAGATGTTGGATGAGGTAAATAAAATCGAGCTGAATAATACATGGACAGGATGCTGCCTGCTTCCTCCACACACACACGCACACACACACACACACACGTACATACACACAAAATACTCTGCCTCTATTCAGTTGCTTCCAAGCGACGTTAAACAAATAATTCGGGCAATTTTTCATCCCTTAAATCTGTGCTTGTGGCAAAAGAAGAAAACACAAACTAATGCCAAATGCGTTTTAGCGGGAGTGTTTGTGTGTGTGGGTGTGTGTGTGAGTGAGTGTATGTGTTAAAGGGACATTCCACCATGCCATATGCATACATCGCTCACCAGTACTGGCGGTTCTGTAATTGATTTGGATGCAGCGAAAGGAGACCATATAATATGATAGAGAGATAGAGAGATGGATAGATGGAGTGTTGAGGGGGATGGAGGGATGGAGGGATGAAATAGACTATGTTGTAAAACAGACTGGTGCTAGACATCTGCTGCTGTTCAGAATGGACAAGACTGGACGGCTCAAACCAGGCTATTTCACAAAAGCCATAAATATGCTCTATCTCTCTCTCTCTCTCTCTCTCTCTCTCTCTCTCTCTCTCTCTCTCTCTCTCTCTCTCTCATACACACACACACACACGCACACACACACACACACACACACACACAGGCACAGGCTATAGAATGCCAGACAGATGCTGCACAATCAGCACTGTCTGTCCAATTTGTATCACATCCAGTAGAATGTGAGTTTGTGTGTGTGTGTGTGTGTGTTGTGAAGTGGGTATGGGCTGGGCAATAAGGAAGGAGAGTTAGAACTCATTCAGTCGTTCAGCCCCACAGTCGTTCTGTCCTAAAGTAAGTTTCTGGACAACAACCCTCATCCTTCAATCTGAACCTCGCCACCTCCATAACCTTCTTATATCCTTCCTTCATCTTATCCCTCCCTCCCTCGCTCCCTCGCTCCAGTCCTCCGTCCAGCAGAGGCCCAGTCAGAGCTGCTCTCTCTCTCTCTCTCTCTCTCTCTCTCTCTCTCTCTCTCTCTCTCTCTCTCTCTCTCTCTCTCTCTCTCTCTCTCTCTCTCTCTCTCTCTCTCTCTCTCTCTCTCACTCACAGCAGCAGAGCATGCTGGAGCTTCATCAATAATGCACTACAGTGTTTGAAGCCACAGAAGGGCCTGTGTGTGTGTGTGTGTGTGTGTATAAATGTGAGAGTGTGTGTGTGTGTGTGTGCGCGGGCGGGTGTGTGTGCGGGTGTGTGTGACAGAGAGAGAGAGAGAGAGAGAGAGAGAGAGAGAGAGAGAGAGAGAGAGAGAGAGAGAGAGAGAGAGAGAGAGAAAGAGAGAGAGAGAGAGAGAACGTATGTGTGAGTCTTACATATCATGACATTAATATGAACAGAAATATCATCAAACACATTCACACAGGTCAACCACAGGAAAGAGGAGAAGCAGAGCCCGCGTGTGTGTGATGTATTCCAGAGAGAGAGAGAGAGAGAGAGAGAGAGAGAGAGAGAGAGAGAGAGAGAGAGAGAGAAATGAAGAGGAGGGAGAGAGAGAAAGGGGGGTGAGAAGGAGTATTGTGACAGCAGGCATCAGTCAGTCTCCGTTTAGAGAGGTGTAGAAGGAGACGTAAATCAATTTTTCCGACGATTATGACACAATGTGGGGAGATGAGGAGGTGAGAGAAACAAGCACACACACTCTCACCTGCACACACACACAGACACACAGATAGAAAAACACATACGCAGGCACACACACCAAGCTGAAGTATCATGTTTTGAGTAAATCAATCCTCAAGGAGAAAGCAAGAGAGTTTGAGAGAGATGGAGAGAAAGAAAGAGGGAGAGAAAGAGAGAGGAGAGAGAGTAAAGGAGAAAGGAAGAAAGGAGAGAGAGAAGGGAGAGATAGAGAATGAGAGAGAGAGAGAGAGAGAGAGGGGGGGGGATAAGGGGGACAGGGATAGAGACTGGGGAAAGAGAAAGTGTTGAGAGAGAAATGGGCAGTCGTGTGAAATCAAGACAAAGAGGAGGGATGGAGTGCAACACATAACCAAACAAATAGAGAGAAAGAGAGAGAGAGAGAGAGAATGTGGAGAGTATCAAACACACAAAAAGAAGTGAGTGGGAAGAAGGGTGATGGAGGAGAGAACAGCACTGAGGCGTACAGTGATGGATGGAATGACAGAGGGGTGGGAAGAAGAAGGGTTTAACCAGATTAGAGGAAGAATTGGTGGAAACAGAGATTCTATCCTCCTGAATCAAGAGAAACAGAGAGAGAAACTTCTCTCTTCTCTTCTCCGCTTCATTTAAATCAATGGATCCTGTAGTCACCATTGACCCCACCCTGACCTTTGACCCTTCCTAACGTGGACAGGAGCTGGAATGGGGCTGGGGGGATGGATATTACATCAGCATCTGGGGTTCTCCAGGGATACCTTATCGTGATGCACACTTCCTTTACTGGAATGATGGGAGGGGGTCAGTGTGTGTGTGTGTGTGTGTTTCAAGCTTGATTTAATTTTAATTATTAAAAAAACACAAGTTAACACTGTCTGTTTGGGTTAAGAGTTGAGGGAAAATTACACAGGCACATGGATTTTGATAGAATGTGTGTGTGTGCATCTGTGTGCGTGTGTAGACAGACAGAGAGAGCAGTATCCCCATCAATAAAATATCTCATCACTTCCTGTGTAACATGGAAAAGGGAAGAACTGCTCTTTCATGCTTGTATGTGTGTGTGTGTGTGTGTGAGAGCGTGTGTGTAAGGGTACATCAAGAGTTTGTGTGTGGGTGTGTGTGTGTGCAGTTAACCTGTCTGCCAGGGGCCCTTTAGGTGAGAAGAATGGTGATGATGGATCAAAGAAGCAGAGACAAGGAGATGGAGAGATAGAAATAAGAGCGGGGAAGAGGAAACTGACAGAGCGGTAGAAAAAGTTTGAGAGAAAAAAGACGGAGTGAATAGTGAATACAAGCAACAACAGAAGTATGACTGAGTACAAGTCCAAGCCAGACCTGCAGCAGCTTCTGCTTTGCCTCCTTCCAGAAAGAGAGACACTCATTCTCAAATGAAGCAGGAGGTTACAGCCAGAGTGCCAATTATACAATGACAATCGGGGGGGGGGTCAAGTTCTTCTCCAGGGCGTACAGTAATATTTACGACTACAGGTAAGCACAATATATAAATGTATCGACCCCCCCGACTTGTTGATTTTACCTCTTTTGAGGGAGTCCAAGTCTTAATTAGAGGGGTCAAACCCCCCAAACCCCTCCGTAATTCGCACACTGGTTACAGCTAAACCTTAGGAGAAGAGAGGAGAAACAAGCAGAGGGTCTGGAGTGATGATGGGTTGAGGAGAGGAGTTCTACCCCCCCCTGTCCCTTTTGGGATATGAGTATGGAGAGATGAGGAGAGGGTGATGGAGGATGGATGAATATTGAATGGGATAGTGCTGGTAGTCTTTGATACACACACAGCTGCTAATGAGAGACTCTGCATCCTGGAACAGCATGAGAACGTGTGTGTGAGTGTGTGTGTGTGTGTGTGTGAGCAAGTGCCCGTGTGTGCGTGCACGGCGTCTGTGCTTATCCATGGTATCCGTGTTCCAAAAGTAAGCGTGCCTCTATCTGAGTGTGTGTGTGCATTCCTGTGTGTGCGTGTGTGCGTGAGACCTCGCCGGTTGTGTGATCAGATTTTCATGACGGAGTGGACCCCCATTGAAGCGGTGACCTAATATTATCAGATGAATTGAATTAATATAATCTCATTTCCTCTAAAGTGCTGCTCCCCTAATTAAGTATGGAGAGATTCAGGGCGGGGACCTCCCACTGCTTAGCAAAGCATGGCAGGCTGAGAGTGTGTGAGAGTGTGTGTGGGGGTTGTGTGTGCGTGTGTGTGTGTATGTTTCAGTCTGAATGAACGTGGGTATGTTCGTATATGCTGTATGCAGTATGAGTGTATATGCGAAACTCATTACGTAATGTGTGTTTGTGTTTGTGTGTGCGTCTGTCTGTGTGTACAGTGTGCATGTGTGTGTGTTTATGAGTATAAGTGTAACATTAATGGGACTGCTACAGATGAAGCAATATCTGGAGGGTGGTGTAATTACAGCCAATTCAATCTGACTCTGATACTTCATTATGCACCTGTCACACACACACACAGACACACACACCACACACACACACACACACACATACACTCACCAGACGGATGGCCATACTTTATTTCTCCATTTCGCTTTCCTCTCATTAATGGAGTGGAATTAATGAAATGGCCTCAGCTATGCTGCAGGCAGGCATTACTGTTGCATGGCCTGTGTGTGTGTGTGTGTGTCATCTCATTACACACAGGAAATGTGTTGAACTTTTAACCCTAGAGGTCTTAATCACTCAAAGTATAGAAAATATGTTATGAATATCTTCCTCTATAAAAAAAAAAAAAAAAATGTGCATAGCCCTTTTTACAACCAATATCACAGATGGCTTCACATGCGCCCACAGAACTGCACCTAAACCCCAAAACCTATATTTTCCTCCTCACTCCTTTTCTCTCTCTCTCTCTCTCTCTCTCTCTCTCTCTCTCTCTCTCTCTCTCTGCTTTCTGTCTTTCTCTCTCCCCCCCCCCCCCCCCTCTCTCTCTCTCTCCCTCTCACACACACACACACACACACACACACACACACAAACACACACTTAGAGTAAAGAGTGCAGTCTACAGAGTCTAGTAAGCAAGGTAAATTGCTCTTGCTCCCTACATCTCCATCTTACAAGGTCCAGACTCTGACCAGCAGACTCCACCAAATCAACTCCACCAAATCAACTCCACCTCCTCTCCCCTCTCGTTCCCTCTCTCTCCTCTCTTTCATTCCCATCTTCTCCCCCTCAGGGAGATCTGATCGATAGGTGGGCCCTGTGGGTTGCCAGATCAGATAGGTGGGTTCTGTAGGTTGCCAGAGTCAGGGTTTTTCATCCCCCTCAGGATGGTCAGATGGGGGTTATAGAGAAATGCTGAGTTGTACCTTTAGCCCACTGGACCCCTGACTCCAGCTAGAATCAGATTACACACATGCGCACATACCCGCATGCCATTGCCCACACACACACACACACACACACACACACACACACACACACACACACACACACACACACACACACACACACACACACACCATCGCCAAACAGGAGACACACAGCCAGTCACTGAAGCAATAGTAGCAATCAGCTTCGCTAGAAATCATCTTAATTTCTAATTGTCCCTGATTAATCTATGCAAATGAGGGTTAATCGAGACCAATTGAAACCATTCAGGGCGGCGACGCCCCAACCAACGGTTCTATCAATTAGCATCAATATTTGTCTTCCTCTCGTTATTCAATTAGCAGCTCGTTCTCATGGTAATGGCCACGATTAACAGTAATTAAGAGGATGGGAGGATGGAGGTGGAGGTGTGGAGAGGAGGAGGGAAAGATAGAGAGACGCTCTGTTGATTAGTGTCACACCTCAACTGGTGCCAAGAATAACAGACCTCACATGTCATGGAAAGCAGGGCTGAAATGTGTATATCACGATGCAAACACACATACAAATGAACACACACACTTCCACACACACACACACACACACACACCTCTGAGGTGTGCTGACAGGTGAGTGATGCTGGGGTTAAAAGCAGGGGTAATTACACTAAGGTATAAAAAAATAAACGTAACCTTAACAAAATGACAGGGTATGTGTGTGAGTATGCACTAAATGTGTGTGTATGTGTTCATGTACACTGTATGTGTGTGTGTGTTTGCATACCTGCATGTGTGTGTAGGAATAGGCGTGTGTGTAACCTTAACAAACTGACAGGGGTCCTCAGCAGACATGGCGGGGGTTGTGACCCTTGACCCCGTGACTCTTGGAACAGGAAGTGCTCCACTCCAGACTGTCATCCTGGGCCACACTAACAAGCTGCTGTCTCTCTAACCTTTAAATGGTAGACATATCCACGGCGACCTTTAGATAACATGAAACCTGGTGCGGCGGTCTAGGGTCTGACGAGACCACCCTGACCTCAATACCACAATACTACACCACTCTCTCTTTCTTTTTCACTCTTTCTCGCTCCCCCTCAGGCTATCTCTCTCTCTCTCTCTCTCTCTCTCTCTCTCTTTCTCTCTCTCTGTGTCTCGCGTGCTTTCACTTTCTCGCTCCCTCTCTCTGGCTCTCTCCTTCACTCTGGCTCTCCATCTCTCCTGATCGTTTTAGTTTGTGTCCCTGTCTCTCTCTTCTTGTCTTGTTTATCTCCCTCCTCTTCTTCTTTCAATGTGACACAGTGTCTGTCCCGGCCTGCTCCATTTATCCCTTCATTTGTTTTCGATCACCTTTTCTTTCTGTCTTTAAGTTTTTCAATTACCCAACCCGAACCATTTTGAGAAGGGGAGGGTGAAGGTGGAGAGGGTGGGACACACACTTTCCAACCCATATTTATGTGAGAGAGATGGGCGGGGGGGGGGGTTGAGCGGAGAGGAGCGTGAGTGCGGGGGGGATTTACAGTGGGATGCAGGGAGAGAGAGAGAAGATGGAGAAAGAGAAAGAAAGGGCGGAAGGGATGGAGAGAGAGACAGGGGCTGGGTGTTGCATGCCCGCCACGCCTTTCTCCCTCATAAATAACCCTGAGCAACGGAGGATTTATGAGGCACAAATATCTCACTACTGGCCTATCATTTCAACACCACTGTCACTGTAACTCTAACTGGAGAGAGAGAGAGAGAGAGAGAGAGAGAGAGAGAGAGAGAGAGAGAGAGAGAGAGAGAGAGAGAGAGAGAGAGAGGGAGGGAGAGGAATGTGGGGAAAAGGAGAGACAAGAAAAAGTACGGAGTAACATTCTAAATCCAGAGAAAGACGGCTGATCACGGACAGAAAGGAGAAGCAGGGGAACGAAGCGACAGAGGAATGAGTGAAGAGATGGAAACTGAAAACGGCCTCTCCTCTCCTCAGGACCATGATTCTCTCTCATATTGTCAGTTTTTGCCTACTGAGACAGAAACAGCGTGGTGTTGGTATATGTGGTATATGTGTTCCCGCCTGACAGCATGGAAAGGGAGATAGAGAGGAAGGGATGCATGAGGGAGGAGGAGAGGAAGAAGTTCAAAGGGGAGGAGAAAAGTGCTCCGTAACGTCCAATCAGAATGCTCTGGTTTCACAAATTGGATACGGGGGAGACATGCTAACGAGTGACGGAGAGTCTTGTGTGTGATTATGTGTGGGTCTGTATACGTGTGTGTGCGGGGGTGTTTAACGTGAGGTGAAGGAATGACATTACCAATTCAGCTCTAACTTTGAGAGGCGTACGATAGGCAGGGAGTGAACTTGGCCTTGGAGCGTGAGCTTACATGGGCTTAGAAAGGCTTCAGGAGCGGTGGATGGTGGATGAATGGAGGAGGGGGGGAGCAAGGGTTTTGGCCGCTTTTTATCAATTCATCTCTCTCTCTCTCTCTCTCTCTCTCTCTCTCTCTCTCTCTCTCTCTCTCTCTCTGTCTCTCTCTCTCTCTCTCTCTCTCTCTCTCTCTCTCTCTCTCTCTCTCTCTCTCTTCATCTCTCCCTCCTTAAGTCCCTCTCTTGTCTGTGAAAGCATGGTTGGTCTGTCTCTAATTCAACACTACAAATTGACCCTCTCTCACCTCCGAGTTGTATCTCTTTCAATCTCTCCACCCCCCCCCCTCCCTTCTCTCTCTCTCTTCCACCCCCTCCAGGACTATCTATCTCTCCATCCGTCTCTTCCCCTTTATGCAGCTGCTGTGCGGTAGGACTTAGCAGTGCTCACCTTCACTCTACCCAGAGATCAGTGGAACCTCCCATCCTCCACAAAGGTAGACAGACACACAGGTAGACAGACACACAGGTAGACACACACACACCAGATCAGACACACAGGTAGACACACACACAGGTAGACACACACACACCAGATCAGACACACAGGTAGACACACACACAGGTAGACACACACACACCAGATCAGACACACAGGTAGACACACACCAAATCAGCTACACACCATATTAAGCACACATGTTGACACAAACTCATAGGTCAGACATCACACTTGGCCTTCTCTTAAAATAGTTCAGTTGCTGACAGAACAGATGGGCAAAGAGAATCCACGACACTGATGAAATGAACTTTTCAAAGCCTTTAGGTTAGGATGCTTGTCCACGCACACCACCCCACTGTTGGAACAGCATGTTTAATAACATTGTACAGAGAAAGGCTCCCAGCAGTGTCTGCACTGTGGCTCATCCATACCAGGAAGAGACTCTGAGCGCTTTTTGAACGACACGAGACGTTAACCTTATTAAACGTTATAAGGGCAAACGCAAATGAGCGTCACCTCACTGGCTTAGGGCGTCGACGGGCGTTTATTCATGATTAGATTTATGAGTCGCCCCAATAAGAAAAGGAGGAGGCCATGACTGTGCCCGAGACCTCACATCTGTTACCAGAGAGAAAGAGAGAGAAAGAGAGAGAGAGGTGAAGAATGAATGGTCAAGATATAATTACAACATAAATAACAATCTCATGGTGTCAGGTCCTCTAGAACAATGGACCACTAACATGTGGCTGTTACTAGAGGAGAAGCATGTAGGAAGTAGCTTCATGAATGGATACTACACATACAAGCCCCATGTACTGTGTAATCAATCAATCCACCCCAATATAGAAATGCTGTAACTCAACTTCAACATAACAAAGTGTTATTTCGTAATTAATCATTTGCTTTGAAAATTCATACGACTGCAATGGGACAGTCGCAATCAAAAAACATGAACTTTAATTACCATAACAAAATGGTGACATCAACTTTTGTTATTGTTACACAACCATAATCCATGGGAGCTCCAACTGCCCTACGTCTGATTGAAAACAACGTCACATTATGATCTGCCCCGTGTTCCTCCCGGCCTGTTTGTCAACACGCAGCCAATCCCGAGGAGCGGGAGCATGAAGAGAGGAGCAGTGATTGGTTTATTCAGCTATAGGACGACGTAACAACACACCTCAGATAACCTCTGGTTATCGACAGGGTCAGTGGTTATCGACGAGGTCAGTGATTGCTTGAAATGGATCCGGGTGTAGGAGGAGGGTGAAGTATCTCGGCCTCGCAGCGTTGTGTCCTCTGAGACTACACATGTTACTGTTCAATACAATCACGCCTGGATCATCTGTTCTCCTCTTCTATCCCATTCATTTCTTCAGAAAAAAAAAAGTGTTTTACGTTGCATTTCATTATGTTCTTCTATCTATTTGCAAAGACTATTTTGTTATATTTGTACTCGACTTGGTTCTCTGTGGAGGCAAGCGAAGCCCTGCAGTGTGTGTGAGTGTGTCTCAGCGCTGTGCTGCTGTATTGAGCTGTCCGTGGTGCTGAATCGTTCCCTGCTACAGCGCTCCACTAACTGATCTCAGCTAAACAGACATTCAGAAATACTACGTCTGTTACAATGTGTAAATATAGACGGATGCATATTTTGGATGAAGGTGAGGATAATTATCGATATGTATTTTAGAGGAAGACACTCACTTGTCTCAGCATATTTGCAGCATTAGACATTGTCTTGAGCACCATATTAACTTTGAACGTTGAGCAACAATTGAATGTTGTTCGATCAATGAAAATATGATGTACAAAATATTTTCCCCTCTAATTTGACGTACTTAATACAGTAGATAATTAATTCTCAGTATCTAATGAAAAGATTCAGTGAAAAGATTGGAACTGAAACAAACTCGTTTTTTTCTCATTCCTTTACTGAGTAGCAGAGAGGTTATGGATCAAAGCGTCTGCTAAAAAATAAACGTTTGTTTACGTTCCACCTTGTTTTGTTCGGTGAAACCTCTGACTCACAAAATCAAAACTACAACCAAACATCCAGGGAACGACACGACTCTAGGTTCTATGGCCAGTGTGTTATTACAGGACGCACACACACGGTGAGAATCAAACTAACGTTCCTCTACAGGACGCAGGCCCCTCCTCCACACACACACACACACACCGGACGGAGAGAATGGGGGAACAGAGGGAAACAAATGAGAGATAAAGAGAGGGGGAGGGAAGAGGAGAGAATCCCCTGGGAATTTATTTCCCAACATTCAACTCTGCGGCGGAAGGGGGGGGGGGGGGGAGGTAACAGAGAGAAAGAGAGAGAGAGAAAGAGAGAGAAACAGGAAGTGTTTAAGTATGTGGTGTGTTGGTAAAGCCCCCCTCCCCAGGGATCCCAGACATGCTGCATAAGCAGATTTACTGCATGGTATTGACTTAAGAGAAGCAGAAACGCAGCCGTCACCAGGAAAAAGAGAGAGAAAAGAGAGAGAGAACGTGGGGTGGATAGGGGGATTCTATATGTTAGGATGGAGAGATGGAGGGGTAAACGATAGGGATGAATGCAAGAACATATTGGCGTGTTCAGACATGATCCCTGCCTGTATGGTAAAAGGGAGGATGAAGAGAGATAAAGACAAGAGTGCAGAGAAGGGAAAAGAGAGATGATTCTAATGTTAGTTCCCTGACATGTCTGAGTTGAGCAGGATACTCACATGGCTACCGTTTTAATACACACACTCCTCAAAATAGTTGAGCCACTGATCTTAACCAAATCAAATTCCACAGTAAAACAAGGGCCTTTATAAACCTCCATAAAACAATACAAGATCAAACCTGTTACCTGTGTTTGTTCTTGCAATCAACGAGTGAGTCTCTCTTCATTCTCTCTCTCTCTCTCTCTCTCTCTCTCTCTCTCTCTCTCTCTCTCTCTCTCTCTCTCTCTCTCTCTCTCTCTCTCTCTCTCTCTCTCTCTCTCCCTGTCTCTTTCCGCACCAGACGGTGGGGGGAGAGCCCTCCGTGGTCTCCGGTAAGGGAGCTGTATCTGACGAGTGTGTTCTACTCAGCGCTGAGCACATCCCGGCTCCTTTCCCCGTTCTCCCCGTTTGCCCCGTTCTCCCCGCTCGCCCCGCTCGCCCCGCTCGCCACGCTCTGTGGTTCCTGAGACTGGAGGTCTGAGACTCTTGTGGAGCCTGCAGCTGAACATGGAGGATACGGCTTCAAGAAGCACCATTTCTTTTTTGAGACTTAGAAACGTACATTTGGGTAAATAAAAAGAAAATGTTATTTTCTTTTTTTTGCTTTCTAGGAAAGAGCAGAAATTCAATTAAGATGTGTTTAACAAAATAACCCTGCTTTGTAATTTGCACATATATAATAAAAACATACACACACACACACACACATCGACTCCCACACCAAACCCAGACACACACACATGCACACACTCCATTCAGAAGTCCGTGGGGAGCCATAGAGTCTGTGTGGTAGGGGGTGTGTATGCATGCAAGCATGTGTGTGTGACAGTCCCTTGCCTGAGGCCAGCTGGTGAGAGCAGTGTGTGTGTGTGTGAGTGTGTGGGTGTGTGTGTGTGTGGTGCGGGCCTGTAAAGGTGATGTGTGGATACCGTTAAGAGTGTGTTGGTGGCAGGTCAGCTCCTGCAGCCTGCTCCTCTCACAGCTCCAGCCTCTCTCTCCTGCTCATATTTTATACGGCCGCAATAACAGAGGGCCTGCAGGGAAGAGCCCTGCTGCCACCGCGCATGCTGCCGGCCATAAAACACACTCACACGCGCTGTCCTCCGCCATAACACACACACTCCTACACACACCCCTCCGCTGTAACACACACACACTCGCACACACCTCTCCGCCACAACAAACACACACCTCTCCGCCATAACACACACACGCTGCTTGCCGCTCTAACCACACACACATCTTGCACACAACACACGCGTAACACACACTGTGCACCACCACAACACATATACACTGAACATCACAACAGACACACATACACTGTCCCCAGTTCACGACACACATTCCAGTTGTCATAACCTTCTCCTGCAATTATGCAAATGAACAAAGGCACTTTTCCACAAGATAATCATTTTGACACGCAGACACACACACACACACACACACTCCCCAACTCACTTTAGCAAAAATAAAACAATGAAATGACAGAGAGACCTTAGTGGCCGGCATGGCGCCTAGAACAGCCACCAGAAGACAGGAGCCAAGAGTCATTTAGCTCCATTGTCTGATTCAGCTCTGAACAGACATCTGTCTCTGTTCATCTGCCCATTCCACACACACATTAACCACACACACATTAACCATACACACATACATACACACGTACACACACACACACAGATGCACACATATGTTCAACACTTTTTTATACAGACACATATGGCCTTGCAATGGGATGCTGCAGTGTTGACAAATAAACTTTCTCAAAGAGAAGGTGTGTATGTGTGTGTGTGGCACAATCATTCACGTATACGGCAGAATGTAGCTAAAGCACTGTTGCGTCATGGCAACCCATCCCATCAGGGAACAAGAGAAGAGGAAAAAAGGAAAGAGCAGAAGTGTTTGTGTGTTAGAGAGACAGGGAGAGAGGAAGAACGAGAGAGAACATGAAAACGGGAGACAGAAAGAGACAGAGATGGAGTAAAAGATAGAGGGGAGGAGAAAGAGAGAGAGAGCGAGAGAGAGAGAGAGAGAGAGAGAGAGAGAGAGAGAGAGAGAGAGAGAGAGAGAGAGAGAGAGAGAGAGAGAGAGGGATTGTGAGGGAGGAAGAAACAGAAAGAGAGAGAAGGTAGAAAGAGAGGAAAGAGAAAGGAGAGAGAGATGAAAGGGAGGGGGGTGACTTACCTCAGGTAGGTAGAGGAATGTGGGGGGGCACTGCAGAGTGTGGGGTAGCATCCCAGCACCAGGCAGCAGAACACAGCCAGAGTTCGCCATGGAGCACAGCATGTGGAGACGAGAAGCCTTACTCATAGAGCCACCTCCAGATCAAGCTTTTTATCAGTCTTATCTGTTAACCTAGCTTTTCTCTATGCTCAACTCTTTCTTTTCTTTTGTCCTCCTCCTTTTCCTCTCTCTTCTTCTTCTTCTTCTTCTTCTCTCCGTCTAACACTCTCTCTGTCTGGGAGCTGGTGCCTGTGGAAGTTCGCTGGACACCGAGAGATGGGGGGGTGGACACGCGCGCGCACACACACACACACACAGGCTGCGCCGGCGAGCGAGCGAGAGAGCGGAGCAGGAGAGCGGAGCAGTGTACGGGTGTCGGACAGACAGAGAGCGCTTGTGTGCGGGAGGGACTAGCGCTCCGTTCCTGTCTCTGTTTACTTTGAGAGAGAGAGAGAGACAGAGAGGGGAAGCCAATGCACGCGTGCGGGAGCCCGAGGGGAGGGGCCAGGGGCGGGGGGGGGGGGAGGTGAGTGGGATGAGAAGAGGCGGGCGCAAGCATTCCGAAGCAGAAAGGGGGGAGGTCCCAGTGAGCGGGAGGGATTGATTGGAGAGGGCGGGGGATGGGTGGGGAGAGCGGGCTGGAAGACGGAGAGAGCGAGGGAGTGTGTGTGTGTGTGGTTGGGGGGTTGGTTGGGGGTCTCAGGGGTATTCTAACATCAAAAGGGCCAGCGTGTGAGAGGGACGAGAAAGCAAAAAATGTGTGCGTCTGTGCGTGTGCTATGCGCACGTGTGTGTGAGTGTGGATGGGACAATGAAAAGAGAGCAGCTTCACTTGTTTTGTTTTTTTCCAGCGGGTTGGCTGGGCTACATCGCATAAAACGGCCAGACACACACGTCTGCAACACTTTCCACTGTTCCCCTTTAAATATGCACACCCGCCCACATGCACAAACACACTACCACACACCTGAAACAACATTATCAATTTTTCTTCTCAGTTTCTTTCTCCTTTAAATATGCAGGCTTCAATATGTACACAAATACATTGATTTCTTTAATCCATTATTCATTCCATGAATCCATTTACCAGGTACAGAGAAGGAGTGGAGCACTTCTTGTTTTCTCCCCAAATAATAAACATCTGCTGCGTGTTTATATTTCATATAAATTAGATCCTTCCTCGTTGTGTTTCCACTTCGGCTTCTCTTCGTGTAATTCTCTAATGAGTCAAGAGGAAAACGGGAAGTCTTAATTGCAAGGTGGAAAACTCTGCACTAAAAATATAATTTAATTCTAATCTTAAAACAATTAGGCGGGCCGCGTAACGCGTGTGTTTTAATGCCTCTTCCAATCGCAGCACGGCGGAAGGCTTAATTCAATTTCCAGCCGGGCTGTTCTGAGGCGGTGTTAGGAGTCCTCAATATCCCCTGGAACAATAGCACTAATGACTGAATACTAATGATCTACTGGAACCTACCTACCTACCTCTCTCTCTCTCCCTCTCTCTTTCCTCTCCCTCTTTCTCAATCCCTCTCTATCCCCCCTATCCTCTTTCTCTTTCTCTCTCCCTGTCCCTGTCCTCTCTCTCTCTCTTTCTCTCTCAGGTGCTGGGGTAGAGCAATTGTTGTATTACTTTGGTGTTTGTGTTCAGTGCAAAAAACTCGCTGACCGCAGGGAAGGGTGTAATGAGCAGAGGGAGGCAGAGAAGGGGGGATGGAGGGTGAGAATGGAGGGATGGAGGGTGAGAATGGAGTGATGGAGGGTGAGAATGGAGGGATGGATTCAGGTTGTAGTACCGTGAATGAAAGCACCACAAGCTAAGTGGCAGGAGAGGAGGGGATGGCGGGAGAAGGTTGAGGTAGGAGGGATGATGGAGGGATGAAGGGGGAGAAGTAAAGACGGCTTGTTGAAACACGAGGTATTAGACTAGTTCACCCAAAGACTGTGACTGACGGCCAATGGAACGAACTGTCTCTTTCTCTCTCTCTTTCTCTCTCGCTCTCCTCAATGAAACTTTCAGAACAGCATCAACCTCAAAAACACACAGTCATTAAGAAAAAGATTAGAGTGACAGATAGGGACACGGGAATGTGTGAAGGTGAGAGAGATAGATAGAGGTAGTAAGATTGAAATACAGAAAGCGAGAGAGAGAGAGAGAGAGAGAGAGAGAGAGAGAGAGAGAGAGAGAGAGAGAGAGAGAGAGAGAGAGAGAGAGAGAGAGAGAGAGAGAGAGAGAGAGAGAGAGAGAGAGAGAGGAAGCGTCCGGTCCTCTACACACTGACAGTGGCGTCACACACACCTTCATCTCTCTTCATTTGGACCATGATTACCATCCTCTGCATTCCAAGGACACACTCCGCCTGACTGAACACCACCTTAATACTGAATATCCCATCTAGACAGGATCTACCACTTCATTAGCTCACTGTATTAGTGCTCACACTCTCCCAGCCAGAGATGGACCACGTTGCATATGCATTTAACTGAGAGAGTGTGTGTAAGTGTGTGTGCGTGTATACAGTACACACATATTTTCTGTAAAAATGTGGTGGTATAAAATGACACTGCACTGCATTGTGTTGAGGAGAGCAGCCAGTCTTACGGTGGGGCTTTGTTAGGGACGCACACGATGCCTCTGAATGCTACGAAATCTAATCTTGTTAAGGCGTCGGCGTGTGTTGTGGAAGAGTCGTGTGTTGTGGGAGAGTCGTTGTTTTGTGGAAGAGTCGTGTGTTGTGGAAGAGTCGTGTGTTGTGGATGAGTCGTGTGTTGTGGGAGAGTCGTTGTGTTGTGGAAGAGTTGTGTGTTGTGGAAGAGTCGTGTGTTGTGGATGAGTCGTGTGTTGTGGAAGAGTCGTGTGTTGTGGAAGAGTCGTGTGTTGTGGAAGAGTCGTGTGTTGTGGAAGAGTCGTGTGTTGTGGAAGAGTCGTGTGTTGTGGAAGAGTCGTGTGTTGTGGAAGAGTCGTGTGTTGTGGAAGAGTCGTGTGTTGCGGTACGCCGTCTCCCTGATATGGGAACTTCAAAAGCTCCTAGAGGTCACCTCTCCTTGTGATCATCATATTAGTCTATGCAAATTGGCCTAAGCGCACACACACGCATGTGGAGACACACACACACACGCCTGCACAAACACACATTTGGTTGCTCATTATCATAATATGCTGTATGTTATTGATCTCCAGGAGAGTCTTAGGGAAGTTCAGGGCAGGTCGAAGTTTCTGTTTCATATGTATATCTCTCTACCTTTACAGGGAACTTAGAAGTGGAGTGACATTGAGGCTTCAAAGCCTTCCGGCCCACAACATCAAAGATAGTTTGAACTTATTGAAATATTTATCATTCTATTCTCCAGGCTGAGTCCTCTGCTTATTGACACAATGCAAAGTGTACTGTAGATAGGACGTAGAGAAGAGATGGTAGAGAATGAGAGAAGGAGAGAAGGAGAGAAGGAGAGAAGGAGAGGAGAGAGAGAGAGAGAGAGAGAGAGAGAGAGAGAGAGAGAGAGAGAGGGAGAGTGGGAGGAAGGGAGAGAGGGAGAGAGAGATAGAGAGAGAGAGAGAGAGAGGGAGAGTGGGAGGAGGGGAGAGAGGGAGGGAGAGAGGGAGGGAGAGAGGGTGAAAGAGGTGGCTGTGGGCCGGGGCTGTGCGTGTGCGAGTGTGAGTGTGCGGGAGTGTGTGTTTAGGGGTTGAGCCAAGGAGGGTGTCAATCGCCTTCCAAAACAGACGACAAAGTTTGAACAAAAAGGCTCCAACTGGGTTGAGAGATGTGGTTGCACATAGCAACAGACATTGTATGCAAAAACGCGAGCGGCAAGGAGCACAGAGGAGCGGAGAGCTGGACTCGGCAGGAAAGTCACTTTGAAAAGGGAGCGAGTGTGTCCCAGCTGGAGAGCGTTGTCGTCGGAGACGAGCCTTGTTGAGAGGAATCAAAGAGGCTTGGGACTTTGACAGGGCCAGACATTAGGCATTCCCCTCCCCACGCCCCCAAGGTTACAGTCCTCTGCAAGGTGGAACGCCACTCACAAAGTCAAAAACCTGTAACAATCTCTCTCTTTCCCCCCTCTCTCGTGGTCGCCCTGTTTTTTTTGGTTGAGAAGTGGGTCTAGTAGTCTCTCTTTCATTCCACACCTTCTCTCCCTCTCTCCTCTCTCTCTCTCTCTCTCTCTCTCTCTCTCTCTCTCTCTCTCTCTCTCTCTCTCTCTCTCTCTCTCTCTCTCTCTGTCTGTCTGTGTCTTTGTTGGCCACCTTCCCTTTCTTTCAAGCAAACACACACTCTCCTCATCTCTCCCTGCCTCTGGCTATTCTCTGTCATATATTTAATGCGCGGGTCATTTGCTCCCAGCAGCGATTCCTTAAAAGTCTGAAAACTGCTTAGTCCGACATCACTAAACACAAACGCACTGTGCGCATTCTCCCTCTGCTCTCACCAAGGACGAGACAGCTTAGGAATCTGCACAGTCTAAGAAATGAGATGTCATACAACACGACATACCTAAAGGATGTACATTTCACAGCATGTGATGTTGGTTCACAGTCTTGTAGACAAGGTCCAGAACCTTCGAGATGTTTCCGGGACTTAGGTAGGATTTTTTACACGCTGTAACAGCTTGTTACAGTTTGTAACTGTACACGCTGTATCAGCTTGTTACAGTTTGTAACTGTACACGCTGTATCAGCTTGTTACAGTTTGTAACTGTACACGCTGTATCAGCTTGTTACAGTCTGTAATTGTGCAGATATGAGGCAGTGGTCCCAGGGTTGGGACAAGGTCTGAGGGATCCAGCTCCATCCTCTGGTGGCTGGGCCACACAGCAGCCCAGACACAAGGCCTCTGTCTGGGCCACACAGCAGCCCAGACACAAGGCCTCCGTCTGGAGCCACACAGCAGCCCAGACACAAGGCCTCCGTCTGGGCCACACAGCAGCCCAGACACAAGGCCTCCGTCTGGAGCCACACAGCAGCCCAGACACAAGGCCTCCGTCTGGAGCCACACAGCAGCCCAGACACAAGGCCTCCGTCTGGGGCCACACAGCAGCCCAGACACAAGGCCTCCGTCTGGAGCCACACAGCAGCCCAGACACAAGGCCTCCGTCTGGGGCCACACAGCAGCCCAGACACAAGGCCTCCGTCTGGAGTCACACAGCAGCCCAGACACAAGGCCTGTGTCTGGGGCCACACAGCAGCCCAGACACAAGGCCTCCGTCTGGGGCCACACAGCAGCCCAGACACAAGGCCTCCGTCTGGAGCCACACAGCAGCCCAGACACAAGGCCTCCGTCTGGAGCCACACAGCAGCCCAGACACAAGGCCTCCGTCTGGAGCCACACAGCAGCCCAGGCACAAGGCCTCCGTCTGGAGCCACACAGCAGCCCAGACACTAGGGCTCCGTCTGAAGCCACACAGCAGCCCAGACACAAGGCCTCCGTCTGGGCCAGAGGCAAGGAGAGAGAAGGGCTACAACGGAGCTCAGTAGTGTGTGTGTGTGTGTGTGTGTGGGGGGGGGGGGGTGAGTGAGTGTGTAGGAGAACTTCTACACGGTCGGAGACACCCAGAACACAGGCGACGCTCCATCGACCTTCCGAAACTCTTGTCAGCAGATGTCTGAGATGCGCTGATATACCATGGTTCATACCCACACACACACACACACACACACAGCTGGTTTGGGTTCACACCGAGGCTAAGACTGGGGTAAGGACCTGCTCAGCTCAATGTAGCACAAATGTTCAAGCTAAGCAATTCACATCAGTATAATGCCACTTTGCTCTCTCTTCTTTCTCTCTCCCTCTCGTTATCTCTCTCACCCTTTCACCACACTCCTCTCATCTTTATCTTCATCCTACAGTACATCCTTATGGGCTTGGAGTGTATGGAACTGTGAGAACACTAATGGGCACATAACACACGCACACACACACACACACACACACACACACACACACACACACACACACACACACTCACAGCCAAACATGAACACACACATACTATATTCCAGGGCATTAATGCGAGGTCCTCTTGTGTTGTGTTGGTTTTCTCTCCCCAACCTAAATGAAGCTGGACCCCACACAGAGATACTTTCGACCACACAGCACACATACATATGAACTAGCCTGTTCCAATAGGGTTATTAAGGAATAATGGTTAGCCTAATTGGAAGGTAATTAGCTTTGGCTGTGTGTTTGTATGTGCAATGTGTGTGTGTGTGTGTGTGTGTGTGTGTGTGTATGGGTCTGATTAGTGCAGCTAGAAGGTGAAGTTTTCAACCCCAAATGACTCATTACAACGGCGAGAATAATAGCCCCCCTCCGGGGTCGAAATAAATGCAAACACACACAAAGACATCTGAGCATATACTACGGTACATTCCAGAAAACAGTGGCTAATAGATATTTCACCACATACACACTGTCACACACACACTGTCACACACACACGCACACAGCGTCACACACGAGCGGACACCCTCAGGTTCCTGTATCTGTGAGATCAGCCTCGCGGGCGGCGTTGGGCCACGGTGGAAGATGATGCCGGCTGGGGTGACTCTGCTCGGCAGGGTGTGATGGAAGATCTGACCCAGCAGTATTTCATCTGGAGCCGCTGACACCAGGGCTGTCTGCCAGAGAGAAACCCAGGACCCAGGCCCTTTCCCTGGGCTGGCAGGCCGAGGGAAGCCCCCTGAGGACCGGGGATGGAGCCTTTAATGTCCAGCAGATCTGTTAAAGGAATATCCATCATGGAGGCTGGGCTGGGCAGACAGGGGCCAAACCAGGCCTCACACACACACACACACACACTCGTCACCCTACCATCTTTGTTCCCTCTCACTCGTTTTAGAGTGGTTTTTCCACGTGTGTGTCTTAGGCTCTTTGTCTACTCTCTTTCTTCTCTCTTTCTTCTCTCTCTCTCTCTCTCTCTCTCTCTCTCTCTCTCTCTCTCTCTCTCTCTCTCTCTCTCTCTCCCTCTTTCTCTCTCTCTCTCTCTCTCTTGCGAACCCTCAATGTGTATCACCGGCTGGGCAGACAGGGACCAACCCAGGCCCCTCACACACCCACAACCACACACCCACACACACACCCACACACAATGTTCCCCTCTCATCTCTTTTTTAATGAAAAAACTCGGCTCAGGCCAGGAACAATTGCAAGGCGTTGGAGAACAAAGTGGAAGCAACAGAAGGAAGCAGTGTGAGTAGAGGAGAGTGAACAGGGGAGAGGGACTGGGTTCAATCTTTATGCATCCAGAAACAAAATAACTTCCCTGCTCTCTGTGCTGCGCTCCAGTGCGTACTGGCATCCTGACGTCACCTGAAAGCAATTCTCAATCCTCCTCGTTCTGCTTTAGTACTCCTCATGGTCAGACGCAATATATCTCCAACACACACACACACACACACACACATACACACACACACGGGCATAATATATCTCCTGGAGAATTTAAGCGTACCTCCACCAACATTTGCATTTCCGTGGAGCGAGGGCGTCTGATTTATAGAAGAGGAGCCCAGGAGCACCATGGGAAATGAGGCGGGCTGAAACAATGTTTCCCAGAGTTCCTGCTGCACGCCACTGCACGACGCAGAGTTTCAGACGGAGAGGGGAAACAGCGATGGGAAAACTCACTTTTGATGTGTGTGTGTGCGTGTGTGCGTGTGCGCGTGTGCGCGTGTGCGTGTTTGCAACAAATCTTTCATGGCGGGTGGGGGCGGCATTTCCATTTGCTGTGATGAAGATGGAGGAGAAGGAATTGGATTTGGTAGAAGATGGAGGGGGGGTCTTATCTCTATGTGTTACCTTTCAAGCGTAACTAGGACATCCAGGTTGGGGGGAAGGAGGGAGGTTGCTACCTGGTGTCTCACCCCCCCCCCCCCCCCGTCTTGGCCTCGTCTGGTCTCCCTCAATCTGTATCTGTCCTCATCCCTCGTTCTGTACCTGGGGGCAGGACAGACTCTGGAATGATTCCTTCTAACGGACACAGCCCAGCTACAGGGTATGTCTTCCATAGAGGGGAGTCTGTGTTTGTTTGTGGGGCCACCATTGTGGGACCACGGGTCGAAAAAGGTTGAAAAGAGGTGCTGGTGTTGATACTGTCCAGTGAACAGTGAATCTGAGGCCTCACCTTGTGTAAGGGAGGACTTCATTCGAAAACCACTGTCAGTGACCATGAAAGAGACAAGCCTGGTTCAGCCCTCCCGTCTGACAGTTGCAGAAGCATATCTGATATTCATCGCCTCCATTGGCCCTTCGCAAACCTCAAAGAACCAATCCCAGCTGGCCGCCCTGGATGACCCCATCCTCACCCCTGTCACCTGTCTCCAAATCCAACCTCTCATCTCTTCATCTCCCCATCCCCTCTCTCTCCCCTTTCTCCTCCTTTCTTGCTTTCTTCTTGGCCTGTGGTACGTTTTTTTTTTTTATTTAGCTTGGGGCAGAGGACAGTGAAAGAAACAGAGAAATATAGAGAGAAAGAGAGATAGTGAGAGAAAGATAGAGGGAGGAATGGCTGATTTTCAACTGCTGGAGGATCCCATGTATTTTACATGACGCATCACGACAGTGCAGCCCTGAAGGATGGATGGATGGAGTAAAACTGAGTGATGTTATCTCCCGCTGTGTGACCTGCACAGGTCTGCCATCCAGAATACACTTATTCAGTCCTTCTTGCTGGTCCCAAGTTTAACCAGGTGAAGGGTCCTCCACCCCCCATACCAGCCTATACCAGCTCCAGCACCACACCAGCCATAGAGAAGGCACACGCAACACCACACCACACAGAGACCTCCTTGGTGTGGAACCTATAGAAGTTGACTCTAGCTCACAAACACAGTATGTCGGCAGTCAGCCTGCATTAGGGACAGGTGTGTGCGCGCGTCTGTGCGTTGGTGTGTTTGGGTCCATGCGTGCACGGGTTTGCTGGCAGCATGGCATTGTTCAAAGCCTTGATGCCCACTGGCATCACGCTTGCAACCGGTGCAGTAGTTGAGGAGAGGGGGGAACAGCTGGCACTGTTGGGGACGGGGGAGAGAGGGAGAGAGGGATAGAGGGAGAGAGGGAGAGAGGGGGCGAGGGGGAGAGGGAGAGAGGGAGAGAGGGAGGAGAGAAGTACTGTAAGGAAAATGAGGGAGATGGGGAGGAAGGATGGATGGAGACAGTGAGAAGGGTTGAGAAAGGGTGGAAGAGGGAATGATAAAGGAGAGAAAAGACCGACAGGAAGACTGAGAGGAAAAATAAGATACTGGAAGAAAAGATGGTGAGGGATGTGTGTGGAAGAGAGAGGGAGAGGGTAAGGGAAGTGTGAAGAGAGAGGGCACTAATAAAATAAAAATCTAACTCAAAATAATAAAATTTACAAAAAACTGCTAAATTGTGTTTTTGTATAAGTAACAAATGGACAGTATATAGAAATTATCGTACAAAACCAGAAGCACACATCAACATACAAAACTAATAGAAAATTCTCCTGACAAAAATTGTATGCTTTTCAATGCATAACATGTTTACCACTGTGTACAATTCCTGACACCTTTTTAACTTTAGTAAGAGTCTCACTAGATCTCACACTAGCATTTTCAATTGCTAACTGCTCCTATCCACAATTCCTCCTTTTGTTTAAGCTGTCTCATTCATTCACCCTTCTCTCCTTCTCTTCTTCCCTCCTCTCCGCATGCGGTGTCAGACAGAGCAACAAAACAACGATAGCATCTCGTTACGACACCCAGCGTAAATTACTTCCTGTCGAGGGGTTATTAAAACACACAGCGCTTCCTGTTCGAGCCTTATCTCGACTGGCGACAGACGACAGTTGTCATCTTTGCCTGCTGATTGGAGAATGCAGACGGATAGGCCTGCTCGGTCACACTGACTGTAACACCAGCAAGATGACCGCTAATGTCTGCTTGCCTGCCTGCCTGCCTGCCTGCCTGCCTGCCTGCCTGCCTGCCTGCCTGCCTGCCTGCCTGCCTGCCTGCCTGCCTGCCTGCCTGCCTGCCTGCCTGCCTGCCTGCCTGCCTGCCTGCCTGCCTGCCTGCCTGCCTGCCTGCCTGTGAGTGTGTGAGTGTGTGAGTGTGTGAGTGAGTACACCTACATTAATCAACACCAGAGCGGGGGCATGAATAAGAAAGAGAAAAGGAGGAAGAACGAAGGACCCAGCAGAAGGGGGGTACTGATGTTACAAATTGCATATGCATGAAACCAAGGATGTCCTGCTGCTTCAAGCACACGGACACACATTCACGTACTGTCTCACACACACGCGCGCTCACACACACACACTCAGATACACACGCATGTTGTAAAGCTTACAATTATTCTATCAGGAAAAATGCCTGGGTGGCGTTCTCTTAGCAGTTTTAAGGAGTGTGTTTGAGTGTGTGTGTGTGCGTGTGTGTGCCACTGTGTGTGGGGGGACAGGGTGAGAGCGGAGCAGGGCTGGGTCGTGTTCTAAGTGTTTAAGCAGCGTCAGAGAGCCTAAACCCTTTAATCTAGAGCGTCCTGCCGGCTGTTAGATTGCTAATTCTCTGGGATTAAGGGATCTACTGAACACCATCCCCTGGCCAGCTCCTCTGTGAGTTCGCTAAGGGTGCCTGTTTAAATATTAATGAGGGGGAAATGAAGGGAAGAAGTAGAGGAGGGGGGAATTAAAGGTGTGTAATTTCACTTTGAGGAGACGAGTGTTACTAGCCTGGAAGGATTTTGTGAGCAGGATGAATATAGTGCTGCAGAGGCCCCCTGCATGCACACACACACACACACACTCTCATACGCGCACGTACACTCACACGTGCACGTATACACACACATTTTTTGTCACATGCCCACTCACGAGCGCGGGCACACACACATTTACAGCAATCGTGCCAGCCAGAATAGCAGAGCCACATTAAAGTTTGAAGAGGTGAAATAACTAAGAGCTGACTTGGAGCTATGGCTGCACACTGCAACACAGCTACTGCCTAACTGCTCTTGCTCGCTCCCTTTCCCTTCTCTATACCAAGCATTCTCCTGCAACGTTGTTTTGTAAAGTCTCTTCTTCTCCCTCTCTCTCTCTCTCTCTCTCTCTCTCTCTCTCTCTCTCTCTCTCTCTCTCTCTCTCTCTCTCTCTCACAGACACAAGCGTGTGTGACACAAGCACATGCACATGCAAGAACGCATGTATTTCGACACTTTAAATACAGAAGCTTCCACTGTGGCGCTACGCACACACTCTCACTTTCTTGGACACACACACACATCCTCGTCTGTGACCGTATCTTAGTAACTGTGCAGTTACTGTAAGTGTAACTGTCACCCTTGTACTATAACAGTGCACCCTCTACACAGGTCAGGCCTCTTTATCCGGCTGATAACCAGACAATGAGCAGTGTGATATTTTAATCGAGCACACATACAGACATTCGCACAATACAAAACATATTATTTTGTGACATGCCGTTGAAAATCTGAACGTAAAAGGTTCAAACGGTGTCTTGTGTAATAACAAACTAGTGTGTGTGTGTGTGTGTGTGTGTGTGTGTGTGTGTGTGTGTGTGTGTGTGTGTGTGAAAGAGAGTGAAAGAGGGAGAGATGGGACACATAATTATTTTTAAAATAATTCTATATTGTGAACTGTCATTTCCTGAGGTTAAACTTGATATTATTCTTTCTGTTCTCCTCCCTCTCTCTCTGCTCTTACTTAGCAACGTTGCCTAGAAAGCCAATTACAATGTGTGATATTAATTCTGCTGTAATTACATAGGAGGTGAAACGTAACCCAATTCCTCTGCGGAAATCAAATGGATGGAAAACCAAGTCTAATTGGGTAATAATTTTGACTAAACTCCATTATTGAATTAATAGCGCTGGCGCATGCAAGGCAGATTTGAAGCAGCAGGAGGTATGTAGCTAATCCCATTAGCCAGCTCACCGCTATCAACAAAGATCTGCTAATAAGAGATTTAACTGATAAATTCATGAACAGTAAACTCGGCCAACCATGCCAACGTTGAAATGAGCCTGAGGTGTATTTCTGTAAAAGCAGTAACTTGATGTAAAAAGCTCAAGTTCATGATTGTATGTCTGTTGTTTTTCAAACATGAATGATAAAACAGGTATTCCATGTATTGTGCTGCTTACTTTGATTGTGTTTTTATGCTTTTAACCAAAGCTATCTTCAATAAAAGTTGTATTTTTTATAACCCTTTTCACTGCCTTGTTTTTTTTGTGTTTTGTGTTTTTCTTTTTTTTTCACTACAGGTTATATCGGGTAGTTCTATGTCCTGATACTGTGTAATGTAAAAGTATGCAGTCCGACCAAAACCATTTGTCTATGAAACTGCCACACTGAAATTAAAATATTATCAGATAATAACTGTTCCTTTGTGAAATAGTTTTTGCAGGGTTATAAATGATTTATGTGTCTCAAAAGAGAACCTCAGCTCTTCGTAAAAAAAAAAAAAAAAACCTCTGGTAATGAACGTTGACATCATCAGAGCCTCGGTGCTTCAGGGAGAGGGAACAAAAAGGCAGAGTGAGACTGTCACAGGAATGTGTCCAAGCGTTCTGATCAGAAAGCGAGAGCAGACGCAGAGATTTACATAGCCCTGACAGGACAGTCAATACTGCCTCACGGACAGTTATGATTTGATCTGGGGTGTCGGGGTATCTAAGGGAACAGGTTGGAGGGTTTTAGCTCCAAAAACGTGTTCTGATATTAACTTAAACACGTAGCCCTATGTGTTTGTGTCAATATTAATATCATAAAAAATAACGCATCAACACATTAATTGTGAAACTCAGTCCTAGAAAAACGATCGGCATTAATAGGTGAAAGAAATGTAAATCCTTTTCAGTTTGATGTTAATAACTTAACTACATGACAACCAGCGTCAAGACCATAATAAGCTCACATCACCCTGGAAGTCGATATAAAACAGGGCAGAATCATTGAAAACAACAGCTAATCATACAGGACTATGCTGTGCTGTTTGTGTGGTTTAAGGAGGGTCCTTGAGAGCGAGAGAAGGGCCAGAGATGCGAGATGAGCAGGATAAGGAACAGAAAGGTGCTGCTGATGGTTGTCTAAAGGTCGGTGACTGACAGCATCATATCGATTTATTCTCATTTGATTGGCATGTTTAATTGGAACCTCAAGGTTACCGTTTTGTTTTGTATACACGCTATCTACACTGCTGTAATTAAGTACACACATAGGCGGGCTTGAACGCACATACACACACACATGCATAAGTGCCAATTTTGTTTGCCTGCATAGACCCCTCTGCTTCAGAGTAACTGTCAATCCCCAAACTCGCTCCAGCGAGGATCACACAACCCTAATTAACCCATCAATCCTGTGACAGTGCACCGCCATTTTGGGCCAGTTTCTTCAAGAAGCCCTCCATGGAACCTATGAAGAGGTGCAACTGGGAGCTGCTAGGGGGCTTGGTAACATTACCCTAATGAGAGGTGTGTGTTCACTCTGGGGAATGCATCCACCAATCAATAACTAACA
>NC_140373.1:8542500-8557500 GCF_054491055.1 Hypomesus nipponensis | reverse complement strand
CTCTATCTCTCTCTCTGTCTCTATCTCTCTCTCTGTCTCTATCTCTCTCTCTGTCTCTATCTCTCTCTCTGTCTCTATCTCTCTCTCTCTGTCTCTGCTCTCTCTCTGTCTCTATCTCTCTCTCTGTCTCTATCTCTCTCTCTGTCTCTATCTCTCTCTCTGTCTCTATCTCTCTCTCTGTCTCTATCTCTCTCTCTGTCTCTATCTCTCTCTCTGTCTCTGTCTCTATCTCTGTCTCTATCTCTCTCTCTGTCTCTATCTCTCTCTCTGTCTCTATCTCTCTCTCTGTCTCTATCTCTCTCTCTCTGTCTCTATCTCTCTCTCTCTCTGTCTCTATCTCTCTCTCTCTCTCTCTCTCTCTCTCTGTCTCTATCTCTCTCTCTGTCTCTATCTCTCTCTCTGTCTCTATCTCTCTCTCTCTCTGTCTCTATCTCTCTCTCTCTCTCTCTCTCTCTCTCTGTCTCTATCTCTCTCTCTCTCTCTCTCTCTCTCTCTCTCTCTCTCTGCCTTTCTCTCTATCTCTCTCCACTGTCTACTTTATTCTGCCACTTTAATTACAATGGAGTCAAGACGGCATGCACCATGAAGTAGTAGTGATATCTGAGAGCCCAAGACCTACGGCTTCTTTAAAAGTTTGAAATGGCAACCATGTTTCCATGGCGGGCCGGGAAGCTTGCCATTATGGGATATCAGATGTGGTTCATACAGAACAGATCGATGTCAGTTATGTTTCTATGGTGAGGTCTGGATGTGTACTGAAGCCCAGAGACTACAGTGGAGCACCAAACAATGTCAAAACTTCCATCAACTGTCAAGACCCTCTACTACTGACAAGATATTCCTCATACAGTACCCCCTGCACACACACACACACACTGCCAACATACATCACACACACAGCACACACCTTATACATCTTGCACACCCATCTCACATGAAAACACACCTCCCAAAAAACTCACACATATATTTTACAGATAAAACCCCCTAACCATCAAACTATAAACACACACACACATCTACCCAAAATACCTCCACCACTACGCTTCAGTTTCTCCTTGGAATTACAGTAATAATAAAGTATCTACCCACCTAAGTGTCTTTGATGAGGTGAGCATGGTGTACACACACACACACACACACACACACACACACACACACACCCTTCACAGCCACCCAGCATATCCCTGCTCTGTCTCGGCTACACATCAATAGCACAATGTTTTAGACACATTCAGCTGGATTTCCCACTGGCTAGCTCCCATGACACACACTGCAGATACCAGACAGCACTGAGCTACCAACACTATGCATGGGTAGGTGTGTGTGTGAGTGTGTGTGTGTGAGTGTGTGGAAGCAAAAGAAATAGAGAGGGTTGTGTGTGAGCGGTGCAGGAAGTGTGTGTTTGTGATTTTGTGTACAGTGTGGTGTAACACAAAAAACAGACATGCAGCAGTGCTCTACAGTGTACAGTAGAATCACATAGTACGGATACAGTAACTGAGTCACACACACACACACACACACGCACATTCACACTCCTGTGCATGTGTACTCTTCTAAGGGCACATTGAGTAGGTATGCGTGTGTGCTCACAGACAGAAAGGCACTCACACGCACACTCACACGCATGCATGCACACACACACACACACACCAGCATCAAAACTTAAATCTTCTTCTGGTGCATGTGGTCTAAGCCCCCCCGACTAGAGTGTTTTCCCTGGCTGACTGAACACACCAGACCAGCTTGGGAATGTCAGCCCAGCTCCAGCTCCAGAAAACAATAACCCAGGCACCCTCTGCCCTTTACCAGGATGGAAACTTCATCAATTCATAAATGATTGATCATTTTTACTTTTTGTATGTGGAATGTCGACCACTCTGAACCATAGTTCCAGATTTGAGGCTGTGGAGAGACTGTGGACGAGCCAGCTGTGGTCTCTCCAGGGCGCTGGGTCTCCACTCTCTGCTCCCACAGTCTGGTCCTATCAGTGCGTGTGGGAGAGAGCAAGCGAGCGAGCGCTGGCCAGTGCCAGGGTGTGTGGTGCACCACAAAGCCCCCCAGTTCCATGCCCCAACCCCTCAACCCTCTACTCCCCCCACCCCCCCACCCCCCGCACCTCCCACCCTCCAGCCCCCTCAAACAAGGCACCTGGGCTACTCACCCAAAAATACATCATCATCTCGGCCGGGGGACAGGGGGGCACTGGGGGGGCCTGGGGCTGCAAGACAGGGGCAAGCAGGGGCACGGAGGAGGAGGCCAGGGTGCTCTCTCCTTCTCTCTCTCCTTCTCTCTCGTCCTCTCTCTCCCGGTCTGTCCGTCCGTTTGGCCGGTGTGTCTGGGAGTCTGTCTCTTCTCACTTCCTTGCCTTCACTCCGTTTGCCGCGTTGGGTTTTTGGAGGGTGACTCAACGCTTCGTTGTGGACGTTCTCGCTGGCGTTTAGTTTGGGATAACGGTTGGCGTCTGTGGTTATGGAGTCCTTCTGTGTGTCCCTCTGCCCTGGAGACGGACGCGGTCCTTTTCTCTCTCTCTCTGTCACTCTCTCTCTCCCTCCTCTCTATTCTTCTTCTCTCTCTCTCTTTCTCTCTCTCTTCTCTCTGTGGCGTGCTGAAGCGTGACTAGGCTGTGCGTGCTCTGGGCTGGCTCTGGTGAAGCTTCTCTGAATCTTTAAAAAACTCCTCTTCCGTTTTCCACCGAGGGGGAAGAAGCAGCAGAAAGTGGAGAGAGAGAGAGAGTGGGAACGGAGGAGATGAGGAGAGGAAAGAGCCAGAAGCTGTTGTTGCCGTACCTCTCCCTCTTTCTTTTCCTTTTCTTCTTTTTTCTTCTCTTCCTCCTCTTCTGTAACTAGCCACCCTTTCTTGTGTGCTGAGCTCTCACTCCGGCGCTTGCTCTCTTCGTTTTTTTGTTTTTTTTGTCTTCAAGCCACTCTCTTCTCCGTATCCCTCGCTCACTCTGAACTATCTCTCGCTCACTCTCACACGCAAGCACTCTCTCCCTTCCTCCACTCAGTCTGAGTGCTGTCTCCTCTCTCTCTCTCTCTCTTTCTCTCTCTCTCTCTCTCTCTCTCTCTCTCTCTCTCTCTCTCTCTCTCGACTCTCACTAGTTTCTGGTCCAGCAGACACGCGAACTGGAGCTGAGGCTGGAACTAAGGCAGGGGTGAACGCTGCTGGACGATCCCGGGCATGGAGCTCGGAGACGGGGATGCTGATGGAGGGGCGGAGTGGCTAGTGCCTGGGAGTCTGGGAGAACTCACACGGTACAGTACCACAAGCCCTCTCTACCTCAGGGCATAGAAGAGAGGGGAGGAGGGAGGGAGGGAGGGAGGGAGGGAGGGAGGGAGGGAGGGAGGGAGGGAGGGAGGGAGGGAGGGAGGGAGGGAGGGAGGGAGGGAGGGAGGGAGGGAGGGAGGGAGGGAGGGAGGGAGGGAGGGAGGGAGGGAGGGAGGGAGGGAGGGAATGTGGGGGAGAGCAAGGGAGGGAGGGTGGGTGGACTAGTCTGGGGTTGGGCTAAGCTGTAGGCTAGAGGCTTGTGATGCAGATGCCTGGAGCTGGAGGCTGGAGGCTGGGTAAGGTGAGATGAAGTTGAGGGGAGGCAAAATGAGGCTAGGGGCTGGAGACTGGAAGTTGCTTGTGCTGCACCGAGTTAGAGTCAGTTGCGTTGCAGAGCTGAGGTAAGAAAAGAGGGCTGATGAGGACTATAAAGAGAGGGAGAGAGGGATGAAGAGGAATTGGTGTGGCTATAAATAGGGAGGGACGGGGAGAGAAGAGAGAGAGAGGGATGTCCGTTTTGTTGAGGCTAAAGAGCTTCTACCACTTCATGAAGTTAGAGAGGGAGAGAGAGAGACGTCAAAAGCAAAAAGCTGCGTCTTCGGCGCAATGACGGTGTGAAGAAAAGAGAGAGCAACGAGATGAAAGTAGGGGAGGGAGGAGAGGATCAGAGCGGCTGATCCAGAGGTGCTTGTTTTCTTTCTTGTTTTCTTTTGTTCCCTCCCTCTTCTGCTTCTCTGCAGTGGGAGAGGTGGGGAGCGAGGGATGGAGGGATGGAGGAGTGTGGGAACGGCTTAGAGGCTGGATCCTGCTTCGTAGAGCGCTGGCCAATCAGGAGTCAGACTGGCCATGGAGAACGCAGGGGGAATACTGGAGTCTGACAGGTCCAAGCTGTGTGTGTGTGTGTGTGTGTGTGTGTGTGTGTGTGTGCATTTCAAGCGGCATGATGTAGTTAGTGAAAAATATTTAGAGATGATATCTATGTCTGTTACTGTACACTGTATTTGTGTGGGGTTTCTTTTTACACACATACAGGTTCATTATTACTTCTTGAAGGTAGTTTGTGTAATCATGTCTGTGTGTCCATGACTATGTAAACACTTTTGCAGACAATTGTGAAGAGTGTGTGCGTAAATGGGTAAGTGTTTAAGTTGGTTGTGAATCCGCATGTGTGTATAAGTGTGTGTGTGTGAGGCAGTGAGGGTGGGTGGGGGTTAGGGTGTAGCATCTAGCCTGCCTCAGCACATTTAGCCCTGTACAGTCAATACAGCACCGAGGCAAGCTGCCACATTAACCTGTTAGCTGCCAAACACCGCACCTCCACCCTACTCTCTCTCTCTCTCTCTCTCTCTCTCTCTCTCTCTCTCTCTCTCCTACAGTATTTCTCTCCCTCATTCCCTCTTTCTGCCTTTCACAACCTTTCTCCCTGTCTCTCTCTTACACAATCTCTATCCCTGTCTCTCTCTTTCACAATATCTCTCCCTCTCTCTGTCACTCTCTCTCTCTCTCGCTCTCTCTTGCTCTCACCCTCTCCTCTCTTTCGTCTGATGTCTTGTAAACTGGAGTAATGTACCACAGTACCACATATACATCCACTATGTCCATTAATTCCATTTCACTCACACACCCTACCCTCTCGCTTTCTCCCTCACTTTAGCTCCCTTATCCATCTCTCTCATCCCTCCCCTCTCTCCTTTCTCACTCACTCACCCCCCCCCCCCCCCACCACCACCACCTCTCGCCCTGCTCTCTGGCAGAAGAGGAAGGAAGGAGGCTTGATCTTGCCCAGCAACCCATATTAAAAGAAAAACATGTTCTTATCAAATCCTAGCTTCTATTCCAGGTCTGGGTCATGAATTAGTCAGTTCTGCTGCTGTGCTGCATGAGACTGACCTAATGCACAAGACGCACTAGAGTCTACGGGGACAGGGGGAGGGGGGAGAGAAGGAGAGAAAGAGAGAGAGAGGAGGGGGGAGAGGGAAAGGGAGGAAGTGAGAGAGAGAGAGAGAGACAGAGAGAGAGAGAGAGAGAGAGAGAGAGAGAGAGAGAGAGAGAGAGAGAGAGAGAGAGAGAGAGAGACTTGATGGCTTAACCATTGCTTGATATAACAGTTAGAGACAGAACATAAAACTGCGTGTGTGTGCATGTGGGTGCTTTACTGCATGTGTGTTATCTGAGGATAAAATCAACCTTCAGGCAATAATGTTCGAAGAATGAACTGAATGTACTTTTTATTCAAATGTTCCTTTTAATTATTTAAAATCCTTGACTTTAAATGATACATTAGCTCATGTCTTGAAATGTCTATTTTTTCAGACCTATAGTTACTGCAAGTAACAGCTTAGTTTAAATAATGGTTCACATAAACATGGTTTATTTGCTTTTCAAGTGAAAGTGTGGTCGTAAGAGTGTGCGAGTGTTTACACAATAGATGGTCATGATTAGGTGTGTGTGGGTGTGTCGAGGGTCATGTGAGGCAATTATGAGGGAATCAGCTTTTCCATCTATTTGGAGGAGTCCAAACATTGCAGCAGAACTACGATGCAGTGCACACACACACACACAAACACACACAAACACACACACACACACACACACACACCTTCTCATTAGCCTGTAGAGCATTTGCCTCCGTCATCAGTTCTGGGTGCATAATAAACTCAATGGAGCAGTGCAGTGGACCTCTCTCTCTTTCTCTCTCCATTCCTCTCTCTCTTGCTGCGGAAACAACAGTCGTTTTCAATTAGCTCAATTAACTCATTAATAACCCAGCCCTTAGCCGGGGGCAGAAGTCAGGTTCAGAAGCAACGCCGCACACCTCCTCTCCCACACGCCTCTCCTCGGGAGGAAGGCTCTGCAGCGGGCTGGGTGTGATGCCAGCGAGGAGCTGGGTCAGAGTGTGGAGAGAACACCATGAGAACACTGTGAGAACACCATGAGAACACTGTGAGAACTCCATGAGAACACTGTGAGAACACAAGGAGAACGTCAGGAGAACAGAAGACCATGAGACCACTAGGAGAACATCAGAACAGAACATCAGGAGAACACAAGGAGAACATCAGGAGAACAGAACACCATAAGAACACCATGAGAACACAAGGAGAACATCAGGAGAACAGAACACCATAAGAACACCCTGAGAACACTAGGAGAACACTAGGAGAACATCAGGAGAACACAACATCAGGAGAACAGAACATCAGGAGAACAGCATGCAGCAGGCCAGGCTATGGCAGCAAGGAGTTGAGGCCAGGTTCACCACCACACCTATGTTATTTTAGAATGTCTCTTCAACAGCTGTATGCTCATGAATCATTTAACTGTGTGTGTGTGTGTGTGTGTGTGTGTGTGTTTGTGTGTGTGTCCATATCAATTAAACATACAGCAAGCTCATAATACATTTTGATGATATCAGCAGCAAAGTAGATATTCACGTTAAATATTCAGAACACTGAAGAGGAATATTGCATAATAGAATAACAGATGAATTCAATCACAGCGCTCATCAAAGATATCAAAAAGATAGAGCATATTCTGTGTGAGTCGACTAGACTACATCTCTGCCAAATCGAATTAAGGAAACGGAACTATAACCTCTACCGCCTATTCAGGAGGATGACGACCAGTTGAGCTTGTTACATCCACAGTAAATGTTCCCAAAGACATCCATTCATTGTTCATTTATTAGCTGAGAGTGATGCTCTGACAGCAACAGGGTATTTCCAAATTTCTCATCAACTATTCAGCGAGCAAATATTCTCTGATGTATTTATCTGAGTTGGACAACATCGATATCTCCCAAATACAACATTCATCAAACCCTCAATAAAAGACAAGCTTGCGATCAAACCTTGGCATGTTCTTGAGATTACACCCTAATTCAAATTTAATTGAAACCCAGCTAATGCTGAATTAGTTGGTGCAGTTGCACCAGAGTCTAATCTATAATGCATGTATCTCATCCTGTCGTCAGGCCTGCAATGGCTCACTATCTGGTTGTGAGAGGGAGACATCACTAGATGAACACAGAGACACAGGGCTCACTATCTGGTTGTGAGAGGGAGACATCACTAGATGAACACAGAGACACAGGGCTCACTATCTGGTTGTGAGAGGGAGACATCACTAGATGAACACAGAGACACAGGGCTCACTATCTGGTTGTGAGAGGGAGACATCACTAGATGAACACGGAGACACAGGGCTCACTATCTGGCTGTGAGAGTGAGACATCACTAGATGAACACAGAGACACAGGGCTCACTATCTGGCTGTGTGAGGGAGACATCAATAGACGAACACAGAGACAAAAGGCCTAAAAGGCCTTAAACTGCTGAGATAAATCCCCCCCCCTCCCTCGCCCACCGCCCACACACACACACACACACACACACACACATTCTGGGTGTGTCTCATTAGTAATACATAGGACAGTTCTGTATCCCTGGTTCTGGCAGGCTTGGTACAGGCCACTCAGAAGGCGCTGAACCTGGAAGCTCTATGGCTCTCCACGGACTACAGCACGCCCCAACACACAACAACCCATCCTTCATTTGAGAAGAACCGCAATACCCACAAACCCCCCGTGCAGCCAAAGCAGCTGCCAGCAGCAGAGACTCAACTGAGAATAGGAACTGTGAGTCGCCATTGGTTGGCCTGAGCCTGCAGTGCACCAATCACCATAAAGCGAGCGAGGAACAAGGTGTCCCAGTAGAAACATAGCAGTGACAGAGGGGTGGAGGTGGGAGAATTGGGACAGGGGTGGGTGAGCAGAGAGCAGAATAGATGGAAATGGGGAGCTAGTTCCGATAGGGAGAGACTAAGGATGGACAGCATACATCACACCAACCAACCTTCAGTCCTATAGAGAAGGTTCCAGAGGGAGAGATGGATGACAAGAGGAAGAAGGAGAGCAGAGGGAAGGGGGTGGGTGGAGGTGTAGAGAGAGGAGGACTCACCAGGCGGGTGATGAGGGGGACCCCGAGGTGCCAGAGGTGTTCGTTGAGCAGCCCACTGTACACCACGTTGCCTAACACCGCTATGGCTCCTGGCTTACACAGACCACTACCTGGCTTGGCTTCTGTAGAGAGAGAAGGAGACAGAGAGAGAGAGAGAGAGAGAGAGAGAGTGAGAGAGAGAGAGAGAGAGAGAGAGAGAGAGAGAGAGAGAGAGAGAGAGAGACAGAGAGAGAGAGAGAGAGAGAGAGAGAGAGAGAGAGACATAGAGAGAGAGAGAGAGAGAGAGAGAGAGAGAGAGAGAGAGAGAGAGAGAGAGAGAGAGAGAGAGAGAGAGAGAGAGAGAGAGAGAGAGAGAGAGAGAGAGAGAGAGAGAGAGAGAGAGAGAGAGGACGAAGGGGGAGAAGGAGGGAGAGACACACACCGAGAAACACATTTTTAGAAGGGAGGCAAACACAGTGACACACACACACCATGGACAAACAGGACAGATGCCAGGCCTGCCCGGCAGTTTATCAGGTCAAACTAGAACAGAGTGGCCATCTCAACCCTTATCTCTCGTCTCCACAATGAACCACACACAGGGCAGGGCCCACGGGCTGTAAAACTATGCACATTAAGCAGAAAAACAACAGCTAAAACTAAACGAAACTGCACAGTTTCAGTAAACAGAAAGAGATGCCCGCTTGCTGCGCTCTCTCAGAGGAGAAGAGAGCAGCATCCATTATTGAAGAGGCAGAGTAAAACCACCGCCATTAAAATGTCACCAGAGCTTGGCCGGCAGGCCGCAGACACAGACACGCACACACTCACCCACATACACACACACACAAACACACACACACATACACAAATAAAGACACAAATAAGCATGCATACGCACACCCACATCCACAAGTGAGCAGGGACAGGACCAAAATGAACGCAAAAAATGGAGGTAAGTGTTCACTTCAGAATACCCTCTGTTACAGTAGCTCATCATCAGGTACAGTGTCTGGGCCCACAGCCGGTCCCATCTGGGCTCTGCTACCTAGCCTGTCCTCTTTGGGCTCTGTTATCTGGTCTGTCCTATCTGGGCTCAATTACCTTGGCTGCTTTACCATCTCTTGGCTTGAGCTTGGATGGTTCCTCTCACGTTCTATCACTCAATAAGAGGCATTTGGCATGCCTGTGCATACACACACACAACATAAACCAGGTCTATTGGCCTGCATCTGGACTGAGTCTGGCAGTTCTTTGGCAAGTCAGCATGTCAGCTAGGCCCAGATCCCAGCAACACCCAAATGGTTTGTGTGCGTATGCGCGTTTTGTGTCTGTGTGCATGTGTTTGAGTGCATGTGTCTGTGTGTGTTGTGCGTGGACCACTATTACCTCCTCATTCTGTTTACCCCACTTGGCCACTCTGTTCTTAGGAACCAGTCGACGAGGCAGTGGGCAAATGAAGCTGCAACCTAGTCCAACACAAGCACACACTCACACCTCCTCACACAGACAAACACACTAACCTCCTCCAGTGCATCCAGCAGCCTCTCACTGCTAGGTATTTATCACTCTCTCTCCCCAGGGGTCCTTAAGAGCCTCTCTGTAACCCGCTGCAAGTGTGTGTGTGTGTGTGTTTGAGTATGTGTGTGTGTGAGTGTGAGTGAGTGTGAGTGTGTGTGTGCTTGTAAACATTCTCTCCGCTGCTCACTGTTAATCATGCGTCGGGCGACCCCTCTCTGTCGTTTAAAACACGCTCAATCTCTGCCCCAGCCGGGACATGAACCATGATGTAACAGCACCATATGTACACACCTAACACTGCAACTGGAGACATTACCTAGCACTTCCAACATGGACACCAGACCTGACAATCATACAAATGAGCCATGCTCAGCTTTCATGTCATCTAATCATAAATATCATGGAATGCATGCACCAACACAACTGTGTTCATACTGTACCAGCAACAGAGTCAACTTAGTTCTGTTGGATTTCTACTGTCTGTTATCGCGAGCATCATCATTTTATGATACAGTAGCAACTTCCTGATCGAGCATATCTGAGAGCCAATAAAAACGTTCACAGCTCATGAAGCGTACTGATTGGTCAGCAGTGTTTCTAATAACTACTGATGAATATCATAACAACCAATACGTTCGATCGACAGGCCACCAGGACACACGCACACACACACAAACAGACACACACACACACACACGCACACACACACACATTATTCAGTCATCTCAATTTGACCCGCCAGCATCTCAAAACCCATCTGGACCTGACAGCACTTTCTCCTGCAGCATCCTAGTTCAGAAGCATCATAGAAAGCTAGCCCGTAGGCAAAGAAAACAAACTCAACAGCCTTCATGGAGGGAAGGCTTTGCTGTGAAAGGAGGCGTAGGTACTGTGGTAGTCTGCTACTATGAATCAGATCATAAACTCCAGTTGAGAGAGGCAGCCTTCTGTCGACGCAGCGCGGGCAAAGCACTGCTTGTGTTGCATTACTGACGGACTGGGGATGGGTCATTATGTGATAGTCGCTTAGCTCAGATGCTGGACAGGGGAGGGATGGGTAACAAGGTGAGCGTGAGTGTGTGTGTGTGTGTGTGTGTGTGTGTGTGCGTGTGTGTTTGTGTTTGTACTTGATGAGAGTGCTGAAAATGCCAACATCGTAACACAGGCAGAGAAGAGCACTGTCTAGAAGTGCTTGGAATCATCGAGTACCTGAGACGAGAGAAACGGTGTACATTGAAGGACAGCAACAACATCTTCATCCAACGATAAGGTGTCCAAAACACTCCTCCTCTCTCCTCCTGTCCCCTTCTCTCATCCCTCCCAACCATCTCCTCTTTTCCCCTTCTCCCTCTTGTCCCTCCCTCACTCTCGACATCTTTCCCATCCACTCTCATTTACTACTCTTTGTCCCCACCTCTCTCCTCCAGTGTTTGTTTTGGGATGTTTACACAGGGCGAGGTTGCTGACTATCAGTGCACGACTAATCAATGTTTATCATCCTTATGGATCAAGTCCACATCATCAAAGGACCTTGACAAGCCATGTGGAGTAATATCATTCAATTAAGCTCAGCAACCTTTCCCTCGCTCGCACTCACAAACACGCACAGAAACATGTGCATACACACACACATACAGTACACATAAACACACATACTGTATGCACACACACACACACACACACACACACACATACACATACACAAGAGTAGTGGTCTAATAAAACAGCTCTTAATTGGCATGTTCACCGGAGGGGCCGTCTGTGTGTTTATTCAGCATCCTAGTGAAGCATTAATAAGGAAAGCAGGGCTCTAATTGGTTAATGACAGACAGCAGGGTGGGGATGTTACCCCCCCTGGCTCTTCAGTGAGATACTTGAAGTTGAACAGGAACAGTTTGGTTCATTTTGAAACCCATGGGAAAGTATCTCAAACACCCACCAGCACTGTAGTTTTCTGGGGTTGTGTATGTTTGTGTAGCAGTGTGTGTAAGGGTGTGTCTAGCAGTGTGTGTAGCAGGGTGTGTAGCAGTGTGTGTAGCAGTGTGTGTAGCAGGGTGTGTAGCAGTGTGTCTAGCAGTGTGTGTAGCAGGGTGTGTAGCAGTGTGTGTAGCAGTGTGTGTAGCAGGGTGTCTAGCAGTGTGTGTAGCAGTGTGTGTAGCAGTGTGTGTAGCAGTGTGTGTAGCAGGGTGTGTAGCAGGGTGTGTAGCAGTGTGTGTAGCAGTGTGTGTAGCAGGGTGTGTAGCAGGGTGTGTAGAGGCAAGCAGAGATGTTTCCTCACCCCGCTCTCCACCTCGTCACACGTCCACCATCTCATCCATCCACCCTCTTTCTTCATTTTCTGTCCTCTTTCATTCCTATATCATTTTACTCTCTTCATCCTATCCTCCCATATTTTTTCTATTACAAGTCCCCCTCCCTTCGCTCGCTCCAGTCTGGCCCTCCATCAGGACCAGCTGTGTGGGAGGGACTTCTTGTTCCTGTCAGTTTAGCATGCCTGGCTTCCTGGCTCGTGGGCCTTTGATCCAGAACCAACAACCTAGTGTGCCAGGCCCCATTGCCAGACCAGGGGCCCTCGGCACTCAGCTTTCCCCACCTCGGAGCCCTGGCAGTGGGCAAAGGGAGAAGGGATGCCCCCCGGCGCTGGAGCTCCAGTAAACCTTCGCGCCAGCCAAGACTGGAGGGAGAAAGAGGAGAGAGGGAAGGCGAGGAAGAGAAGGGGAGGGAGAGAGGATGATGGAACGAGAGACTAAGGGAAGAGTGTGTGTGTGTGAGAGAGAAACAGAGAGAGAGAGAGAGAGCGAAAGAGGAGCAGAGGGCGATGAATGTTCCAACAGATTTGCATTCAGAAAAAGCACTGGGGTTCCTCAGGATAGGATGCCAGACAATCTAGATTGAGACATTAAACTGAGAAATAGATAGCTCTTCACACAAACACGCATGCACGCACACACGCACACACACACACACACACACACAGACACACAGAGAGAGCCAGTCGTAGTGAGATCTCCTGCATTGAGACGTGGATTCATAAGCTGAAGCTGAAGATGGTCCATGTACAAACCTGCTGTAGTCTAGCCTCACCTACACACACAGTCTGACGGGAATATACACTGAGTGCACGTGCCTTCAAAACTGCTCACGTCAAAAACGATTGAACAAAAGTATACCTCTCTTCTCCCTCCCTCCCTCCCTCCCTCCCTCCCTCCCTCCCTCCCTCCCTCCCTCCCTCCCTCTCTCCCTCCCTCCCTCCCTCCCTCCCTCCCTCCCTCCCTCCCTCCCTCCCTCCCTCCCTCCCTCCCTCCCTCCCTCCCTCCCTCCCTCCCTCCCTCCCTCTCTCCCCCCATCCCCCCCCTCCCCCCTCCCCTCCAGCGCCTCTCTGACGGCCGGCTGTGCCACCGAGCTGGAGTCTCCCCAGGGACGGGGCATCTCCAGCCTCAGAGCCGGCCTGTCCTGGTGTTCCAGCTCTGCTCCCCGCACTAAGCACTACAAAGCCAGCTAAATGTAAAACAATTAGATTTGCATAAATATAGTCCATTATAAATGGAGACAGGAGACAGGCGTCTACACACACAGTGCATCTTTGGTGGAATTATTCCGTTTATACAAATATCTGTGAAAGTGATGTCACTGTTTAGTCAGGTGTACAGTATGTGTCAGGACCTGTGGGCTAGTGATGGTGATGGTTCTATGGGCTAGTGTTGGCACTACAGACTAGTGACAGTGCTAGGGGCTACCCGTAGTGATGTTGATGGTGATGGTACTAGGAGCTAGTTACAGGGACTGTACTAGGGGCTACCCGTAGTGATGTTGATGGTGATGGTACTAGGGGATAGTTACAGGGACTAGGGGCTACCCGTAGTGATGTTGATGGGGATGGTACTAGGAGCTAGTTACAGGGACTGTACTAGGGGCTACCTGTAGTGATGTTGATGGTGATGGTACTAGGGGCTAGTTACAGGGACTAGGGGATACCCGTAGTGATGTTGATGGGGATGGTACTAGTGGCTAGTTACAGGGACTAGGGGCTACCCGTAGTGATGTTGATGGGGATGGTACTAGGGGCTAGTTACAGGGACTGTACTAGGGGCTACCCATAGTGATGTTGATGGTGATGGTACTAGGAGCTAGTTACAGGGACTAGGGGCTACCCATAGTGATGTTGATGGTGATGGTCCTAGGGGCTAGTTACAGGGACTAGGGGCTACCCATAGTGATGTTGATGGTGATGGTACTAGGGGCTAGTTACAGGGACTGTACTAGGGGCTACCCGTAGTGATGTTGATGGTGATGGTATTAGGGGCTAGTTACAGGGACTGTACTTGGGGATAGTGTCCACATCAGCACCCTGGACATTAATCAGGCCTGCTGTGGATACCAGTCAATACTGCCGTCTCTTTATAATACACATATACACACAGACATCATACAGTGTACACCCACATGCATACACAAACACACATATACCCACATACATACCTATCTGATGACAAGCAGAGCAACAATCTACAAGGTCAAGCAGTAATGATACTAATACACACGTGCTCTATCTCAAGCTAGTCAGGGAAATCATTAAATCCATACAGTACCCGTGTGTGCGTGTGTGTGCGCGTGTGTGTGTGTATGTATGTAAGTGTGTAAGTGTGTGAGGCACAAAGACCTAGGGACCCAAATAGGACTCCTCCCATGCATGAAATGATCCTCCTTAAAGGAGAGCGGCTTCGAGGGATGACAGTAAGGAAGGATGAAAGGATAGAAGGACAGAGGGATAGAAGGATGGACAGATAGTGGGATGAAAAGATAGAGTTAAGTTAGCGGATTCATTTCCCTTGTGAAATGATTTGCCTTTTTTGGATTACTCACCCACCCACTCTCCCTGCTTTGTTCACAGACACACACACACTCACACACGCATGCACACACGCATGCACACACACACCCTCTCCGGGTCTGCAGCAGGTCGTGTGTGTCCGGAGGGCAGGGCAGGTGATTGAGGGTTTCTATGGTAATGGTGATGTGGGGCTGCCCTGCTCTAGCTGCCAGCTGGCCAGACTCTCCCCTGACTGATGCTGGAGGAGTGTGTGTGTGTGTGTGTGTGAGAGAGAGTGTGGTGTAGGCCTTGGAGGGAGGGCTGAGGTAAAGCACCAGAGCTCAGGTAATTAAGCCCAAACAGAGAGGAGAGAGACATACAGAGATAGAGAATGAGAGAGAGACAGAAAGCAACCACAAAAAAATAAAAAAAACTGAGAGAGAGAGAAAGAAAGCGAGA
>NC_140373.1:8530000-8537500 GCF_054491055.1 Hypomesus nipponensis | reverse complement strand
AGGTGGATAATAAGGGATTCTCCACAATTCACTGACTCACCCAGGAAACTCAGCAAGGCTCCGACCCCCCTCCTCTCTCCTCACCTCCCCCTACTCCCCCTCTCTCCTCACCTTCCCCTACTCCCCCTCTCTCCTCACCTCCCCCTACTCCCCCTCTCTCCTCACCTTCCCCTACTCCTCCTCTCTCCTCACCTCCCCCTACTCCCCCTCTCTCCTCACCTTCCCCTACTCCTCCTCTCTCCTCACCTCCCCCTACTCCCCCTCTCTCCTCACCTTCCCCTACTCCTCCTCTCTCCTCACCTCCCCCTACTCCCCCTCTCTCCCCACTTCCTCCTAAAGGGTGGACAGAAAGTGGCATATCAGCCTCCCATCTCCCCTCCATGCATCCCAGCCTCCAGCCCCGCTTCCCAGCCTCCATTCATCAGCCCCGCACCCCCAGCCTCCAGCCCTCCGTCTCCCCTCCATCACAACAGGGGCCATGAAGAGCTCACCTCAGCTCAACATGGCAGCTCAACACTGCACTCCAGTCAGACCAGTATTGATCCCTGCTAGTAGATGGTGGTGTAGGTGTATTTCTCTGTCTGTGCACATTTGGTGAATGTTCAAACAGACTGGCATGGAGAGAGATAGAGAGAGAGAGATCTCAGCATGCTAGCTAGGTCCTAACCCAAACTGAATCCAGTGTCCTGAACAATCTACTCTGATATGGCTGGTGTCTAACTTTCTTTCTGTATTACTCTACTTTAATCTCAATCTCCCCACCATCACATCTCTCCTCCTGTCCTCTTCTCCCCAGAAACACCACACGCGTCTGGAGCCTCCGTTACCAGTCCAGACTCCACAACAGACTTTCACCACACACACATTAAGAAAAATATTGCTTCCAACTGGTGTCTAGTGTGGGTGCCTCATATAGAGCTGGAGTCCTCCTCCCTTCTCACCCTGCCTCACATAGAGCTGGAGTCCTCCTCCCTTCTCACCCTGCCTCACATAGAGCTGGAGTCCTCCTCCCTTCTCACCCTGCCTCACATAGAGCTGGAGTCCTCCTCCCTTCTCACCCTGCCTCACATAGAGCTAGAGTCCTCCTCCCTTCTCACCCTGCCTCACATAGAGCTGGAGTCCTCCTCCCTTCTCACCCTGCCTCACATAGAGCTGGAGTCCTCCTCCCTTCTCACCCTGCCTCACATAGAGCTGGAGTCCTCCTCCCTTCTCACCCTGCCTCACATAGAGCTGGAGTCCTCCTCCCTTCTCACCCTGCCTCACATAGAGATGGAGTCCTCCTCCCTTCTCACCCTGCCTCACATAGAGCTGGAGTCCTCCTCCCTTCTCACCCTGCCTCACATAGAGCTGGAGTCCTCCTCCCTTCTCACTCTGCCTCACAGACATTTACTCTGATTGGATCCCCAGCTTATGGACAATTATGATTAGGTGTGCTTGGGCTGAGTCAGCAGAAACCAGAGCAAAAACTCCATAGCGTGGTGTCAAAGAACCAGAGCGGGTGGAGGTGGAGAAGTCTTAAAAAGACACCCAAACAAGGAGAAACGAGGAGGAGAGGGCCCCAGAGGAGAAAAAAAGGAAAAGAGAAAGGAAAATAAATGGGAAAAGTGGAAAGGAGGGACATTTGGAGAATGCAAAGGAAATTCTCACAAGTGTCGGTAGCCAAGGCTGGAGAAAATTTCTTTTTTGCCATTGAACTGGTTGACAGGAGGAGTGGAGGGGTGGAGAAAGGAGCGGGTTGGTGGAGGAAGGAGCGGAGTGGTGGAATCAGGAATAGGGGGGGGGGGCGGTCGGGTCCTACGTTCCGCTGGGTTGCCTCTCTTATTAAAACCCTGGCCGTTACATAGTAAACGGTGCTCGTCTGCAATACAGCTGAGTAATGAAGACCATGCTGTGTAGAAATACGTTTCACACAGACACATGTACAGTACACACACTCTCTCTCTCTCTCTCTCTCTCACACACACACACACACACACACACACAGGTCCTCCTGTAGACTGGTGCAGGATCTCTAAGTTCTCGTGTTTGAACAAACTCTTCTGACTAATGACAACATTCAGTACAGGCAGGACTCAGCACAATCTCATTACTGAAAGTGTGTGGGTGTGTTTGTGTGAGAGTGTGTGTGCTTGTGAGTGTGGTGTGTGCTTTGTGTGTGGTGTGTGCTTGTGTGTGTGTGCCTGTGCATGTGTGTGTATGTGCATGTGTGTGTGTGTGTGCGTCCTCTGTGGGGGTTAATTGCAGGAAGGCCTGGGGTAGCAACAGGGAAGATGGAGCAGAGCGGGGAAAGAGGGTAGAGGGACAGAGCGAGGGATGGATGGAGGGCAGGGTCACCCAGCTGGGATGAAAGGTCCGTCTCACTGTAACTCATTATCAGAGGAGAGAGAGAGAGAGAGAGAGAGAGAGAGAGAGAGAGAGAGAGAGAGAGAGAGAGAGAGAGAGAGAGAGAGCAGGAAGGCTGGAGACAGCCAGGGCAGATCTCCACACGTAGCTCCTGCAAGCATAAACACCGTAGTAACACATGTGAACTCACAAGTAGCACAAACACACCTCTCTCCCATGACCAATGGGATCCAAAGAGAGAGAGCCATTAGTATTCCATGTCTTATTCATGAGTTGGCATACGTATATTCATGTGTGTTTATGGCTTTTTCAAGTAGCCTGGGTAGTAGTTGTACACAATATTACTTATTCATAATCTGGTACCACTGCAGCTTGACATAAACAAACACACTCACACTCACTTGTAGAAACAAAATATTCCATGTTGGCATGGCGTTGGTTGGTGTGGGGCATGTGAACATGTCACATGATGGCGTTATCTGGGGATGTCAGCTATCATGGCCTTGTCAGGTAAACAAACACCTCGTCACATCCAGGACTCCAGGCCAGTTTTGGCCAGGTCGATGGAGGACCTGAAGGTTTTTGAAGTATCAACAAGGCATCCATGTCTTCTCAGTGTCCCCTGGTAACGAATGTAAGAACAGCTACCTCTTGTCATATTGGGATTCTTTTAGTGTGTACAAGACAGGTATTGGAGATTGTCGTACAAGATGGGAGAATACGATAGGTCTAGAAGGGGACGGTGGTGGGATGTGATTGGACGAGCTGGTCGCCGGGAGGACAGCTGAGGACAGGGGGGGCGTGAGCCTCAGTGGAAGGTGAGACCGTCTGACGGAGGACTGATATTTACATGAGCTGCTCTTTCTGCTCCTGTTATCTCTCGAGCTAGACAGTGTCTGCGAAGGAATATCTTTACCTTTCCATGCCTCAATCCCTCTCTCTCTCTCCCCCTCTATCTCTCTCTCTCTCTCTCTCTCTCTCTCTCTCTCTCTCTCTTTCTCTCTCTCTCTCTCTCTCTCTCTCTCTCTCTCTCTCTCTCTCTCCTCTCTCTCTCTCTCTCTCTCTCTCTCTCCCCCCCTCTCTCTCTCTCTCTCTCTCTCTCTCTCTCTCTCTCCCTCTCTCTCTCTCTCTCTCTCTCTCTCTCCCCCTCTCTCTCTCTCTCTCTCTCTCTCTCTCTCTCTCTCTCTCTCTCTCTCTCTCAATTTAATTCAATTCAGCTTTATTAGCATGACAGTCATTTCAACCGTATTGCCAAAGCAATACGCACAATAATAGACAACCATACATCAACAACACCAAAAACAAACGACAGTCAGTATTGTCCGGAACATGTGGAAACAACAAAGTGTCAAGAACAGAAAACAACAAATCAAAACAAAAATAACCTAAGTAAATAGCTATCTCTTTCTCTCTCTTTGGCCATTCCTCCTCCTCTGTCCCTCTTTCCGGTCTTTTTTTTTGTCCTCTTCCCTCCCTCCCTCCAACCACCGCTCCCCCTCCCTCCCTATTTCCCTTCATCTGCTTCGCCTCCTCCCTCTCTCCCTCTGTCCCCCACAGGTAGGTATTTAACAAGGTCTGCTGGGTTAAGTGCAGCTCTCACAGGCCTGACAGCAGGTAGTCTAGCCATCAGTAGAGGCTTACACTCCACCTCTACACTCTACTTCTCTCCATGTCCCCTTGTCCCCCCTCTTCATCCTCTCTCTCTCTCTCTCTCTCTCTCTCTCTCTCTCTCTCTCTCTCTCTCTCTCTCTCTCTCTCTCTCTCTCTCTCTCTCTCTGTCTCTCTCTCTCTCTCTCTCTCTCTCTCTCTCTCTCTCTCTCTCTCTCTCTCACCCTCTCTCTCTCCCTCTCACCCTCCTTCTTCATCCTCTCTCTCTTTATCCCTCGCTCTCCCTCTTTATCCTCTCTCTAGGTTAGTGGAGCGTGCTAGAAGCCACCAGGCCTTCACCAGACCCTCGAGGGAGAGGATGAGGAGGGAGAGAAAGAGGAGGAAATAGAGAAGACACGGAAAGAGGATAGAGGATACACACAAGATCATGCAAACCCCTCGCAAACACTGTACCCACACTGCTCACACACTCAAGCCTCCAGTCCCTCCAGTGATTAGGAGAGCAGAGCGGCTCTGTAGCACAGCTGTCAGAACCCTTAGAGAAGGATCATCGGAGGGAGGGAAACAAGGAGAGAGCTGAAGGTAGGTGTATGTAGAGGTGGGGGTAAAGGTTTGGGTGGGGACAGGGGCAGAGGTGGAAGTAGAGGTGGAAGGGGTGGAGGTGTGAGAACACAGAGTTCCAGCTGATGGAGGTGTTTCTATGCATAATGCTTCTCCTTCTGCGAAGGTAATGTGTTAACTACTACAGTGCAAACTCACACGTGTTCCCAAGAGTACACATTCAATCTTCAGCATGCCACTGCAGAGGCCAGGCTTTGGCCAGCTACAACTAAAAGAAATAGCAAGAAAGGTTGATGATGATGATAATGATGATGGCCGTGACCATGACAATCATGATCATTGCCAACAAGCAAAGCACCGAGGTTGGTAATGATTGTGTGTGTGTGTGTGTGTGGAGGGGGGGGGGGGGACGTCAGCACATCACAACAGCACAAACGAAGAGGGTTAAGGAAGGAGAGCGGAGAGGGGGGTTAGGGAGAGATGAAGACAGGAGAAGAAAAGGAGGGAATTTTTCCTACCTGGGATGGGACAGCGTCCTTTCAAAACACAGAGGGAGTCATAATAGCATTCAAGCTGCCTCTTAGAGTGCCGCTGTCGTTAAATCAATACTTCATTTACTTTAATGAGAGAAGTAGTCGGCAAACTAATTGCACAGCGCCCCATTTAGCCTAACCAGTTAGGACCTTAATGCAAAATATCTCACTGCTTTTGTAGCTGTTGGACAGAGAGAGAATAGGAGGGGGAGAGGGATGGGTGGAAGGAGGGAACGGAAGAGAAAGAAAGAAAGTCGGATGGACAGAGGAGGGGAGGAAAAAGAGAGTTGGATGGAGAGCAGGAAATGGAATACAAAGAAAAAGAGAACTGTTGTGGAAACAATTTCTGAAAGACAATGAAGAGGACAGTACTGTAGGTGTGTGTTTGGACAATTCTCCTTTCCCCTCCTCTCCCCTCCTCTCCTCTCCCCCCTCTCCCCTCCTCTCCTCTCCCCTCCTTTCCCCTCCTCTCCTCTCCCCTCCAATCCCCTCCTCTCCTCTCCTCTCCTCTCCTCTCCTCTCCTCTCCTCTCCTCTCCTCTCCTCTCCTCTCCTCTCCTCTCCTCTCCTCTCCTCTCCTCTCCTCTCCCCTCCCCTCCCCTCCCCTCCCCTCCCCTCCCCTCCTCTCCTCTCCTCTCCTCTCCTCTCCCCTCCTCTCCTCTCCTCTCCTCTCCTCTCCCCTCCCCTCCCCTCCCCTCCCCTCCCCTCCCCTCCCCTCCCCTCCCCTCCCCTCCCCTCCCCTCCCCTCCCCTCCCCTCCCCTCCCCTCCTCTCCTCTCTTCTGCTCTGCTCTGCTCTGCTCTGCTCTCGTTTACCTTTGTGTCCCTTCCTCTTCTTTCTTCTTCTATCCTCTCCTTTCCTCATGCATTCCACAGTGTACTCTGGACAGTTTGTTTAATTTAATCACATAAACATTGCTCTCTTATGCACTGACGAAATCAGGAAAAATCCCTGCTTTCCTGTCGAACAGGTTTAAAAATGATCTTTCCATGTCTGCCATCGAGCTTGTGTTCTGGAACCATCTGTCACCATGGAGATTCTCCACACATAGCTCATCTAGGTGTCAATGTCTGGGCGCCCAGCCCACGATGCATCACCGCAGCCCACTGACAGCTACGTATCAGAACGACCCAATTTACCCACAAACCAATCGTCTAACCGACCAATACCGACCCCAGGTCCTCAGATCCGATAGTGTGATTGGTCATGTCAGTCGCTAACTCTCAGAAACCGTAACAGGAAAGGTTTCAACATTAGAATCAGAATGATCTTCATCGGCCAGGACCGTGGAGATGTGTGAGGGTTCCCAAGGTCTCCTGCTCTGCTGGTTCTCCACCAGAGATGGGCTGAAGAAAATTTGGAACTTTAAACTTTAAAACTGTCAATCACAAACCAAATTCCTGTGAAATGTAACAACGTAAAATCTATTTTAAAGGCTTAAAAACATATTCAAATGTGGGTGGTTGCATCTTTACCCCACAGTAACAAACACAACTAGCTACCGTACATTATAGCTACCGTACATGTGTGTGTGTGTGTGTGTGTGTGTGTGTGTATGTGTGTGTGTGTGTGTGTGTGTGTGTGTGTGTGTGTGTGTATGTGTGTGTGTGTGTGTGTGTGTGTGTGTGTATGTGTGTGTGTGTGTGTGTGTGTGTGTGTATGTGTGTGTGTGTGTGTGTGTGTGTGTGCGGAGGTAGACCTTGACCATGACAGTCACAGCCAGGACCTCGGAGCTGGGTTTGACCACATGGCTCCTCCTAATGTCACTGAGTGGATCTGATTGGACAATGACTTTTTTTAGCAAGCTCAGTCTGTGGCCTTCACCTACCATACAGACGTTCCATGGAAGGTTCTACACACAAACCTTTATTATATACAAACACATAACACACAAACACACGCACACACACATCCACACACACATCCACACACGTCCGTCTGCCAAACCCTCCTTCATCACCACTGAGACCACAGAGTGAGGGGATGACAGAGAGGGAGGGGAGGAATGAGTGATACACGACGTCTCCGCCCGAAAGGAGAGATAGTGAGCGAGGGATGATGTGGATGGATGGATAAAAAAGAGGGGTGTTGTCTTTATCAGGGAGTGAGTGATGAGTGTGCGTATGTGTGCATGTGTGTTTGTGTGTGTGTTTGTGAAGGGAATGGGGGAATAAGTGTTTGAGTGTGTTGGTACATCTGTTCATTTGTTTTTGTCTGTTTTTAAGACACTTCTGTGTGGGTGTGTGTTTGTGTGTGTATCCGTGTGTTAGTAAGCTAGTTTGCATGCTAGTCTGTGCCTGGTTGATTGATGAATACTGCTTTATTAGCACTCAATAGACATTCATCAGAGAGGACCTTGAGACATTTCCCCAGCCTCTCCCCGTTCCCTTCCACACACCCACCCTCCCCCTCCCTCCCCCTCCCTCCCGCACCTTCCTCTCCCCTTTCCCTCACCCG
>NC_140373.1:8465000-8525000 GCF_054491055.1 Hypomesus nipponensis | reverse complement strand
TGAAGGAGGCAACAGAAAGCGGAAGGGAAACAGGAAAATGAATGGGAGGTGTTTGGGGGCGAGTGTGAAAACAAAGGGAAGAAAAGAGAGGAGAGAGGGGCAGAAGAAAATAAAGTGTGGAGGTTGGGTCTATAAAGGTCCCCCTCCTATTGTTCTGTGTATGCACACTGTCCAATATGCAAAAGCAAACTCAGATAACTGAGTCAACACACTGATAGTGTTCCAGGGGTCCTGTGGCCCATTGACACACACATACACATTCACACACACATACACATTCACACACACATGTGCATGCACACACACACTCACACACGCATACTCAAACACACACACACACACAAACACACACACACACACTGAGCTTTCGAAGCCTGATGGGGAGGCTGTTTGGCAGTCTGCTATCATGGTCACCAGGATTCATAAACATTATCGGAATTAATGGAAGTAGAGTGTCAAAGAGGAAAAGAGAGGAGTGGAGAAGAGATGGGATCAGAGAAAGGAAAGGAGAGAAGAGAGAGAGCTATCTATGGCTCATTGTTCTCTCATTAGCTACAATGGAGAGCTGGGAGTTTGATCAAAGACTTTTCCTGATGGCCTGCATGGAGCTGTCACACACACACACACACACACACACACAAGCACACAAGCACACAACCACTGTTTCTGTTGTCTGAGGGGAAAGAGGTGGAGGATGGAGAGAGGGGGAGAAGAGAGGGCGCAAAAGAAACGGAGCATATGCCTTTGGCTCGCTCGATCCCTGTTCAATCCCCCTCTCCCTTTCTCTCTCTCCTCTACTAATCACGCCATCCAAATGGAACAGGGGAATAGGAGCGCATCTGCACTACACCTCCGCCACGAAATGTATCCCTCGTTACCCACCTCCTCCTTCCCTGCCCTGTCCTCTCGGCTCCCTCCCTCCCCCACTCCTCTCCTCCCCTCCTCTCCCAGCCTGCAGTCCCCTATCCCTCCTTTAATCAATCCATCCTGGAGGAGAGAGGTAATGTGCATACCCCTGCGCCTGCTTTGGGAAATGAGAGAAGGGAGGAGAAAGCCCTGATGAGGTGAAGGAGGTGGGGAGAGAGGGATGGAGGGACAGATTCATCCCTGTTCATTCCATTCAGAGGGAATACGCTGATCCAGACAGAATCTCTCCACTCAGGGAGCTGAGGGAAGACAATGGGCTATCACACACACACACACACACACATACACACACACACACACACACACACACACACACACAGCAACAGACAGAGAGATTTAGTGTGTGCGTGCATCCGCGCGTGTGTGACTGAGTGTGTGTGTGTGTGCGAGAAAAGAGAGAGCACAGTTGGCCTTTTCCCTATTATTAATTATGACAGTGTCTCAGCCAGAGGTCAATTACCATAAATCACAGCTAGAATAATACCATCACACCTCCTTTCCTCCTCATCTCTCCTCTCCTTTCTTGTTCTCTCCTCTCCTTTCAACTCCTCTTGTTCCTTGTTCTCTCCTCTCCTTTCCCCTTCTCTCCTTCCTCGTTCTCTCCTTTCCCCTTCTCTCCTTCCTCGTTCTCTCCTTTCCCCTTCTCTCCTTCCTTGTTCTCTCCTCTCCTTTACTATCATCTCCTCTACTCTCTTCACCTCCCCTCTGCTTTCCTCCCGAACACTTCATGGTACACGCCCCTCTTCTCTCTACTCTCTTTTGTCTGTTCTCCCTCTCTTCTCTCTCCTCTCTTGGTGACCACTCTTGGTGATCTCAAAGTATCTCATTTCATTTCTGAATTCATTACCGAGGCCCTCTCATAATTCTGTCTTCCAGTAGATAAAGTGATGAAATGATAAAGTGATGAAATGATAGTCGTAGCTGGGGGTTAGAGGTGGCCATGGCAGCTTTAAGGACCTGATAACAGAGGTTGAAGTCGATTAGTACTAGAATAAAAAGACTATCGCTCCATCCTGCGACGAGCTAGTCAGGATGACTGGAACACACCAATAAAGACAGTCAGATACGCCATAGCAAAGAGAGACAGGGTTGAGTGAGAGAAGAAAGAGGGATGGGGGAAATATAAAGGTAGAGAGAGAGGAGGAAGTGAAAGTTAAGAGAGAGACAGTGGAAAGGTTAGAAAGAAAGAGAGAGAGGGAGGAAGAGAAAGATAGAGATGTAGAAAGAGATAGGATGTGGAGAATAAGAGTTAGAGACGGAGAGTTGAAAAAAAAGAGTGAGGGAGAGAAAGATAGGAAGGGAGAAAGAGAGAAAAGGAGGAAGAAGGAGAGAGACGGTGAAACTGAGAAAAAGAGAAAGTTAATGAGAGAACAAAGCTCATCATAACAGAGAATTCTCAATGTTTTATAGCCTAAAATGATAGATCTTATGTCTGGTTAATGTCTACTAACTACAGTTGCTATCTGCTCTACAATGGCAAATCCAAATTTGTTTCCTCCGTGGCATCAAATGAACCTGACTCTGCCTCCATAGGGGCCCACTGCTAATTAGCTCTGATGCTAATACGTGCTAATAAGTTAGCATAACAACCAGAAGAAAAGTGCTGCCGCATTAGCATACCGAGAGGCCCGCTTAATTAGCAACACAGTGATTAAAGGAGATGCTAAAGTAGGAATGAAAGCCTGGAGAAGAATTAGCAGTTAGCCAGCTAACACTACTCAGCTAACCCGCCCCCTCACACTTTCCGGACCCCCACTAACCCCCCCTGAACCTGCCCCCAAGCCCCCACTGTCTCTGCCGACAATCCCCCGATGCTAACTCTCTGAAGCAGGCTGCTGAGACGGAAGTAGTGGGGTGTCCGGAGGGAACAGGAGAATCTGTGTGTGTGTGTGTGTGTGTGTGAGAGAGAGTGTGTGTGTTCTCCTCTCAGACAGAGATGAAGGCAGGATGTAACTGGGAATGTTAACAGTAGTTTTACAACAGCAGAGAGACAGACTTGGGCCAGCCATGTTCTCCTCCTCTGCTCATCTCTCCTCTCCTCCCCTTTTCTCCTATTCCTTTTCTTCCCTTCCCTTGGTAAAGAAAGATGGAAAGATAGAAGATGTGTAGATGTTAATGCTATCTGAGAACAGAGGATGGGGGGATGGAAGGTGGATGAGGAGAGTAAAAAAAAAACCTGTGTGCTACCTGCTATAAGTGTACATGGCAGTGATGGTATGAATATAAAATACAGGACTGTATTTGAAACGTGTAAATGATTTACAGGACAGACATAAGACACTTGTGTTTTTTAAGATGCGTCAATTACATAGTAGTACTGAATCTGCAAAACAGCCTTGCATTTGAAACACAGTGGAAATACAGGTGGGCACTTGCGACTGGTATGTATTGAAACACAAGAAAGAGTTTGTACATGAGGTATCCAGGCTGTCTCTCCTCTAATGGAATGTGTGAAATTGGCAGGCATCCTCATGCCCTGAAGCCTTTATATGGTTTTCACACTGTAAACACACATGTTTAATAATTCAGAGTGCTAAAGGAGGTTATGTGTGTGTGTGTGTGAGTGTGTTTGTGTGCGTGTATGTGGTGGGGGGCAAAAACAAAGATGCCTATTAAATATGCACGCACCACCTGTCCTAGTCATACCTTCACTCTCTCTACCTCCGCAAGACTCTCGTGCTCACTCTCTCTACTTCCTTCTGTCTCTCTTGCCTTCTATCTCTCCCTCTTGCGCTCTCTCCATTTTTCTCTATCTGACTATCTCTCCCACTGTCTCTCCCTCTCTCTCTCCCTGTCTCTCCCTCTCTCGTGTACTGCAGTCCTGGATCACAGGTGTACACTGAGACAGGACTTGTATGAAGCATGGTGATACGTATGAACATCTTTGATCATTTCTACGTCTTTCTGTCACAGTATTGTACATCCATGACATGTGCTCCACTTGCACAACGTGCATCCAAACATGACTGCATGTGCACACAATAACTTGAAGGAACATGATCTGTCTCTATCATTCTCTCTCTCTTAATTTTAGTTATTTTGCTTTCTTTCTTTTCTGCCTCTCTCCTGCCTTGCTCTCTGTTCAAACAGTGATGACTGTATTGGACAATAGAATTTCCATTAAACCTTTAGCATAAAATGAATAGTGCTGCTATGGACGACTAGCTGTTAGTAAATATTCAATATGACCTTTTCCAAAGGCTCACATACCAATAAATACTCATTTCCTGTTGATCTAATTAGCGCCTGCAGGAATTTGTCTTCATCTATTATTGAGCAAAAACAAGAACAACCCAGGCGCTGCCGTTTGACTGGATTTATAACTGAGGAAAGAGGGGCTATTATTTATTAATTAGCTCTTTAATCCTTTTCAAACACCCTGCTGGTGTGTAGAACATTCAAGAGTTAGCTTGCAATGCTAAAACGATAAAATAATTAGCTAGCAAATTTACAATGATAAAAGAGTTGGCTAACAATGCTGCAGCGATAAAAGAATTATCTAGCAATGCTGCAATTATAAAAGAGTAAGCTACTGATGTTGTTCGATAGAAGAATTCTCGAGCTATTCTACTTGATTAAAGTGTGAGCTAGCAATGCTACTTGATTAAAGCGTACAAAGCTACATGATAAAAGAGTGTATGCTGCTATGCCAGTTAGCTGCAGTGTGCTGCGCGTACGTCCCCACTTCTCCAAGCGTTCCGCCTGTTTTCATAAGCTGACCCGAGTGAGAAAGCCAAAGCAATTAGACTCTTTCTGTGCGCGGCCCGATAACTCATTAGGCGTGTAAATGGCTTGTGGCTCGGGGGAAGGTGCCCCCACCCACCCATCCCCTCATAGCTCCCTTTGCCGAATCTGGGCCCAGCACACCAGTGGTTCACAGTCCACTAAAACCCTCGTCCTGCATGTCACCTCTCACACCTAGCCTGCTGGTCACTCTCTCATCCCGCTCATCTGTGTGTGTGTGTGGGGTTGTGCCTGAGAGACAGAGAGAGGGAGAGGCAACACAACTAAATTGATTACCACAGCCACCTTGTATTGAACACACACACTCGGACACACACACACACACAGTCCCTGATCCGTGCACGGGGCAGCGTTCAGTGAGTGCAGCACTGTGTGATGACAGAGGTCCAGTAATAGACTAATGAAGCAGGAGCAGGGTGCTCGCTGTGATAAGAGTTAGCTACTGCTTATTAAGCCATCCTCCAATCCTGCTACGTGGACACTTCCACATCTAGCCAACAGAACGCAAATAATTAAGAGGACGATAGCCTGGCCTGTCCTCTAGCCTGGAGGCCAACCCCCAAGCCCCAGGCCCAGCCCTGCTTACCTGGAGGCTGGAAAGCGACATTGGTGTGAGGGTGGAGGCTGGAGGCTGGAAGCTAAGAGGCCGTTGACTGTGGGGGGGCAGGAGGCAAGGGAAGCCTGGATGTTGAGGTTCTTGGAAGGCTCGAGGGCATGGAGGGCTACTGTAGGGGCTGCAAAGTGCTGCGAAAGCTTAGGAAGATGAGAGGTGATCTATTGTGCTGTCCAGGAGCTGGGAGTCAGGCTGGCAGGCAGCAGCTGATAGGAGGGGGGGCGGCTGGCCTGCAGACAGCGGGGCAGGTGCACACCCTGATAGGACTTATCTCTCTTAAATATTTAATTGGAGGATTTCTCCCCTCGGTTTCCTCAGCTTCAATCTTTAATGAAGATTAAGGAGACCTAACAAAGACTAATCAACAGCCCTGAGAGAGGACGGACACACATACATGCACTCACACACTCACACACACACATACGGCAGAGTTTGCAGCATAGAGTTATATTGCACACCATATACTCTGTAAGGAGAGCCAATCAGAAAGCTGGAAATAAACATTGATTTCCTGATACATCCAGCTCATCCCAGACTACTAATACAGACAGTATGCACACATACTCACATACATACACACATTCAGACACACACACACACCACAAGCACACGTACGCACACACACACACACGCAAGGTCTGTATCATCATACCCTAGAGACAAAAACACACTTAGCAATCCCTTGTGCGCTTTAGTCATCAAAAATAAACCTACATTTTCATCAAAGCCAAATTACGGGCACAAGCACACAACCCCCACTCTCCCACACACACAAATGATATACACGGTCACTCACACACACACACACAGCTGGGGAACCTGCCTGTTTCTAAATCAGAATGAAACCTGTTGTTCCTGTGCTGTTTATTGATATCGCTGGAAGGACAACAGTAATATCTGCACCTAAATGACTCACAGGGCAAAGTGCTATGGTGCTCCCACCACTGTCTCACTCAACACACACACACACACACACACACACACCACATCAGGGGTAAGTGGATGTGACACCAGGGGAGATGAAAATCCTGTCATATGTTTGGGAATGTGTGCGTTTGTGTGTGCGTTAATGCACCACTTCCCTATCTATGAGAGACACAGGATAGTAACGGGATATTAGTCCTGCCGCACGATCTGAGAGAGGCATAGTGTCTGGTTAAGTGTGTGTGTGTGTGTGTCTCTGTGTGTGTGTGTTGGTGTGGATAGCGGGATACAGTCAATTTTAGTTCCTTTCCTGTGAACAGTCTGACTCAGTGCACTAATAACCAGCCACTCTGCAATTCCACCACAGAATCCCATATGTGCGTCATAAACATGTAAAGTGCTATGAATGCTCCCGCTGTACGCAAGAAGGCACATACACACAGACAGTGTCATACACACACACACACACACACACATTCGAAGGGGCAAGGGGGAGAGAGAAAAGCTGACTTAAACATTTTTCTCCATTTCACAAAAGTAGCCGTGCTGGTGTCAACATGATGAATGAGAGAATAGAGAGAGAGAGAGAGAGAGAGAGAAGAGAGAGAGAGAGAGAGAGAGAGAGAGAGAGAGAGAGAGAGAGAGAGAGAGAGAGAGAGAGAGAGAGAGAGAGAGAGAAAGGAAAGAGAGAATGAGTCAACGAGCAAGGGGGAGAAAAAAAGGAATAGGATAGCTGCTTTGAGGGGCTACATGTTAATATTAGTATGAAAACACTTTAATACAAGCAGTTAATGTTAACAGGAATACATGTCCATATTAGTAGCTACATTTCAGAATAATTTTGACAGAGAGCTTGGAATCTGGAGTGTGTCAGCACAGACACTCTCTCTCTCTCTCTCTCTCTCTCTCTCTCTCTCTCTCTCTCTCTCTCTCTCTCTCTCTCTCTCTCTCTCTCTCTCTCTCTGCATGCACACTCACACGCGTGAGACACGCTCTCATATTTATGACCCCGTCTTTGCATTGGTCATTAACCAGGTGAGAGCAGCGTTTCATGAGCAGTCTCAGCATTTTACTGCATTTGATTTAAAAAGATGCATGATCGGCACAGAGCGGGCCATGGTGTGTGTGTGTGTTTGTGTGAGTTTGTGTGCGCTCATCATCAAAAACTCCAGCACATGCCATTCTCAATGACCCTAGCATGGACATGCACACAGGCAAATATACAATGAAAATAATAATAATAATAATTCATTCATTATTCTCTTTCCTCAACAATGATATGAAATGTATCCATGACGTGAGACAACATCAGTGGGAGTATAATATCAAACAGAGGTGGTAGGGCCCCCCCCCCATAACCCCGCTCAGAACGGCAGCGCTCCACACTCCCCATGAAGACTGAGGAAGACACGGAACGAGGGAAAGACGGAACGGCGGAACCGTGGAGAGCGGGAGGATAGATAAATGTTTGGTACCACCTGCTGGTGGGAGCCTGTCTCACCGTTTCACTGGGGTGAGGAACACGGCCAGAATGAAAGAGGGGGGCTGGGGGAAGAGAGGAGAAGTCAAGGTCCACAGTCATTCACTCAATCATTCATTCATTCATTATCTGCTCAGGCTGTCTGTAGACGTACAGATGTATGTGGGCAGTAAACGTACAGTATAGCGTACAGTGGCAGGCTGTGGAGGTGGAGTTGACACAGAAGCCCTGCAAGAAAACACCAGGACAGCACCAGGATATCACCAGGACAGCACCAGGACAACACCAGGACAACACCAGGATAACACCAGGATAACACCAGGACAACACCAGGATAACACCAGGATAACACCAGGACAACACCAGGATAACACCAGGACAGCACCAGGATAACACCAGGACAACACCAGGATAACACCAGGACAGCACCAGGATAACACCAGGACAACACCAGGATAACACCAGGACAGCACCAGGACAGCACCAGGACAACACCAGGATATCACCAGGACAGCACCAGGACAGCACCAGGATAACACCAGGATAACACCAGGACTGCACCAGGATAACACCAGGACTGCACCAGGACAACACCAGGATAGCACCAGGACAGCACCAGGACAGCACCAGGATAGCACCAGGACAGCACCAGGATAACACCAGGACAACACCAGGACTGCACCAGGACAACACCAGGAGAGGACACCAGCTCGAAGAGAACACTGATGATAAAGGGACGAGGGTTCAGATGTTGAGGGAAACACAGAGAGACGCAGCCTAGAAACAGTCTAGCATTCTACAGAAACACTTTCCCACAGTTCAGAGTCAAGACAAGGTGTGTGTGTGTGTCCGTGTGTGTGTGTGTGTGTGTGTGTGTGTGTGTACCAGAGCTGCGGACTGATATGCAGGAGTTTGAAATGCCTCTTAGTAATTGGACATTAGTCCTCCAGGAGAGACTAAAAGCACCAACCCTCGTTCACAGAGCATCCCTCTATCCCTCTCATCACACTCTTCCCCCTCTCCCTCTCTCCTCGGTCGGCAGGCAGTAATTGTTATGGGCTTTCTGGGGGTGTTAACGGCTGCACAGAGACACTGGACATCACTTTAACAAACACTGAGTGAGGAGTTTACCATTTAGGCCTCAATGTGGTGTGTGTGTGTGTGTGTGTGTGTGTCTGTGTCTACTGAAAGGCCATGAATCTGAAATGACCCACTCTGTCTATTGAGCCCCTTTTATTGTGAGGTGTCTATCTTTTTACAGTGTGTGTGTGCTTGTGTGGGTATGTGTGTGTGTGCATGTGCGTGTGTGTGCGGGTTTGTGTGGAAGATCATTATCATCACCATAGTCTTCGCTCTCAAAGTGAGGAGGCAAGTGTTTGCGTTAATAATGCACGATCTGTCCAGCAAGCTGCACTATTATCATTAAGACCGGTATTTAATTATTAACCACACCAAAACAATCTAACACTTAAGCAACATTAACAAAACACATCAATTGAATCAACTTTTAGCAATCAGTGTTTCTGGCCCACTTTGTATTAGTTTGCAAATCTTGGGACCAATCATTAGTCAATACTCATCGGGGTGGCATCTTCTAATTGGCTGATGGGGTGGTGGCATCATTCCCTGTCTGGTTACAGCTGTTTAAGTGGCTCGTTCATCATGGGAGCTAATGCTGGGGCCTCAGCAGTCAGCTCCTCTGGTTATGGGCTTGCTTGGCCCCTGGCTCTTGGCTGCACAGACCGCTGGACAGTCAGTCGTCTCTAACGGAGACCCGTTGTGGCTCTCTGGTCGCCATGGCGACAAAGGTCAGGTACGGAGAGCATCTTACCGCTGGTCGCCATGGCGCCAGGCCCGACCCTGACCTTGGACCTGAGTCGCTGATCTCAGAACAGCTCAACAGCTGTTCTGTGTCTCTACGAGGCGACGCTGAAAAGCAACACACCCGCACCCTGTGTGATGGTATCTTCAATGACCCTGAGCTTCAGAGAACTCCTAACTTTCTCTAATAAGAGATTTACACGCACACACGGGCTCAGATACACTGTCGAACAGCACAGTCCTATCAATGTTGTGTCAGATTGGGAAGCAGATCGAGGATTAGCCCACAGGGATGTGGACCTGATACCACACTCTTCCAAGACACGCATGCGATAACTGGTATTAAAGAGAGCGTGTCCGCATGTGTGTCTGCGTGTGTGTCTATGTGCGTACTTGTGTGAGTAGAAGGGGGGGGGGAGTCTTCTATTAATTATAATGGGACTATGATCATGTTGTTTGGCAAAAGATAAGGACTGAAGTGATCGTGCTGTGTATGTAATTAGCTGTGTGTGTGCTGAGCATGGAGAGCAGTGCAGCCTGAGATGGTTCTGCACAGTGGAGGGATACGCCTGCAGAGGGATGTGTCAGGGCGTATTACCTGTGGGTTCAGGCTAGTGGAGGAATACGTTGGGGTGTGTTACCTGTGGGTTCAGGTTGGTGGAGAGATACATTGGGACATATTACCTGTTGGGTCAAGACACACACACACACACTGTGCACCACATATCACCCACACTAGCACACCTTACATGCCCAGCCTCCTTCCCTCTCTTCCTCTGCATGTTGCCTCCCTCTCCTTCCCTCTCTCTGTCACTTCCTGTTTCCCTCCCTCCAGCCCTCTATCTCCCTCCCTCCCTCCCAGCCCGCCGTAGCACACAGACAGCAGCAGAGAGCATGCAGGCCCGCATGGCTATTTGTAATGAATGAGCCGTAGTTTAATAATAGATGCTACAGTAGTTGTAAGCACTGATGTTTCCACTGTGACAGGATCAGCTCTGAAGGGCTCCACTCTCCTTTCTTTTCAATTATGCCGGACAAAGAGAGAGGGAGAGATGGACAGGGAGGAAGAGAGAGAGAGAGTGGGAAAGGGAGAGAAAGGGAGAGAGAGTGGGGGAGAAAGAGAGTGGGAAGAAAGAGAGAGAGGGAGAGAGAGAGAGGAGAGAGAGAGAGAGAGAGAGAGAGAGAGGGGGGGGGGGGGAGAGAGCCGCAGAGTGTCGGAGGGAGGCAGAATTAAAGAGCCTTTTTGTGGCGTTTAATATCCATTCATTGGCTGCTGTGCTGACACAGGGAGAGCAGCGGACACAGGATTTATGGAGGGCTGTAATGGACATGCCCAGAACCAGAGGACTGCAGTCAGCACATTCCCTCTGCTCTCTCTCTCTCTCTCTCTCTCTCTCTCTCTAGCTCTCTCTCTTTCTCTCTCTCTCACACACACACACACACACACATACACACACAGAAACACACCTATATGCATCCATGTTCGGCCACAATCAAGTACAGTCATTTGTAAAAGAGACGCAACTGTCAACCCACAGCAGATACGTATGTACATAACCACACACACACACACACACACACACTGACCTGCCCAGCTGGGGGTCTCCATGTAAGGCCGAAGGTGCGGTGTGGAAGGACCTCTGTGCTGCCCTGTGACACAAACAAACAAACAAACAACAGGTCAACAAAACGCTTAGTTTGGCTAGACATTATCGAAACTATTTGCTTTCAATAAAATGTGAAAAAAGATCATCCTCAATATTGCAATAACACCCAGGCACACACAGCTGTATTCCCAACCCGCAGGGAGAGGCGACCCAGGAGGAGGGCAGGAGCCCAGGGACTGATGGAAGGAGGGAGGAGTGGAGGAGAAGAAAAATGACAATGTAGCAAGTTTACTTTGGGAAGTGCTTCCCTCAACAAACCCATGTGTGTATCCGACCAGACTCTAGGGAGTAACTGCAACAACAGCACTGTCGCCTCTACACCAACATAATCACCCCAACCTAATGGCCACCAGTGTGTCTATATGTGAGTGTGTGTGTGTGTGTGAGAGCGGAGAAAGAAAGCCATTCGGATTAAAAATGCATGTAGCTCGGCCGGTTCTACGGACGCGGGGAGGAGTGGCATAGCGGTGTATCTTTTAAATGGTCATCATTAATCTGATGGATGGATCTAACCCTGCAGGAGAGATGAAGGCAAGGAGGGAGAGAGGGAAGGAGGACAAGAACTTGTTGCAATAGGGTTAGGCCCATTCTGTATCCAGTGTGTGTGTATTTGTGTGTATATGTGAGTGTGTGTGTGTGAGAGGTGTGAGCGATAATGTGTGTTGATGAGTGTATACTGTGTTTGTGTTTTCATGTGTATGTGTGTGTATATGTGAGTGTGTGTGTGTGTATATATGTGAGTGTGTGTGTGTGTGTAAAGTTTTGCTGACCTGTCCATACTTTCCTGGCATGATTCCAGTGACAGACACTATCGATCTTCCAGCCCTCAGTCCCTTCCCTGTCTCCACCCAAAGAACAGCAACATACAACAGAATAGGATAGAATGTGATAGAATCGAATAGAACTGAACAGAATACAATTTAATAATCTAGCGTTGTCTCTCTCTCCTTCCTTCTCCACCTTACCACACACACACACACACACACACACACACACACACACACACACACACACACTCGTACACACACACACCCGGTATCTGATGGCTGTAGCTTTTTATGGATTCCAGTGTTGGCAATAAATGATCAGGGACATAGATGGGTCAGCCTTTACTGGTACAGTATGCGCGTGTGTGTATGTGTGTGTGGGCGTGCGTGTTCAAGTTGATCATGAGAGTGTGTGTGTGTGGGTGTGTGTGTGTGCGTGCGTGTTAGAGAACCTGTGTGAGGTCTCCTGACCTCGTCTGGGCCCTAGCAGGTAACCAGGGGTAATTCCATTAAACAGCCAGTAATTCAGCACCCGCTTAATCAAATCAACCTTAATAACTCCAATCAAATTACAACAGCCTCCAGAGTACTAGCTCACAGAGCCTGGAGGGAGGGAGGGAGGGAGGGAGGCAGGGAGGAAGCGAAGGAGGCTGGGAGAGAGAATAAAATAGAAAAAAGAGAGGGTACCGGGAACAGCGGAAAAAAAGGGGGAGGAAGAGAGAAAGAAATGTGGAGCATTGTGAAACAAACTAAATGATGTATGAAAGATAGAATTGAAATCGTAGAGACGTGAATAGAAGGAGACATGACCAGGGGGAGAGGAGTTTCATGAGGGGAGAGGGAGGTAGAGAGGAGAGGAGGAGAAGACAGAACAGAGAAGAGGAGATGAGGAGGAGAGGAGAAAAACAGCTAAGAGAGTAGAGGAGGGTTGAGGTCAGGACCAGAGGAGAGAGGGGCTGAAATAGAGCAGGGTTAGTGTAAAAGGCAGGCCACTTCAGGAAAAGAGGCCCATTTAAACCTGTTAACCTGAATCTCATTCCAACCATGTGTCAGTGAAGGCCTTCAGTGTGTGTGTGTGTGTGTGTGTGTATGTGCATCTGTGTGCGTGTGTGTATGTGCGTCTGTGTGCATGTTTGTGTGTGTGTGCGCGCACGTCTGTGTGTGTGTGTCTCCACCTGCCAGCAGACACTAAAGAAATAGATTTGGTAATGCTGAAGTGGTTTCTGAAAGACCAGTGTGCAGAATAATTGACCCCCTTACTCACTTGTGTGTGTGTGTACATGCGTGTGTATGTGAGTGATGGAACAGAGTGGAAGGAAATGGAGGCTAGGAGAAGTGGGCACGGGAGAAGGAAAGACATAGGGAGAGAAAGAAAAAGAGCGAGAGCGCGAGCGAGAGAGCCCCTCCACCAGGTTCTTTTATGAATGGCCTGGGCTCACGTTGTCGCTGGCCAGCCGGCGTCTCCAGGAGGGGCTGGTGACTAATGGCAGCGTGGGCACGCCTGTCCTCGACACCTTTACTAAACCACATGTAGCAAATGTTAACGAGAGCTCCCAAATGCCAGCGAGCAGGGGTGCGGGCCGCTTTAATACCCTGGCACTGATGAATAACACACAGCACTGCTGTAATGGTGCACCACAGCCTGAGCGCAGAGGCCTAGCCCACAACATGGCACGCTACACTGAGAGAGGGGGATGAGAGGGAGAAGGGGAGAGGGAGATGAGAGAGAGAGAGAGAGAGAGAGAGAGAGAGAGAGAGAGAGAGAGAGAGAGAGGCAGGGAGAGAGAGAGAGAGAGAGAGAGAGAGAGAGAGAGAGAGAGAGAGAGAGAGAGAGAGAGAGGCAGGGAGAGAGAGAGAGAGAGAGAGAGAGAGAGAGAGAGAGAGAGAGAGAGAGAGAGAGAGAGAGAGAGAGGCAGAGAGAGAGAGAGGGATGGAGAACGAGGGACCACAAGTATGTGTCTTTTTATATCCACACAGAAAATCTAAAAAGCCAGTCGTGACAGTTTTTAAACTTGTTATTTTCCCTCTGTCCTTTTAACTATGAAATTGACTACGTATACTTTTTTTGCATGTTTTTTGTGTTCATTTTGTCAGTTAATTGCTTAACGTCGTCAACAGTTTTGGTTTTATAAATCAAAAATCTGTTTTAGCCAATAAAGCAGCTTCAATTGAATTGAGAGAGAGCGAGCCAGAGAGAGAAATGAAGCGGATGAGACTACCCAGGAGATGAGTGCAGAGGATGGAAAAGAAAAGAGAGAGAATGGAGAGAAGAGGGTGTTATGCAGATAAAGAGAGTCTGCAGCACTAATAAAACAAGAGAAGAAGAGAGGAGGGCCGCTGATGGGGGGAACGATGTAAAAGTGATAAACGACAAACCGTAAAGCCTCCAAAAATAAAAAAACTGCAAAAACACCCAATACACACACATATGTAAAAACACATATGCACACACATACACACACACACTCAAACACAAATGGCACATGCACACACCATAACAATGTACACTATGAATGATCCCAAACAACAGCATGGTTTATTTCCAATTTGTGTTGATTTAAGGAAATATAAGATGCAGTAAAATGTAACAAGGATGTAAAATTGTGCTGTAAAGATCCATCATGCTCATTGGCGGCTGTGTGCAGGTGAACACACACACACATTCACACACTCATTCACACACTCATTCACACACACACATTCACACACACATTCACACACACATTCACACACTCATTCACACACACACATTCACACACACATTCACACACACATTCACACACACATTCACACACACAAGCAAGTCAGAATGTGAAAACTCGTTATTTCAGCAGGACAGGAAGTCGTTATGGCGAGGTTGTGTAGCTGGGATTAGGAGGATGAGCGTTGCCAGGTTTATGGCTGGGAGTAGAGCTGGTTGTTATGGTAATGAGAGAGGAGCAGTCCGGATGGAATTCACTGAGGTATGCGGCTGATGGAGAGTGTGTGTACGTGTGTGTGTGTGTCTGTGTGTGTGTGTGCACGTGCTGCAATCAGGCCTTCGTGAGAGTGTGTTATGCTCACAGTAATGTGCTAGATTGATGAGATCTCTCCTAGAGAGAGAGAGACCAGCGTCTCTCTAAACGTTCCAGAGGTTTATACTGCTCTTTGTCTGGTTTCTCTAAAACAACATGACCTACTGTTTTACACGGAAAAAACAATCAAAAAGGTATTAAACATGGTCAGGTGTAGAAGTCATTACAGAGAAGCCTCCTTATGCTGTATATGCACCAGCAATGCCAGATGGCGGATGGGTTTACCTGTAGTGGGTCACTGAGAGGGGCGGGGTAGTGACATTTGATGTGAAGCAGAGGGAGTGGATCCCGAACCTCCGAGGCGAGGTCACATCCTGTCTTTCCCACCAGAGGGCTAATGGTTCCACTGATCAAACCCACTAAATCTGTCATTGAGAAGCTAGCACAGACAGGAGGTTGATGATGTTAGCGGGAACGCTAATCGTGTTAGCTCGGTACACATAGGGAGCGAGGGGAGAGAGAGAGCTCTGTCCACACTGCTACCCAGCCCTGGTACATGGAACACAGAGGGAGACCCTGGTGCTGGGAGCAGGAGAGCCACAGCTGAAGGTATGTTGACCAGCTGAAGCAGCTCTGAGGTGGAAACACACCTACAGGACAGTCGCACGGCTCACTGTCCTCTCTGTTTGACGACATGCTGATAGTCATTTCTACCCATGGCCAACTGTAATGTGTGAATCCCCTATAAAGCTTTATTGTGTGTGTATACGACAGTATGGCTGGATGTGGATTCTGCTCTTTATGTCTTAGATGAGGAGGACCCCAACCTCAGCACTACAGGGTGTGTGTGTGTGTGTGTGTGTCGCGGTCTGGGGGCCCCTTGTCCCATCTGCATACTTCTTCCCAGGGGATGCATACAATGGGAACTCTTAAATGAGCCATGCATAAATGGATGAAGTGGTGTGTGTGTGTGTGTGTATATGTGTAGGCCAGTGTATTCTTCATATGTGTTTTATTCACTCTCATACATGCCGGTGGTGGCAGTTTTGTAATTGAAAGAGGGGGATTGAAAAATAGAGAGAGAGAGAGATGTAAAGAGGGAGACGGAGAGAGAGAGAGATGGAGACAGAGAGGTGAAGCTCAGGAGGGAGGTGTAAGCGTCAGACACGATTAACCTCTGGAATAATTCAGGCAGCACATGTGCAGTAAACACCTGGATCGGAAAGATGAGTGGAGAGAGGGATGGTAGAGGGGTGGAGGGGGGTATGGGGGGGGAAGAAAAGAGTGTAATGTGATAATGTAATGAGGCCCGTAGGGTGTTAGGAAGTAACAGAGTGTGTATGTCTTCATCTCGCCTCTGTTGTTGTGCAGTGTGTGCGTGTGATTCTGAGGTTCAGTTCCACCTGGCAGTCCTGCTTCTAAAACTCTGACAGAGTGTTCCCAGACAGACACCACCCTGCGGCCCAAGGGAAGCCTCCCAACTCACGGCCCGGCCAGAGAGAGCTGTTCTGGGACACAAAAGGCCCCCACAGGGCCCTCATGGAGCCTGGAGCTACCTGGTCTGGACATCTCACGGCCCATAGACCTTCCTGGCAAGAAGAGACAGCACCATGATAGCAGAGCCCCCCGAGACAAATAAGAAACACACACACACACACACACTAATACACACACTAACACACCACACACACACCTCAGAGGGGCGAGATGAAGACACTCTTCATTCCTGGTTTGCTCATAGAGGAACACTAGGCCTTGGAGGGGGATACAAATGATGCCTGCCCGCCCGCCCGCACACACACACACACACACACACACACACAACACACACATACACACACACAGACACACACACAGACACACACACACACACACACACACAACACACACATACACACACACAGACACACACACATACACACTCCTTCTGAGCTGGGAGGCTACTTCACGGCTCTAAAACTGCTGAGCTGAGGATAATCTGAGCTAGCATTATCAGCTGGTGTCAGTGGTAGAGGGAAACAATGCAAGACTAATGGCACTGCTAGTAAATGTGTGTGTGTGTACGCATTTGCACCCATTTTTTGAGTGTTTTTACAAGTGTGTGCAGGAGTGTGTTTGAGGATGCGTCTCTGCATGCAAGAGTGTTGGGGTGTTTTGCAAAAAATTGTGTTTCTGTGTGTGTGTGTGTGTGTGTGTGCGCGCGTGTGTCAGACAGTAAGGTCTTACAGTAATGCTAACGCAGACTAAGGTGATAATGTGTGCGCTGCTGGGTGCTTTGGTGTGTCACAGAAGACAGAGAGGGGAGGGCCAGGGAGCTAGCACAAGCTAGGCTAACATGTAGCTGTGAGGTTGACTGGAAGAGGAGGAGGAGGAGGAGGAGGAGGAGGAGGAGGAGGAGGAGGAGGAGGAGGAGGAGGAGGAGGAGGAGGAGGAGGAGGAGGAGGAGGAGGAGGAGGAGGAGGGGTTGGAGGAGTGGAGAATAAGGTGTTGATAGAGGAGAAGGAGGGGAGGAAGATGAGGAGATGGAATAGGGCAGGAAGATGAACAGGAAAGAAGAGGGGTAGAGAGAGAGGGAGCATGGGTAAAGTGGGATACTGAGGAGGGTAGGAGGAGGAGGAGGAGGAGGATAGGTTTGGGGAGTGTGTATGTGTTACACAATCGTCTAAAAGTAACGGAAACCAGGAAGTGAAATAATATTGGACAATAAATCTCTTAGTCACTGAAAGGCTGGTGATGTATACTAGAACTGAGCTGTGTCTAAGTCTGCACACAGTATAAACCAGCCGGAAGATAGAGGAATGGAGAGAAAGAGAGAGCTGGCCAAACGGAGAGGCTGGCAGTGGCATGTCCACCCCAGGCCCTATGTGTGCGTGTGTGTGTGTGTGTCTATGCGGGGGTTGGCTGTGTGAGTGTGTGTGTGTGTGTGTGTGATGATACATTGTTATAGACCATCTGTAACGGAAAGGGTGAATTTATGTTTATGGCCAAAGAGAGCTAAAAGGCTGTCCATTACAGTCACATAGGAGGCACACACACACACACATACACACACACATACACACACACATACACACACACACACACATACACACACACATACACACACACACACACACATACACACACACATACACACACACACACACACACTTACACAGATACACAAATACAAAAACACACGCACGCACACATTCACACAATCAACCCCCGCACACACACACACTCACAAAACCAACCATCCGAACACACACAGCGCACATACACACACACACAATCAAGCACATCAAGTATGCACAATCTCACACACGGACACACACACACACACATACAAGCATGCATGGCGTTAGGCGTATTTGCATGTTGCTGTCATGTGTCGATCAATAGAATGTCTACAGTTACTCACAACCTGCTCATTTAGAGTGCTCTTTACTGGAACATATATTCTTAGTGTACACGTGTGTGTGTGTGTGTGTGTCTTATGTGAGAGAGTGATGATAAAATGCCACGCCTGAAAGGGGGGAAACTGAAAAGAGAACAAATAACCCATTAGAGGGTTGCCATATAGTGTGTATGTGTGTGTGTGTGTGTGTGTGTTGTTCCGTGTTGTGTGTCAAAGAGATGGAGGGAGTGCACTTGGTGTGAGATGATTGGTGCACATAAAGAAGGCCATTGTGCTGACAATTGCGGAAAAGAAGCAGAACAGAAGCTGCGTTCACACCTCCTCCCCTCCACCCCTCCATCCCTCCTTCCACCCCTCCATCCCTCCTTCCACCCCTTCATCCCTCCGTCCACCCCTCCATCCCTGCTTCCACCCCATCCCTCCCTCCACCCTTCCATCCACTGTCGCTTTATTGATTCTTAAATGACACCAGAGTCACTGTCATGGATCTGCTGTGACACTCCAGTGGTTCAGTTTCATTAGGAGTGTGTGTGTGTGTGTGTGTGTGTGTGTGTGTGTGTGTGTGTGTGTGTGTGTGTGTGTGTGTGTGTGTGTGCGCATGTGTCAGTTTCATCACTCTGTTCAACAGACTTTAAGGGAAATATAGCATAACCTTAACGCTCGTGATTTCACAACAAATGTATTTTTGCCGCGCCAGTAAAAATCCTTTATTCATAGTGATAGCACTGTGAGGTCTATTCTCTCTCTCTCCGATTCTCTCTCTCTGTACTCTTTCTTTCTTCCTATTCTCCCTTTCTTCACCCTCTCTTCTTCCTCTCTATTTCTCTCTTTAATTTGTTCACAGATCAGTAGACTTTTACCTACATGATTAATGTTTTCTTGTTTAGTTCATTTGTTTGTTAGTAATTACTTTCTCTCTCACTTTCTCTTCCTCGTTCACATACTTGCACACACACGGACAGAAAGAGAGGATGGGAATACAAGTCCAAACCACTGTATGTGTACAGCACAAGTGTGTGTGTGTGTGTGTGTGTGTGTGTGTGAGGCATGGAGGAGGTTAGACCACCACCTCCTGTAATGTTAAATGAAATACATCACATCACGGTCGTCTCCTTAATTACACCTGTCAATCAAACACCATCAGAGATGTCTCCTCTCACCCCAGAGACAGGACGTTTACACCAAACACACGCTCACACACACACACACACACACACACACACACACACACACACACACACATGTACAGATACACATACATAGACACACACTCATGAACAGATAAGCAAGGATGCAAACACACATTGTATGGCTAAACTCAACTGTGGTGGTAAACGTGGCTCTGCAGATCCACTCAGACAAGTCTCCTCCCGGCTTCAGTCTGCCTTCTCTGAACCTTATTTACGATACAAGATTCTCCCTGTACATATGTGTGTGTCTGTCTGTGCACACTGCATGTGTTTGAGCGCATGTGTGCGTGTGTGAGTGCGCGCACACTCTAGTTCAGAGGAGGCAGAATCAGAGGGCAGTACCAGGGTGGTGGCGGAGCCAGATCTCAGGCCTTTAGACTCTAAGCCCCCACATGATGTTCCAGACAGCAAGGAATTACTGGCAGGAAAGCTGCGAATCAATAAGCATCCACGTCCACAGACGGAGAGACACAGGGACACGCGCTACGGAGAAACTGCACCCGCAAACAAGAAACGCAATCTATCAAGCATTGCACCGTCAACCGGTGAACAAGTTTAAGAATGGCTTTATTGGTTGCGGTCGGCCCACAAGGAGACAAAAACATCACACGCCATTGTGCTACAAAGTTTGTCTGCTAGCATGTTGTGCTAGCTTGCTATTTAAGCAATCCCCACTCTTTACAGTCATTGGTTAAGATAAAGGCATGCAAATGTTCCATGGCTCTTCTTCATTGGCTCCTTGCGTAGACCTGGTGCGCGTGTATGCGTGCGTGTTTAAGTGTGTGCGTGTGTGTGCCTTTTGACCCCTGTAAGCTTGACCACATGATTCACCCAACACAGATAAGGCCAGACATCTTTGTATGGCCTCTCCCTACACACAAGGAATGCTGAACACAGAATCATTCTTATATTATACAGGATAAATGTATTACGTCTTCAATTTTTCCAACAAACAACCTCCCCTCTCACGGGCCGCTCTCGCTCTCTCCCTCTGTCCGTTTCTCTTTCTCTTTCTCTTTTTGTTTCTCTCTCACCATAGTTCCCCCTCTCTGTGTCTCTCTCCGTCTCTCCCTCTCTCCTCTCTTTCAATATCTTCCCTCTCTCTCTCTTCCTCTATCTCTTTATCCCCCCCCCGCCCTCTCATATCATATTCCTCATCCCAAAGAAAAACACCAAAGAGGACATCAAGAAGCCCATGTCAGATTTCAGCTATTTCTTCTTCACGTTGCCCTCCTCTTCCCCTCCTCCTTTCTCCCTATCGCCCTAATAAAGCAATCTGTGTGAGGGGAGAGGAGAGGAGCGAGGAAGTACAAAGAGGAGGGTGTGTGAAGCGGCGAGGTGTGTGCGAACCTAAGTGGGAGAAAGTGAGAGAGGGAATTGAGTCTAAATGGAACCAAATAAAGGAGAAGTCTCTTTCTGAGGTTGTTGGTGCTGATATTGGCTGCTTGCTGACGCTCCATACTGATGTACGCACACATACATACACACACATACACAGACACACACACACACACATACACACACACACACACATACAGCGTTCAGGTAGAACTATGGGGCTCAAGTGCCCACTTACTCGACCCTGTTGTGCAGGCACATACACACACATACACACACATACACACACATACATTCACATAAACAAGGACACACAGACCATGCTTCCTGTAGCACCCTACCCTTGCTGTGCTGGGATGAAATGTATTGCTTGCTCATTGTAAATAAAACATAAAGTTCCCCTGCACCACTCCCTAGAGAAGACTACATTACGGTTTCTGCACAGGACAGCAAACCCTCCAGCTCTCTCTTAGGGACATCTCTCTCTCCCCCTCTCTCCTCTCTCTCTCTCTCTCTCTCTCTCTCTCTCTCTCTCTCTCTCTCTTTCTCTCTTTCTCTCTCTCTCTCTCTCTCGCTCCCTCGCTATCACATACTCGCTCGCTCTCTCTTCCTCTCCTTCACTTGTTCCCTCCCAATTCTACTTTCTTTCTTTCTCTGTACTGTATATGTTTATTTATCTCTCTCTTTTCTCTCCCTCTCCTTTCTCTCTCTCTCTCTCTCTCTCTCTCTCTGTCTCTCTCTCTCTCTCTCTCTCTCTCTCTCTCTCTCTCTCTCTCTCTCTCTCTCTCTCTCTCTCTCTCTCTCTCTCCCTCTCTCTCTCTCTCTCTCTCTCTCTCTCTCTCTCTCTCTGTCTGTCTCCATCCCCCATCTCCCCTCTCTCTCTCTGGTAGATTTACTGGGTGGCTACAGTGAGACTATCAGACATGCTGTATATACTGTTGCAGTGGCAGAAGTTGTCTTGATGCTTTATACCTTCACAAGCCTGCCATAAGCAGTCATAATCCCTCCTGGTGCTTTATACCTTCACAAGCCTGCCATAAGCAAGTCATAATCCCTCCAACAGACAGATGGCCACCACTGGACAAAGGAGGAGATGACAGACGAGAGAGGAGCAAAAAGGTAGAAAGGAGAACAGGAAGCGAATTCAATTGAGGTGAAGAAAGAAGAGAGAGTAAGAGGCCAACTGTCAATCTGAAGCAAGAGAGAGTAAAAGAGAAGTAGAGAGGGAAGATAGAAGAAGAGAGGGAGGAGAGAAGGAGAGAGAAGGAGAGAGGGAAGATAGAAGGGCCGAGGCTCAAGAGGAGGAAAGAGGAAGGAGAGAAAGAGAGGGATGCGAGAAGGAAAGAGGGATGAGATGATAGAAGAGTAGCAGGCCTTCTTAGACTAATGAGGTATTGATCAGGACTGGACACGCCCCCCGAGGCTTGCTGTCTCTCTCTCAGATGAATGGGCTCTCATTTATTACCTGGAGAGAGAGAATACACACCACCACAAGGAGAGAGGGAGAAAACAGGAAGATAGAGAGATGGAGAGTAGGAGAGGGAGATAGGGGGAGAGAGAGGGAGAGGGGGGAGAAAGAGAGAGGGGGAGAGAGGGGGGGAGAGAGAGAGACTGTCACAGCTCTCAGGTGTTATAACTCAGGTGTAAAGAAGGGTGAGTGGATCGGTGGGTAAAACAAAGTGAAGACAGAGGAGGAGAAAGTTCCCGTTTGATGGGTCAGAGATAAAGATAGACAGACAGATTATGTGTGTTTGTGTGTGTGTGTGTGTGTGAATGTGTGGCTGTGTGTGTATGTGTGTGTGTGTGCGTGCGTGTGTGTGTGTGTGTGAACGTGAATCTAAAATGACCTCACTCAGCGACTATTGAGTCTCTTTAATTCTGCAGCAGCTCTGAGCTAAAGCCTGTCTCTCTCATTCATCATTAGGCAAACACACACGCACACACGCACGCACACACACCCATGCTCTGCATCAGGTCATAAACGAAAATACTTACAGTACATTTCCCTCCCCAGAAATGCACCAGGAGCATCAACACGCACAAGCAGCACATCTTAGTTTTATGATCACACTTTACTATCTAATGCAATAAATGACAACACCAAATCTGTTGACGATATAGGCAGAGTGTGTGAGGTGGTCTATGGTTGTTTCTCCGTGTGTGTGTGTGTGTGTGTGTGTCGCCATATGCGTGCATGTCTGTGTACATCAAAGTGTTTTGTGTGTGTCAATATGTGCCTGGTGTACAGTATGTATGTGTGTGTGTGTTTGAGTTGGACTATATTGTGTTAAAGGATTAGGCCTGCAACCAGAAAGTACGGCTCTAACCCATAAGTACAGTTAAACTAACAAAACAAAATACATTTTCATCAGCCGGTAAGTGCTTGTAATATACCAGTGCATATGCATGTCCTACAGAGTTTTCCCTAGGTACTTCACAACACATTCTCACATTAAACCCACACAGAACAATGTTTAAAGAGGTGTTTAATCAACTACCTTTCTTCAGTATTACCGAGTGTAATTGTTGTGAGGGTTGATTGTGCCCATAGCAGTCAGATGCTGGAATAGAGTGGAGAGAAGGATTCTGGGTACGGGAGAGAAAGGCTCAGCAGGGAAGGTGTTCTTGATGCGATCTAACCAGGGGTGTGTGACTTTTAAAAACCCTTGTGTGATTTTCCTCTCCATGGTTGAGTTCGCTCTCTCTCTCTGGCTAATTTGATTTGGATCAAGAGAGGAGGATGGGGATGGGAAGGGGGGAGGAGACTGAAAGAGATGGGTGTGAGAGATATACAGATATATTCCTGTTGTATCTACCTGCCCGCTGGCAATGTCCATACACACACAAATACATTAGCACCCACACACAAACCTTGCTGTATGTGTGTCAGAGCGGGGCTGCCAGGAGGTGCCATGCCCCAGGCTATGCCAGCCCTGAGGTCCCATGCACCTCTCCCCTGTCTCCAGCAGTCTCTCCATCCTCCTCCTCTCCTCCTTGAATCCCTCCATCCTCCAGCTCATAAACCCACTGATGCCGCCTCCTCCCCTCCACTCCATCCTTTTCCCTCATTCACTTCTGCTCCACTTGTTCACTGGCCCCTCTATCCCAAACCCCCCCAACACACACACACAAACACACACACACATCACTGTGCCTCCCACCCCCCCCCCCCCCCCCCCTTCTCCTCCTTTGCTTCCTCTCCTGTGGAGCTGATAGATTTCCAATGGGCTCCAGGACAATGCTGCCCCTACTGGGCCCTAGAGGAACCATCGATCCTCGGGGCCTCGATCTCCTCCACCACCCCCCAGCCTGGCCCTGAACGCAGGGAGGGGGGGGGGGGGGTGAGAGACCGAGTAAGGAAAAGAGTGAGAAGGAAGAGATAGAGAGGCTACTAGAGAGATAGCAAGAGAGATAGGGAGAGACGGCTAGAAAAAGGAGAGAGAGAGAGGGGCTTGGAGAATAATAAAGAGGAACGAGAGCGTAAGAGAGAATGAGAGAGGGGGGAGGGAGAGATAAAGAGAAAAAGAGAGTCTCTCCAGTGACTCCAGCTTGTGTTCGAGCCGTTTCACATCTTAATGGCGGTTGTATTGAGCTGCCTGTGATTGTCTTAGTGAGAGAGAAGGACATTGACCCTGTAGAGCCATCTGTTTGCTACCCTCAGGGACAACACACAGCAGCCTAGAGACTGGAGGGAGAGGAGGAGAGGGGGAGAGGAGGAGAGGAGGAGAGGGAGGGAGGGAGGGAGGGAGGGAGGGAGGGAGGGAGGGAGGGAGGGAGGGAGGGAGGGAGGGAGGGAGGGAGGGAGGGAGGGAGGGAGGGAGGGAGGGAGGGAGGGAGGGAGGGAGGGAGGGAGGGAGGGAGGGAGGGAGGGAGGGGTGAGAGAAAGTGAAACTGGCCAGTGTCAATCAATAGTTAAAAATGACCAAGCGAGTGGAGGGGAGGAGAGCAGGAGAGGAGAAGAAAGGGAAAGAGGAGAGGAGAAGATGAGGGAAAGAGAAGGAGTCATGTATGCAGCTTGTTGTGTTGTTTAAACTGTATCAGCTCAAAGAGTAAGACACACACACTCCTGGCTCACTCTCCGCTTCTTTCTGTTTGTTTCCTGGGTAATTTGTTTGTTTGTTTGTTTGGGAGGGAAGTCAAGCAATGTTCTTGACACCCTTCCAGACCTTTGTTGCGAGTGACTGTCTGTGTGTGTTTGTGTGAACGTGTGTGTTGGCAGGGAGACCAGGGCCCACAGGGGGGATTAGCAGTGAGCAGTGGCCCATGAGGGCCCTCGCTGGTGGGAAGAGCTGTGTGGCTGCCAGGGCTGGGGGAGGGCAGGGTCCCACACACACACACACACACACACACACACACACACGCATGCATGCATGCAAACACACAGACACAGGGTAGATCCAGAGGTCTATTATCACTCTGCTGTGTGAGGGGTCCTGCAGACTGGGCTTGGACTGCCCTACAGAATGCCTGCATGAAACACATCCCTGTTCACTCTGCTGTGGGTCCCCATGGGACAGCTGACGGAACCATACCGGAAACAAACCTTCAAACAGCCATACTAGAATTGATTTCCCTTTCTGTCTTTCGCACTTTCAATCTTCCTTTTCTTTTGTTCATTCTTTCTCTCTCTTCCCCCCCCCCCTCTCTCTCTCTCGCTTTCTGCCTCTCTCACTCTAAATTGTGGAGACACATTTTCTCCTCCTTCTCTACCTCCACTGGCCAGGTTGTGAGACTCCTCTCCTCGTTCTCTCCATCCCACTGTGTTTCTGCACAATTAGCCATGTGGAGAGCCGGCCAGGCCAGGCTGGCGCTGGGCGCTGGAGGGAGAGATGGATGGCACGCCTGGCGAAGGTGACGGGAGGAGAGGAGAGAGGAGGAGAGGAGAGGTAGGAAAAATACCAATCACCTCCTACACGCACACACAAACACACGCACGAATACACACACACACACCTGTGCAATACATACACATACATGGGTGCACACACTCACGCCTACACACACACACACACACCCAGAGCAGGGGTAGTAAGTAATGACCTCTGTCATCCTGCTTCCTGTTTTCAATGGAAACACATAGCCCTTCCCCGGCAACACAGCCCTTCCCTGGCAACCGTCTCTGCACGCCACCCGAGCAGGAAGTCACCTTAATTACCCAGAATGCAGCGGGCCTGTTGTGAGGTGTGGAGGTGGAGGATATTTCTACCGCTCTCACACTGCTCATGTCAGATTTAGAAGATCCGGACACATGTCAAATATAGCCTACTTCTTGCTAAATAAGTCTAGTATAAGCCCACGCATGTTAGCAACCTACACACAGGCAGACACACACACACACATGCGCACACACACACGCAGAGTCTCAGTTGCATATTCTATGCAATGACAGTTTTCACATTCTTTCAACTTTGCAAAATGGACCAATTAAGTTGTATTATATTAAAACTATCTTGTCCTCAAACTCATTTTATGTGGAAATCAGTTTGAGTTCCTTTGTGAGTTTCTGTTTAATTCTGGTCTCTGAATGACCCTTCTGCTGAACATAATTACCAAGGAATTCATCTCACGACTATGAAACAATGAAGCCCAGTGTTTTCCCCCAATCAGAGTTTCCCCATGAGCACCCGGAGAAGTTCTCTCCTCTCTTCACACTCTCCATCCTCCCTCCTCCATCTCTATCCTCCTCTTTTCTCTGGGACCCTCAGCTGTCACTTTGGGGATCTCGGCGAAGGACTTTGAGAGAAAGAGAGAGAGACAGAGAAAAGAGAGAGAGAGAGATAAAGAGTGAAAGCATCAGAACAATGGTGGGATGGAGAGCCATTGTGAAGGTCTGCGATGGCATCCATCAGAAGAGGCTAAGCCCAGCCAGGGCGTCTTAGAGCTCTGGGGCAGGATCTCCACCACCCCCTGGAGTCATCCTGCATGCCGTCCCTAACATTACCTCTCTCTCTCTCTCTCCCTTCCTCTACCCCTTCTCTCTCCCTTCCTCTCCCCCTCTCTCTCCCTTCCTCTCCCCCACTCTCTGCCTCTCTCTTTCTATCTTTCTCTCTCCCTTTTTCCCCCACCCTCTCTCTCTCTCCTTTCCCCCCCCCCCCTCTCTCTCTTCCTCTCCCCCCATATCCTTCTTTCTCTGTCGCTTTCTGCCTTTTCTTTTCATCATTACTGACTGGTTCCCCCAGCGCTCCCCAAGCATGTGTCCATCCTGCCCTCCCTCCTCCTCTCAGTCCTTCCCTCGCAGCCATGTTGAATTGAGGGACAGCCCCAATCTCATACGTTCATTTGGCAACAAGGAGGAGACATCGACTTCTGTCACTTACAGGTACAATAAGACCATGGATCGAGTATGTTCGCGAAATAACTTCAGTAGATTTTGCACACGCACACACCCCCGGGTCCACCCCGGCCTATCAAACGATGATGTCTGTGGTAACACTAAGTGCTTTCCTAAAATCTCCTCCTGTCTCCACACCGTGTCATCCCCCTCATCTCTCTGTCCTCTGTTTCCTTCCTCCGCCACCCTCGCCTTCTCTTACCCTTTCACTCCCAACTCTACCCATCTCCCCTCTCCACCTCCACTTCTCTCCAGGTAGGGCCTGTCTGCTGGGTTCCAACAGCTCCTCCCAGGTCTGACACCATCCTGGTCAGACACAGGGAGAGATGGACGGCTCAGAGATTGGATTCAGGGTGTAAACGTCAGGCAGCATCTCTGGTTCTAAATAATGGACATAATTATCGCTTTATGGCCAAACTTTGGATACATTTAGACAGACATCTTATTTCAGAGTGCATGGTCGTTTCAGAGGTCATCAATACTTAATGTGAGCAGTAGAGAGACAGAGACAGAGAGAGAGTGAAAGATGGATCGAGAGACAGAGACAGAGAGAGGAAGACATGAGAAGAGAAACTAAGAGAGAATGCTATCAAAGACAAATAATAGTGCTGTTTAACGATTAAAATATTTAATTGCGATTAATCACATTAATGCCATAGTTAACTTGCGTTTAATCGCAATTAATCACACATTTGTATCTATTCTAAATGTCCATTGATTTCTTTTTGTCCCATAATTTTTTCTCATTTTAATGCTCTTATCAACATGGAAAAGTAGATCGGATTGCTTACTGCAAATGTTTAAAAAAAAATTGAAAACAAGGTTGCAATCGCCTGGCTTAGACGAGGGGATTGAGAATTCGCATCAGATGTGTGCTTGGCCATCAAGTGGTTTTTCAGACTGGATGTGCTGCGATGATAGCTCAGTTCACAACGACAAAACACACAGATCACTTTGGTCTTGTCAATGGAACCATTTGGCAACGTTTTAAAAGTAAACTTTCCACTCAGAATCTTATTGGCATCCATTTTGGCGTCTCGTGGTCGCCATACACTCAAAACGTAACGTTAGCCTACTACTCTTAAGCCGGCTCGCAAGCCCCAAACAAGTGTGTGCAGCGTGCCTGTTGTTTTGTTTCCGGTTTAGCTAGATCCGGTGTGGTGCTGTAGTTTTTCTTGTGTTGGTAGTTGTTGCAGCAGCATTTGAAAAAACGACAAAGTTTTCTAGGCCAAAAAAAACGTTAATCTCGCGATTAAACATTGACGCCGTTAAAATGGGGTTTGCGTTAACGCCGTTAATAACACGTTTAACTGACAGCGCAAAAAAATAACAAAGGATATAAAAGTGAATAAAGAGAGAATGAAGAGGAGAGAAGCTCTGCAACATGGTCAGACCAGTGATTCAGACCAGTGATTCTTCCAGAATCAGGATGTTTCATACTGGCTGTGTCTGCCTGCTCCAGCTCATCCATATGACTGATAACCAGAAGAAATACAACCTAGAACAGATCCCCATCTGCAGATGTCAGTCACCGGTATGCGTGTGTGTAAATGTGTGTGTGTGTGTGTGCAGAGGAAGGGTGTGTTACTAGCCCATTTAATGTAGAGATTCTATCAGTGTAATATTCTAGGCTCAACTGTGTGTGGGGGAGTATTTGTGTGTGTGTGTGTGTGGGTGGGGGGGCTGTTTTGTGTTTGTGTGTGTGGGGGTGAGGGGATTTGTGTGTGGGGGGGGGGGGGTGAGGGGATTTGTGTGTGTGGGGGTTTGTGAGTGTGTGTGGGGGAGTGTGGGGGGGGGGGGGGGTTGTGTGTGTCTCCTAACTCTTTCATCGTGGTGATGGCTGATGCTCGGTTCTTTGTAGGGTGACCCTGTCTCTATACATCCTGCCAGCGGTAAACAGATTCAAATGTAAGGTATACATGCACACACATTCGTGCATGCAACCACACACACACTTGCGAAAAAAAAGTACACAAACCCACACACACACACAAACTTGCATCCTCGAGGCTTTTGATCCAATTACAGCTTGACCTTTAGTTTAAATGATTACGAAACAAAGCTTTAACGCTCTGGCAGAAATACACACGCATGCACACACACACACACACACACACACATTTCTCACTCACTCACTCTCACACACACACACAAACATCTCCAACCCTTGATGTTTATATTAGATATAAATATCTAATATAAACATATATTTTCCTTAAAATAAGGAAAGAGAAAGGCAGGGAAGTGAAAACAGGCTAAACACAGGATGTCTACACCGAAAGAGAGAGAGAAAGAGAGAGAGAGAGAGAGAGAGAGAGAGAGAGAGGTGGAGAAGGAGAGAGGTGGAAGAGTCTGTGGGGAGGGTACAGTTTAGTCATAAAGCAGGTTCAGGTGCTCAGCACCAGAGTTACAGGCTCTCCTCTCCAGCTTTTCTCTCCCGAAATGTTAACATGGCCCCGGCCAGTCATAATAACATCACCAGTTTAACCTCCGCCTCCGACCGAGGCAGCCGTCGTTCTTTCAGAGATTGTACCACACACACACACACTCACACACACACAAACGCGCACAAATAAATTCACATACAATCACTGAAGAGTGAAAGATGCACATGCTGACTTGATCACACACACATCCTGTATACTCAGACACACATCCTATATACTCAGACACACATCCTATATACTCAGACCCACATCCTATATACTCAGACCCACATCCTGTATACTCAGACCCACATCCTGTATACTCAGACACACATCCCGTAAACTCACACAGTGATGAGATGTGAGGTTAACCATATACAGGTCCTGCTGAGGCTAACACCAATGAACAGCTTGTTGTTGAACAACAAGAATGCAAAGCCATGAACAAAGAAAGAGGTGGAGATTAAAGGGGAGAGGAGTGTGAGGAAGAGGAGGAGGAGGGGATGATGAGAGGGAAGGCAGTGTTTGCATAGAGAAGAGAAATTAAAAGAGTCTGGGGGATGAACGTTGGTCTGTCACTCTGTATGTGTATAAATATATCAGTCAGTACGTGTAGCTGTGTATGCAGGAGTGTGAGTGTGTGTGTGTGTGTGTCCAAACCAGACCTCCCTCCTGTCTCCCACCATCTCTCAACCCCTCGGTCCACCCTCTCTTCCTCCTCCGGTTCTCTTCATCTCATCCTCTTGTTCCCTTTCTTCCAGTTCCCCTTCTCCTTCTCGCCTTTCTTCCTTTCTACCCTTTCTTAATCTACTTTTCCCCCCTGTTCTCCCTCCTCCCTCGTCCCTTCTCTGGGTGGAAGGCAGAGACAGAGCAGGCTTTGGCAGCAGTAATGAGGATAATTAATAAGGGTAATACATGTAGGAGAAACTCTCTGGGATCCAGGGATTACTGACTCTTATTTCTGCTACACAGCTGTGTCTCTGCACCAACACAGATAGAGCAGGGCACTGGAACACACACACACACACACACACACATTTAAAAACATACAGAAACATACAGAAGCACATGCGTAAAAACATACACACACACACAGAAACTTATACGAGCTCACACACAAATTTAGAGTTACACACACGTTCACACATATATACACACACTATACACTGAAACCACACCCATGCACATGCACACACATGCACACACGCACACACATGCACACACTCACACACACACAGAAAGACATGCAAAACATCCACTGACCCCCCCCCCCCACCCTACCACACACACACACACACACGCACACACACACATAGAAATCAAATCTAGAATGCACACACTCTCTCACTTACTGGCATGATACAAACAACAAGCGTACATAGATATTATACAATCACACCATCTAATCTAGATTTGCAGGAAGAAGTTCTGAATAATACAATTAATTAATAAAGCGTATTTGATCCAGTATTGTTTGATGCAGCATCTTTCTCTGCAGCACTCTGCAGCAGCAGCTCTCCCTACATAGGCTGCTGATGCCATCTGCTGGTGGAGCAAAACACTACAACCAGCAGACTGCCCAGTACAGTTTCACAGAGGAAACAAGGGTATGGGATGCACACTCAGAGCCATATGTGAGAATGATTAAACACAATGAAATTATTGATTTGAACAGTGTTTTGATAGTCTAATGCCCTACTGTTTTAGGAAAAATTTAAGACAAGGTCAGAGCGAGCTTTTAGATTCACTACTAATACCGCTTGGGTCACATAAGCATGTATTTTTTGCAGAGTTGAAAGGAAAAAACAAAAGATGAAAACACTATGAAACACTTTAAAGATGTAATGTTCACTTCACTCCACTAGAGGTCACTGTCAGAAAAGAAACTATATATCCTGTACTCTCTTCGTTAATGTAATATACGCGAAACATTTCACACATCAAAAAAATCTCCAAGACGAATTTAGAAACTTTTCAAACTTAGCACAGAACTCCAGTGCACACACACACAAGCACACATGCAAAGACTCATGTATAAGACACACATCCACACAACATACACGCTCACGTCCTCCAACACGTTCTGACAAGGAAGACAGATAATGAGCAGTAATCAGTCAGCAGATGATGGAACTAATATTTGTGTAGCAGCTTGGAGGCGGACGGGAGGAGATTGGTTTGCTTTCCAAACATGGGTGTGGGGCGGCGGGGAGGGGTGGGGTTAGGGGGAATAATGAGGGACACTGATGGGGATCAGAATAAGTTGGAGTTTTAAAGAGCTGTGTGTGTGTGTGTGTGCGTGTTTGTGTGTGTGTTTGTGTGGGGAGAGCTGAAGGACGTGAGAACTGCAGGATGTTAAGCACTAAGGATCAGTGCAGAATCAGGCTCCAGTCAAACTTTACCAATTAACAATCCACTGACTACACTGATGAGACAGCACAATCCAGACTGTGTGTGTGTGTGTGTGTCCTGCTCTATTGCCGGGGGCTATCTCTCTCAGCAGTTATCACCTCCAAAATCTCAGATTGGCACGCTCTATCAACTAAACCTTTCTAAAGATCTCTGTCTCTCTGTGTCTCTCTGGTGCTCTCTATGTCTCTTACGTAATCTCTCTCTGACTCAAATTCTCTCTCAGCCTCTTCCTCTCTCTTTCTCGCGCAGTCTCTCTCTCCATTGTCCGTCCCTTTATTTCTCTCTACCTTTCTTTCTCTCTCTTTTTCTTTCCCTCTCTCTGAACACTAGCAGCCATTTGGCTTCTCTGTCGGGTGCAGGACATTCCTGGACCTTTGGCAGATTCGAACTGCAATAGGCTAAAAATATAACCTGTGTCTGTGACAGAGGAACTCCTCTCTCAGCCATATACCCCGGCCAAGCTCCAGGATTCTGGCTGCAATCTGCCACTCTTGCCCAGGGGAGGGGGCCTGTGAGTGGGCTTCAAAACCCCGGTCTCCCCCTGGCACCTGCTGGGGGTCTTCCTCCCACAACACACACTCACATACACTTTCTCCCACACACACACACACACACACACACACACAAACGCACACACAAACACACACACCCTATCTAAGGTCCACTAACTCTGGCATGCTATCAGAACAAGCCCATATGTCTACAGGCAAAACATGGGCTTGTGACATCTGTCATAAAGCACACACATTCACACCAACAAACACACACACTGGACACAAACATGGGATGAACGTGCTCATGCAGAAAACTCTCAAACATGACCCCCCCTTCCTCTTGCTCAGACCACACATACACACACATACACACCTATACACGCACAGGGGTGCAGCTGCTAGTTTGGTTGACTTCATTGAGTCTTTATTGGTGCTTCAGCAATATCAGGACAGAGCAGGCTGCTTCCTGCTTCTTAGGCCCAAAGGAATCCTGGGTAATTGAGCTTGTTAGGAGAGGGGGCGGGTTGACAGAACAGTGCTGGATTCTGTGTTACTGTGTGTGTTATTGTGTGTGTGTGAGCGCAAGTGTGAGGATGGTGCACTGAACACCTGTCTTTTAAATCAGAGCATTTAGCTAAGGTCTCTCTCCAAGCCCAGGGGTCAGCATTGTATCATCCCACTCTGCTCCACCTCCACACACACAGACACACACAGACAGACAAAGGTGCAGACACACCATGCACATGCACAGACACACACACGCACACCGGTTGTCCTCCGCTCTCTCTATTTGATTTATATTTGAAGAAATATGAGATTTTGTGCGGGCAGCCAAATCCTTCCCCTGGGTGAGGAGATAGCAGAGCAGCGCCCGCACGCACAGCAAATAAGAGCTGAATGGCTAAAACTGCTCTCCTCTCTCATCCCTCTCTCTCTCTCTCTCTCTCTCCACACTCTTTATTCATGTATACGGAGAGACAGGGAGTAAGAGAGAAAGAGAGAGAAATGGGGTGGGGGGGTGGGGAGACCTTAAGGATTTTCGAAGGTCGCCACATGAAACAAAGAGAGTAATTTAAATCCCTGTAGTTCTCTCTCACTGAATATCAATGGAGACCATTACTGCCCCTGTATAACAACCACAGTTGTGTGTCTGTGTGTGTGTCTCTCTGTGTGTCTGTGTGTCTGTCTGTGTGTGTGTGTGTGTGTGAGACGTCAACCTGCTCCATGTCGAGGGAAGGGGGTGGTAATATTAGCATGGGTGCTGTGCATAGACACACACACACACACACACACAAAGGCACACACTGTAGACCTGTGGACACCATGTCACATCCAATACTTCATGGATCACAACTTGCTCGTCTGTGGAACATTTACATGTAGTCATTTAGCAGACGCTCTTATCCAGAGCAACTTACAGTAAGTACAGGGACATTCCCCCCGAGGCAAGTAGGGTGAAGTGCCTTGCCCAAGGACACAACGTCATTTGGCACGGCGGGGAATATCTCTGGTCTGCCTCCATCCCTCTCTTCATCCCTCTCGTCATCCCTCTCTCTATCCCTCTCTCCTACCATCCCTCTCTGCTGTCATCTTCATGTAACTCTCCCTCTCCATCCCTCTCTCCACTCCCTCTGTCTGTCCACCCCTCTCTTCCTTTTTCATCATCAGCACACCTGAAAAATCAATTCCAACAAAGTTGGGCTGTTTACCTGAAATCCTGTAAACATGAAAGTCATAACCAGTAACACTACCTGAAAGGCTGGGCTGAAATATGTTGCAATGAAAATACACACACACACACACACACACACATAATAAAGGCTTAGTTATCACCAAACAGAAACGTCTATTGAACTACAGGTGTGAATGTCGCGTCACTGCAGTTGGGAGTAATTGGTGTGTGTGGAGCGTGTGTGTGTCTATGTGTGGTGTGTGTCTATGCCTGTAGTGTTATGTCAACGTAATGTGTTTTTACATGCTTGGCATGTATTGATGACCAACAATGAGAGAGAGAGGAGGGCTGGAGGGGTGAGGACAGAGAATAGAGAGAGAGGAGGGGCAGAGAGAGAGAGAAGAGAAGAGGGCAGGAGGTGAGGAGGAGAGAGGGATTTGAAAAGGGGGATTAGAGGGAAGAATGGATGGAATTAAAAGAGTGGGGTGATTACATCGTTTTTGATGGAGGAAGAAGAAAAACAGATGCTGCGCGCACACACACATACACACCTCCTGTATATATAACATACACACACCTGCTGAAAACTGTATCTCACACAAAAACTCTCTGTGTCTTTCTCTGTCACACACACACACATCCACACCTCCGCTCTGCATCTCTCTATTCTCGATCCCAAAGGCATGAAGGCATATAATGTAAACATTGTGATAGCACAATCAGTCTCTCTCTATCTCCCGTTCCTTCCTTCTCTCTCTCTCTCTCTCTCTCTCTCTCTCTCTCTCTCTCTCTCTCTCTCTCTCTCTCTCTCTCTCTCTCTCTCTCTCTCTCTCTCTCTCTCTCTGCCCCACATCCCTTGGTTCCTGGGGTAGATAATGAAATACATAAATGTAACATATCTCGTCTAGGATGCTGGGCTCCTCCTCTGTTCTTTCTATATCATACATTCACAAACAGCCATACGAAGCCTGGTCCCCCCACCTGTGGATTCCCTCCTCTGCTCTCTTGCCAGTCTCTCCAGATACGCCTGTGTTCTCTCTCGCCCCGGTAGAACAGTCATTATTTTACACAAAAGTTGATGAGAAGTCGAAGCCGAGCGAAGCGAGTGAAAGAAGAAGATTCAGTGTGCGTGTGTGTGTGTGTGTGTATGTGGGGGGGCTTTGATATCAAGAAGAAGAGGACTGCGAGGGTCTTTCTCTCCCTCCTTCACCCCTCGCCCTGCCAGGGGCTGGGCCGTTACTGCAACAGCAGCACAAGAGGTGAGCCAGGAGAGGAAGAAGAAAGAAGGAAAGAAGAAAGAAAGAAAGACAGACAGACAGACAGACAACAAAGTTGTCAGAGTTCGATGAGAGACGCTTCTTCAAGCCTTCCCTGAATGTCTGACTGACTGACAGATTCTGACAGATGACAAGAAAGAAGGTGAAAGCGAGAGAACGAGAGGTAGATAAAAGTCGGAGCGGGGCGTCAGAGCCTTCACCCACCTCTCCGACAGTCATCTCTAACTCTTTCCATTAACAAGTACTCCTCTCTCATCCCTCCCTCATCCCTACCTTCGCTCTCTCTTTGTCTAGCTCTCTCTATTGCTCCATGAGAGATGATGTCTTCTAGATAGCAGGTGTGATACCATGATCCATGTGACTGTGTCTGACCTTCCGGTGCAATCTCGCAAAAGTTGGGGCTTGACCCCTGACCCCTGCCCCTCCAGAGGGGAACCCAGCGCCTACCACTAGACCAGAGGGGATGCTGTACATGGTCTGTACCAGGGAAGGGAGCATTCACAGTTGAGTCACAAACAGACCTATTCTGATATGCAGTCTTCACCTTAAACAAGGTTGCATAACTAAAGTGCAACATCAACTAAACATCAACAACAACAACAGCGGAAAAAGGGACTTGTTTTCTTTGTTTGCCAAGGTACTGTACTGTTACCACGACAACACTGTTTGGGGTCAAATCAAGTTTAGAGTAATGTGCAGAAACACACACACACACATACAGTACACACACATCTGCACGTACACGCAAAGCTGTAAACAAACACAGACACACAGACACACACAGACAGGCATACATACTGTACACCAACAGGGGTAGAGTTCTGTTCCAGAATATGGTGTGATATGAAAACAGAGTGTTATGAAAGGACTCTTCTATCTCACTATGAGATCCATAAATAACTGCTAATTGGCCCGTGTATGGCTTTGTGTAGAAGAAACAGCATGAGGACTTTTTGGAAATTGGCCGCGTTAATTACTGCTGCCAACTTGTTAAAATGCATTTGGTTCACAGAGAACTATGGAGATGGTCTTTTAGAGCCAGTCACATCTTATTAAATATGGAATTATTAAAGTCAGGAAAACAGACCTTGGCAGCCTTAGATACACATGAAGACACCCCCCCACACACCCCCCCCCCCTCCCACACACACACACACACACCGACATGCACACGCTCACACACTCATGCAGGCATACATGCTCACACGCTCAGACACGGAGCTCATTACCAGCTGCTAACCAGCCCAGTGCTGATTATGTTAATCTGACACAATGCAATACCTCCATTTAATATAATATAATACAATATAATCTGAATTCACACTCTGCTTATTGTCTGCGGGAGTTCAATAAAGAACCGGGCTCCTATGTGACTAACTTGGGCATGTCTGGCTTACAACCCTTCAACGGACACATGTTCGAAAACATTCCTGTCACCCTCCCGTGACAGTGTATCTGTAAACAACTTGGTATCACCAAGATCATTACTGTAGGTGTTTGTCCCTTAAAGAGTCGAACACGCTTCCAGAACCTTCTACCAGGGAGATCCCATGATGCTTTCGACCCTCTATCTCTCTCTCCTCCTTCCTTATCTCCATCCCCCCAGCAGGGGCTGTGCCTGTGAACGTTCATCTCCCTCTTTCTCACATTCTGGTCTCCATCCCTCCTGTCTTCCATCCCTCCTCCCCTCCCTCCTGTCCTCCATCCCTCCTCCCATCCCTTCTTCTCTGCTGCCTGCTCTCTCTCCCCCACCTCGCCCCACGTCTTCTCATTAGAAGTGCTGAAAGAGCACAAATGAACTAAAACAAGATCTAAAGTGAATCCTCAGGAGGAGCAAGAGAATCCTGGAGGGGTCACCAGAGGAGATTACTGCAGTGTGTGTGTGTGTGTGTGGGGGGGGGGCGGGGGGGGGGGGGGTGGAGGTGGGGGGGATGCATATGAGTACAGTATGTGTCTATCTCACTGTTTCTCTCCTTCACCTCATGTCTCTCTTTATCTCCAGTACCGCATCTTTCCATCCCCTCGCCCTTTATCTAAACCCCTCGGTCCCCCCATTCTCCCCCGTCTCTACCCCCTCCATCCTCCCTCCCTACCCCTTCCATCCCCCCTCTCTACCCCCTCCATTCCCCTTCTCTACCCCCTCCATCCTCTCTCTCTACCCCCTCCATCCCCCTTCTCCACCCCCTCCATCCCCCCTCTCTACCCCCTCCATCCTCCCTCCCTACCCCTTCCGTCCCCCCTCTCTACCCCCTCCATCCCCCCTCTCTACCCCCTCCATCCTCCCTCCCTACCCCCTCCATCCCCCCTCTCTACCCCCTCCATCCCCACTCTCCACCTCCTCCATCCCCCCTCTCCACCTCCTCCATCCCCCCTCTCCACCCCCTCCATCCCCCCTCTCTACCCCCTCCATCCTCCCTCCCTACCCCTTCGGTCCCCCCTCTCCACCCCCTCCATCCCCCCTCTCTACCCCCTCCATCCTCCCTCCCTACCCCTTCGGTCCCCCCTCTCCACCCCCTCCATCCCCCCTCTCTACCCCCTCCATCCTCCCTCCCTACCCCTTCGGTCCCCCCTCTCTACCCCCTCCATCCCCCCTCTCTACCCCCTCCATCCTCTCTCTCTACCCCCTCCATCCTCTCTCTCTACCCCCTCCATCCCCCCTCTCCACCTCCTCCATCCCCTCTCCAGCCCTCTCTGTCCTCCTCTTCCCAGTCAGGGATTCCGACTCTGAACAGCAGTTCAGAGTGTTTTCTCAGCCCTGCTCTGTGGTGTAAATCAGTGGTAACACCAAGCCGGGTCTGACCGGCTCTGTTAGCCAGGCGGGAGTGGATGGCACGGCGCTGGGCCCGGCTTGGAAGGGTTAAGGGTTGTCCTGATACGTCTTGCGGTGTCAACACTGGCAGCACAGGCTCACTCCCATTAGCATGGAGAAACACAGCCCAGGGTAGAGAGGGAAGGAGGGAGGGGAGAAGAAAGAGAGCAATGGAGAGTGGGAGCGTGCACAGGGGGAGGGGGGAGGGGGGAGACGAAAGAAAGAAAGACGGGTGGCTGGAGAGGGAGAGAAGAGAGGAAAAGAGGAGGATAATAGGAGGGAGGGAGACGGAGGGAAGAAGGGGTGAAGGGACAGTCAGAGCGAGGCCTTATTAGCAGGCATTGGCGCTCATGTCCCTCATATCATTAGCCTTCAACAGCACAGCTAGGACTCTAACAGGGACGGGAAGTGATGGAGGAGAGAGAAGTGGGGGCTGTACAGGAGGAGGGAGTGGAAGTGGATTCTTTATAGTGTTGACTACAGTAAAAAACTTTTTTCCCCGATGAAAGAGTGAAAGAGAGTGTGTGCGAGAGAAGAAATAGAGAGAGTGAGAGAGAGAGTGAGAGAGAAAGTGAAAGAGTAAGAGAACGGTGGAAAGAGATGGGTTCAAGCTGCAGTCAGAATCATTCATTATGACCCGGGTGACATTATGGAGCACCTGACAAGCATCTGGTGTCACGGTAACCAGCTCTTCTGTCCCGTCCACTGTTTAGGCCTGGTCTATCTGTCACACGCCAGTGCAGGGACAACTTTATGGTTGTTAATATAGATCTATGTCTTCCTTTGACATTTGTCATTAACGTGTGTGACCTCTCCACACCTGGCTCCTGTCTTGCAGAATGAGCTCTCTACCTCTTTCTTGCTCTCTTGCTCTCTTTCCCTCCCTCCCTCCCTCCCTCCCTCCCTCCCTCCCTCCCTCCCTCCCTCCCTCCCTCCCTCCCTCCCTCCCTCCCTCCCTCCCTCCCTCCCTCCCTCCCTCCCTCCCTCCCTCCCTCCCTCCCTCCCTCCCTCCCTCCCTCCCTCCCTCCCTTCCTTTCCCTCCCTCCCATCGCTATGATGCAGCAGCAGCAGAACAGATTTCTCTTGCTGTGGCGCAGGAAAAAAGGAGGCGGGGCAGAGGATGGGGCGGGGGGGGGGAAGAGAGCACCTCTCTCTCTTTACGTTACGTTTGGAACGTCCTGACATCACCCCCCCCCACACACACACACACACACACACCACCACCCCCTCCTCGCCGTCTCCTCCCTCCGCTACGCTCTTTCTCCTTCGCCTTTGTGCTCCCTCATCTCCCCCCTGCCTGTCCCCTCCTCCCTCCCTCCCTCCCTCCCTCCCTCCCTCCCTCCCTCCCTCCCTCCCTCCCTCCCTCCCTCCCTCCCTCCCTCCCTCCCTCCCTCCCTCCCTCCCTCCCTCCCTCCCTCCCTCCCTCCCTCCCTCCCTCCCTCCCTCCCTCCCTCTGCCCCAGACAGATAGAGGCCCAGGTATTTCCTATCAAAGGCTGTGTTACCAGACAGCCAGATCAGACAGAGCAGTACCTCCCTGTTCAACATCAAAAACACACACACGCCTCTCACTCGGTACCATAATCTCTCTGATGGGCTCACATACACACACACACACACACACACGGACGTAGCCACACACTCCATGATTGTACACACATAAGAACACACAAATACTCATAACTTTTCTTCGGTAAAGAAACAGCAGATGGACAGCATGTTGTGCTTCAGCAATAACACGCTGGCCTTTCCTCTCTTAGGGAGGGAGAGAAAGAGAGAGAGAGAGAGAGAGAGAGAGAGAGAGAGAGAGAGAGAGAGAGAGAGAGAGAGTATGTAGATTGATATGGCAGGATTATGGGATTCTGATGTTGTGGTTATGACGACGATTCCCTCACACCATCTAAATGCCCTCCTCTCCTTTTCTCCTCCCCTCCTTGTTCCCTCCTCTCCTTTTCGCCTCCTCTCCTTGTTTCCTCCTTCCCGTCTCTCCTCCTCTCCTCTTCAGAGACCCTATCAGCCAGCTGGAAGGCACCCCAGGTCATGCTATCATGGCACAGTAATTGGCTTTTCCACTAGAGAGGTAAATGGATTCTATCTCTCCTTTTATTCCATTAGCTTCTCTCTCTCTCTCCCCACTCACCCACTCCCTTCTCTTTCTACAAATGGCTGTTATTCCAAGCACAACAGCATTCTGTCCGAGGTCATATTTCCTCACAAACCATAGCAAACCATTTCAGCTTGGGGACAAATAGAAGCATACATGAATGACATGACTGAGCCAGGTTTGCCCTGGTCACTAATCAATCTATGTTGTTTTCCTCAAGAAATACATTTGAGTATCTATGCTGTGGAGGAGAAGGTTGGGATTTTTCTCAGCTTGTCTGCCTGTCTCTGCCTTTCTGTCTGCCTGTCTGTCTGCCTGTCTGTCTGCCTGCCAACATGCCTGTCTATCTGTCGCTTGCTACTGAATTAAGAGGACCCATCCTTTATACCAGGGATATAGAAAGTGAGCTTGACTTAAGAAACAGAGAATTCACTTCTTTTTTTTCGACAAGGGTGCAGCCAAAGTTGATGCTTAACAGAGCATAGATAGGCAGCGAGTGAGGGAGGGAGAGAAAATATCATCTCTACTGATTGAGGCAGTGTGCTGTAACAGCCATAAAAAGTAATAATGTGTTTTAAGGTTTTCTAGCAGGAAACCTAGATGAGGGTTACTGAGGAGACTGAAGAGAGAGTGAGGGAGGGAATGGAACAGTGCATTACGCCTGACTGCATGAGTGGAAGAAAGAATATGAAGCCAGACGTTTTTTTCTTCTTCCTACATTTCTCCTCCTCTTGCCCCACCACCTCCTCTCCTTTCCTTTCCCGTCCAATCCTCCCCTTCTCTACTCCTCTTCTCCCCTCCCCTCCCCTGACCTCCTCTTCCCTTCCCCCCACCACCTCCTCTCCTTTCCTTTCCCGTCCAATCCTCCCCTTCTCTACTCCTCTTCTCCCCTCCCCTCCCCTGACCTCCTCTTCCCTTCCCCCCTCCACTCCTCTCCTTTCCTCAGGGTAATACTGACAGCTCCCAGTATGTTAAAGTTAAAAGCGTCAGAGTAGAGGAGATTTCAAAGCCTCCCCCGAAGACACACTTTGGCTTTGTGCATTTTAATGCTGAGATATTCAAATCTGACACACGCCTTGTCTGTCTCCCCCTCTCCCTGCCTTCTTTCCCGCTCACACACACCCTCCATCTCTCTTTGGTTCCCCCCCCTCTGTCCTCACCTGTTCCCTTTCTTTCTCTCATCCTCTCTGTCTCTCTCTCTCTCTCTGTCTCTCTATGTCTCTCTATGTCTCTCTCTCTCTCTCTCTCTCTCTCTCTCTCTCTCTCTCTCCCTCCGTCTCCCTCTCTCTCTAGTCTAGGAGAGTGGAGGTAGGTGGGAGAGGGAGTGGGGGCCCTAGATCTCCATGGGGGTGATGTCACCTTGGAGGGTTCTCTCTTTCTTCACAAAGAAATGAGGGAGAGGAGAGGGTAAACGTTTGAATAACAGTGTGCCGAAAGACAGAGCGAGAGACAGACAGAGAGAAAAAGACAGAGAAGGGGAGACAGAAAGAGAGACAGAAAGGGAGACAGAGAGAGAGACAGAGAAAGAAAGCCAGAGAGAGAAAGAGAGGGAGACAGAAAGAGAGACAGAAAGGGAGACAGAGAGACAGAGAAAGAAAGACAGAGAGAGACAGAGAGGGAGACAGAGAGAGAGACAGAGAGGGAGACAGAGAGAGACAAAGAGTGACAGATAGAAGGAGACAGAGAGAGAGACAGCGAGGGAGACAGAGAGAGACAGAAAGAGAGAGACAGAGGGGGAGACAGAGAGAGAGACAGAGAGAGAGACAGAGAGAGAGACAGAGAGAGAGAGACAGAGAGGGAGACAGAGTGGGAGGGAGTCTCTATGTTCCTCTCCCCTCTCTCTCCTGGCATTGTAATATCTAGAATAAGCTGGGTATGACCTGGAATCTACGACGTCGATGATCAAGGTCCAAGTGAAACATTACAATAGGCCAATGTTTGGTGCACATATGCTTGTGTGTGTGTTTGTGGAACAGTAGACATAGAAATCTATACATCTATCTATATAGGGCTGGGACCCCATGCATAACCATGAAATTGAGTGGGTGTATGTGTACCGAGTGCATGTGTATGTGTGCGCACACGTGTGTGTGTAGATTAGGAGGTATGGTATGAATGGACATGCCTCCTAGGGAGGGTCCTGGGTCTGGCTTTGATCTGGGCAATGGAAAACAGGCTCAGGGCCACAGCACACGCTGAGAGGGCAGGTGTGTGTGTGTGTGTGTGTCGGTGTGTATGTGCGTGTGTGTGTGTGTTCCCACAGCACAGGGTCATAGGGCCCGGGGGGAGCCTGTTGGAGTTAGATCATAGAGAATGAGAAGGAGGAGAGGGAAGGGGGAGAGAAGGAGATAAAGAGTGGGCAAGAGAGATGGAACAATAGAAAGATGATTGTGGGAGATACATCTGAGCTGACATTCCCGCCACGTCCTCCCCTCCTCCTCCTCCCCCTCTCCTCCTCCTCCCCCTCCTCCTCCTCCTCCTCCTCCTCCTCCTCCTCCTCCTCCTCCTCCTCCTCCTCCTCCTCCTCCTCCTCCTCCTCCTCCTCCTCCCCCTCTCCTCCTCCTCCCCTTCCCCCTCTCCTCCTCCTCCCCCTCCCCCTCTCCTCCTCCTCCTCTTCCTCCTCGCCCTCTCCTCCTCCTCCTCCTCCTCCCCCTCTCCTCCTCCTCCTCCTCCTCGCCCTCTCCTCCTCCTCCTCCACCACCTCCCCATCTCCATCTCCACCTCTACTATTTCTCTTTCCCCATGCCCCTTCTCCTCGTCTACCTCTCCTCCTCCACTCTCGCCTCCTCCTCTCTCCCTCTCCCCCTCCCACGGTGCCAGGTAACAGCAGTGTGTTCATGCTCCTCTCCTGATGACCATCAGACAGTGTCTGTCTGAACACTCACACAACAATAGGTTCTATGTCCAATATCTGTCCCCCATCCCATCCCACCCCCCCCCCCCTCCCCTCCCCTCGCCATTGGGTGCTTGTCTCGGCCCTCACTCTATCACCAATGGTCTGACCTTGTTTGTGTGTCGTCTCTAACCTAGCAAGACTTACAGCCCCGATCATATCACTGACAGGGCAATACTCTCTCTCCACACACACACACACATTCAAACAAATGCAGGCTTGCATGCATGTGCACACACACAGAGCCATCGCAAACGCACACACATACATACACAATGTCAAACACACATTACATACATACTATCAAACACCAACAAATACACTCTTTCCCTTCATGCCCACATACACACGGCAGAACCTGGACACACACACACACACACGACAAGCCGACCCAGCGCACAGCAAATTGATTCTGCCGCTCTGAATTCACTTTCAGCACAGAGACAAGACATAGGGATGGGGGGGGGGGGGGGGGGGGGTGAGGATGGAGAGAGAGAGAGCAAGAGAGTGAGTGAGGGGAAATAGAATCAGAGAGGGAAAGAGAGAGATAGATAGAGAAAGAGAGCGAGAGAGGGGGTTTATTATTTTGGTGTGTCTATTTTATTTCATTGTCAAGCCTAGGTGGAAGCAGTGATTCTTATCAAGGTGGAATGGCGCTCTGCATATGCTGGGAGAGGCTTGACAGTCGATGTGTGTGTGCATGTGTATTTGTGAGCAGTAAGCTGTTAGGGCTTTGATAGGTGTTTTAAAGGCCTGCTGTCTCTGATAGAGCCTCTAATCTCTGATAATGGCACACACTGTGACTTTGCCTGGGGCAGGGATGCCGGACGAGTGTGTCTTTGTATGTGTGTGTGTGTGTGTGTGTGTGTGTGTGTGTGTGCTTTGCAGCAGTAAAATGCCATGTTTCTTTCCCCTCAGCTCCCATGGTCTCCATACTGTCTCTACTTAGACAAGGTTAACAGACACACACACACACACACATGCTGTATGCTGCATCCAACTTCTGAACACTTTACAGACCAAGATAATCAACTTTGCCAGCTGGCACCATGGACAGCTCCAGTCCCACCAACACAGTGATGATCGTCTTCATAAATGTACCAGAGCATTCTAACTAGACAATGAGAGACTGACCCCCCTCTCTCTGCCCTCTCCATGTGTCAAGACCAGCACTCCTCTCCCTGGCCTTATGAGTGTGTCGAGACATCTTTCTATGCAAAGGTCTCAGTTGTCATGACACATGCAAGTGTGTGTGTGTGTGCGTTTGCGTGTGTAAAGGTCTCAGTTTTAGTACTGTGGTGAATAATAGAATCATGTCAGAGTTTTACAGCAAGTTGCATCAGAGCTGCTCCCCAAGGGCCCAACCCTCTTACGACCTTCGCTTCTCTCCCTCTCACCCTCTCTCCCTTGCCCCTCTCTCCGTCTCCCTCGCTCCCTCGCTACCTCCCTCCCTCCCTGCATCCTTCGTTCCCTCCCTGCATCATTCCTTCCCTCCCTGCCTCCCTCCTTACCTCCCTCCCCGCTCCCTACAACTCCCTTCCTTCATCTCCCTCGATCTTTCTCTCGCTTCCTATTCCCCTCTCCCTCATTCCCTCTCCCCTCCCTCTATGCCCCGTCTCTCTCTTCTCTTCACAGAAAGGGTTTGAGTGTGGGTTTTGAGTGGCTTGAGAGCAAGCACCTGGATATGGTATGTGTGTTTGGGTGTGTTTACAAGTGCCCTCACACAAGTGTCTGAAGTTGACAGGAGCAAGACTGTTATGGTCGGGAAAATGTCAATATGAACATATACAGTACATCCCAATCCCCCCGACGCCCGCTGCCCTGCCCCCGACCCCCCTCCGTCCTACAGAGAGCCAATCAGAGAGTGTCTCTGCTGGTGTCCTGTGCTCTAACCTGGGGGGATGTTCCATCAGCTAGGCTGGCTCACTCTAATGAGGTGAGCTATTAATTTCAAGGTGAGCCAAATAATAAAAAGTATCAAAAACACATTGAATGGTGAAAAATAAATTAATAGGAAAACAGTTTGATATTCAAGGCCGGCGGCGCAGTTACTGGATTTAAGAGGGTGCTTGTTTATTGGATAGAAAGTGCTCTCGGTTAGATGGCCTGATGCACAACACACACACACACATACACACAAACACAATCTTACAAGTGTACTACTCTAAAGTAAAGTAAAGGACAGAAGAGCAGATTACACCAGAGCAGAATAGAGCATAGCGTAAAGCGTATACAATATAGAGTATATATAGTATAGAGTACATAGTAGAATACAGTAGATCACAATAGAATAGAGCAAGGCAGAGCAGAGTATAGCAGAGTAGAGCACAGTAGAATGGAGCAGAACGGAGTATAGCACTGTAGAGCAGAGTAGAGTACAGTAGAGTACAGTAAAGTAGAGCAGAGTAAAATAGAGTAGAGTATAGGAGAGCACAGTAAAGTAGAGTCAAGTAGAGTCAAGTAGAGTAAAGTAGAGGTATTAGCCATTGCTGAGGCCCAGACTGACGTGGTGGTACTCACAGAAGGCTGAGACGAGCTGTGACAGGCTGGGTTGTAGTTATTTCTGTAGTCCTCTAGACCTGTGTATACACACACACACACACACACACACAGAACGTTAGAAGCTCAAAATGCAGAAAGTCTGTCTGTGTGCGTGTGCCGTTGTCCTCTTGTCTCCTTGCGTGCTCTCCATCCCTTTCTCCTTCCCTCCAATCCTCAGTCTGCAGGAAACATTTACTGTCATAATCAGACTGTTCTGTCTCTGGGGATCACAGAAGGAGGTGAGACTATCAGCCCCCCCCCTCTCTCTCTCTCTCTCTTTCTCTCTCTCTCTCTCTCTCTATCTCTCTCTCTCTTTCTCTCTCTCTCTCTCTCTCTCTCTCTCTCCCTACCTACCTCCCTCGCGCTCACCTGGGAGTCAGGTGTGCGTAATAAAGGCAAGTTGAGAACGAGGCTGTCCCAGTGGCAGGTCAGAAAGCACTTTCTCTACAATTACATGTGTGTGTGTGTGTGTGAGCGAGAGGGAGTGAGAGCGTGTGCGTGTGTGTGTTTATCCCTCCCCTCTGGGGTGAATATTTCTCTATTGGCTTGTGTCACTTCAGCTCCTGCCTGTGATCACTCTGTCTCTCCTCTCTGTCATTGTGTCACCATGTGGTTGCTCTTCCACACGTCATCACACACACACACACACGTTGTCAAGCACACAACACACCAAATCCCTCCCACTCATCCTCCTTTCTTATCAGTGTTTCCCCTGGGGCAACTCTTTCTCCCCCCATCTCTCTCTCTCTCTCTCTCTCTCTCTCTCTCTCTCTCTCTCTCTCTCTCTCTCATTCTCATTCTATCCACCTATATGCCCTCCATCCTCTCTTCCGCCATCCTCCCTCCCTGGATCCTCCCTCCACTCCCCCTCTGTCTGTGTCTCCCACCAGTGGGGATTACCTGGGCCACTCTGCTGCTCAGGAATCACACAGGCCCGGAACGAGGGATTACACTGGCCTGAGGAGGAGAGGTGTGTGGAGGAGGGGGGGGGATTTCTCCTCCTTTCATTCAGACCTCTCGCTTTTTTCCCTTTACATCCTCCGCCATCCTCCCTTCAACCTTTTCTCTCTCCTCCCTCCTCTCCCCTCCCCTCCCTCATCCTCTCCTCTCTCTCTTTCCCCGGCCGTCCCCTCTCATCCCTCCTCTCTACACTCCTCTTCTTTCCCCCCCTTCCCTCCTCCTCTCCCCCCCCTCGCTCTTTCCACCGGCCTCCTCTCTACTCTTTCCTTCTCATATCTCGATTTAAAAAAACAAACAATCCTCCTCCTCTCCACACCTATAAGATACTGTATATAGAACAAGCTCTGCCCTTACACACACAAACACACAGACACACAAACTATAGCAGCTACAACAGAGAAGTCTAAGCAGATGGTGCTTCATGGCCAACAGCTTAAAGAAAACAGATACAGACAGTTCCTCCCTCCCTCCTTCCTTCCCTCCCTCTCTCTCTCTCTCTCTCTCTCTCTCTCTCTCTCTCTCTCTCTCTCTCTCCCTCTCTCTCTCTCTCTCTCTCTCTTTTCCTTTATCTCCCTTCTTCTCTCAACCTCTCTCTATCCCCCTTCTCTCTCTTGCTGTTTCCACTCTTATTAATTGCAAGCAATTAAAATACTTCTCCCTCAATAGCAGAAGGGAAGAGGAGATGAGAAGACATGTGGGAGATGCTACTCTGTTGTTGGGCTACCCTGACGACCTGGTTTCCATGGTAACAGCTGAAATAGGGGTTGGAAGAGAGGAAGGAAGTTGGCCGTCTGTCAGGAGGCCACGCACCCACGACTGACCTGGAAGGAACCCTTATCTACTGCTAATGTGTGTGTGGGGTGTGTGGTGTGTGTGTGTTTTACATGTGGCTGTGTGTGTGTGTGTGTGTGTGTGTGTGTATTCCAGACAATCACGTACAGCACAAGACATTCCATCACACTAAACAAACTGAAACTACCAGGGGGCTTTGATGTAAGAAAAGTGTTCACACAAAACAGACAGACAGACACACAGACAGGCAGACAGACAGACAGACAGACAGACAGACAGACAGACAGACAGAAAGGCATAAAGACAGACAGGCACACAGACAGGCACACAGACAGATGGGCAACAGGCATACAGACAGGCATACAGACAGGCATACAGACAGACAGACAGACAGACAGAAAAGCATAAAGACAGAAAGACAGGCATATAGACAGACAGACAGACATAAAGACAGACAGGCGTAAAGACAGACAGACAGGCATAGAGATGAACTACGTTTGTTCTTGGTCTGCAGAAGGTAAACAGACCATGTCTATCTTTATGAGGTTTGAGGAGTGAGGAGAAAGTGCACAAGCACCAAGCCTTGGAGAGCTTCACATCACAGGACGTTGGTGGGCCTTTAGGAAACACTCCACACATATAGTCTTTGAGCCTTAGAGTGCTAAAAGTTTGTGTGTGTTGGGGAGTGGGGACTGGACACACACACTTTACCCACCAGTACACACACTTTAGATGTATTATCATTAAAAAGTCGACATCAATGTAAGACTGAACTGTTCTGCTCACCAGTAGACGAGCAAGGAGGTTCTTACAAGCATACACACTCAGCTAACACTACTCTTTCTGCTGGCTGAGTTGATACACACACACACACATACACACACACACAGACAGAACAGAGTACGACTATCCTGAGAGGCATCAAGCTCATCACTTCCCTCCCCAATGTCTTTCAGAAGTTGATTTATTAAAATATTAGCCTAACCAAATTAACAATCCCAGCTGCCAACACACACACACACATGCACTCAGACAACCACACACACACACACACAGAGGAAGCTGAGCAGGCCCTGCTGTGACAGAGCTCTGATGGATATTAATATTTTCTGTGCCTGTCATTGGTTATTTATTTACTGTTGTTCCAGCCCACTCTCCCCCCGGGACTGAGACAATCTATCCTGTCAGATCTGCCCCGTTAAACAGCCATGTGTGTGTGTGTGTGTGTGTGTGTGTGCATACATGTGTGTGTACTGTATTAGTGGCATTTGAATCAATGTGTGTGCAAGTATATGTGTATGCTCTTCAATGTTGATTTGTGTGTGTGTCTTATTGGTGTGCTGGGGGTTGTGTGTGATGAGAGCATTGTGAGAATGTTATTAGAAGCTGTAAGAGAACCAGTGGAGTGTAGCAGAGAGAGAGAGAGAGAGAGAGAGAGAGAGAGAGAGAGAGAGAGAGAGAGAGAGAGAGAGAGAGAGAGAGAGAGAGACAGAGAGAGAGAGAGAGAGAGAGAGAGAGAGAGAGAGAGAGAGAGAGAGAGAGACAGAGAGAGCGACGAGGGAGAGAGAAAGGGAGGAAGGGAGGAAGAGAGTAGAGAGAGAGAAAGAGAGACAGAGGGAGAGAAGGAGAGAGAGAGACTGAAATAATGCAGGACAGAACCAGACTTCTAATGCAGCCTCTTTGATTGAAAGAGATTGAGGTGTGGTCATGTGGTCCGGTCCCATCCTATCAGGCCTCATTGGCATTGAGCAGGTAAAGCAGGATGGATTGTTTGTCACTTAGGTTGCTGGCCTGTGAACCCAACATTTTAATAGAAAGTGGCAGATGTGCTCTACCTCATTCCTGCACACCCCATCCCTCTCTCTTTCTGTCTCCTTCTCTGTCTTTCCCTCTCAGACAGATCAAAAAAACTGCTAATCTGCTACACAAGTACTACAATGTCACCTGATACATTTGTACTGCTGTGTGGTAGTATTAGTACTAGTATTCACCTGGTATACAGCGGATCAAGGGCAGGAGGAGAAGGACCTGGACATGAGGACAAGGAGGTGAGGAGATAGAAGAGAATGGCACACACACACACACACAGTAAGAGTCTAATGATCGGACTTTCTGTCATTATCTGTGGGTGCCAGTCTGCCTCCTCACAGCTTTATGAGTGTGTGTGTGTGTGTGTGCGCGCACACGCAGGTGTGTGTTAACAAACGGGTTTTCCGTCTGAGACGGAAAGCATATTTGAATTTTGATTTCAAATATTCTGACCTCTCACCACTGTTATACACACCATGTACGTATACACACAAAAACAAACAACTAAAAAGCCTTCATCTTGCATGTCAACTGCACACAGAAGGCATCTTCTTGACGTGATTATTCACAACCACTTTGTAGTTTTCTAACAATGCAATAATCATTATTCCATTAGAGCATCCATTACAGAAACACACACACACCATTACAGAGGTTGCCACTTAGCCTAGAGCTTTGAGAGAGTGGTAATTGTGTGTTAAATGTAATTATACTGGAATCCCACAAGTGGTCAAGTGCATCAGAAAAATCAATTCATGCACAGCAAATGAGTGATTCCCTCAATTACTCATGGGGCTGTGTGCCTGCTTGTGTGCAGTGTGCGTACGTCAGTTTGTGTGTGTGTGTTTGTGTCTGGCCATGCGTGAGCATCAGTGTGTGAACCACTAATCTGAGCCAGATAAGACGGAATCAATGTGTAATGTGATCTTATAGGCTGGTTCATAGGCCAGACACACACAAATAGATAAACACACACGTACACTCACACAAAGTATCTCTCTCCATCTCTCTCTCTCTCTCTCTCTCTCTCTCTCTCTCTCTCTCTCTCTCTCTCTCTCTCTCTCTCTCTCTCTCTCTCAAACCCATTCTTTGTAACTGTAGTAATGGTGTTTTGATGGTCTGCTTTAGATCTGGACTGCTGCTCACACATGCACTATTAGCTAAAAATTGATTACAAATAGAAACACACATACACCTACACCTACACCCCGACAAACACATACACACACACACACACACACACACACAGACCCACCCACACACACCCACACCCACACGTGTGAGGGCAGTCTGCAATTTTTTTTTCTTGAACAGTGGGTGCAAGTGTTGTTAGCTAAACTATATGAATGTATGTGTGAGTGAGTGTGTGTGTGTGTGTGTGTGTGTGTGTGTGTGCAGTCCCTTTATGCTCCTGCAGGTAATCGCAGGATGACAGGGTGGGGTAGTGTCTGATTTACTGTTGCCCCAGCGCTCGGGGGCAAAAATGGAAAAGTGATAAATAAGAGAGAGGGAAGACGCCATGGGACCCTATGAAGAGGTGTGAGTGTGTGTGTGTGTGTGTGGATGTATCTGTGTGTCTGTGTGGGTGGGTGTTGGTATGATGAGGTGTGGAGATGTGTGTGTATGTGGGGAGTTAATATGTGTGTGTGTGTGTGTGTGTGTGAGTGTGTGTGTGTGTGTGTGTGTATGGGAGTTAGTATGTGTGAGATGTGGAGAGGTGTTTGCCATAAATCTCACATGGGGACAGAGAAGGAGATGAGTTTTTTATGTGGGCACGTAAGTACTGTGACATGGTAATGACCACACACGCATGCAGTCAAACACACACACACACACACACACACACACTGTAAAGAGTAAGGGACAATAAGGGATAAAGTCCTTTGGTAAACACACTAACACTGAAGAGACAGGAGAATGTTCCTCCCTCCTCTCCTCTCCTCTCCTCCCTCTCTCTCAGCTATCATCTCCTGACCATGCAGCAGTTCTGGAACAGCTACAGCAACACCACCATCTACCTGCCAGCAGAATGGCACTTAGCAGCAGAAACAACACAATTCATCCCACTGCTACAGAAGCAGCTACGCAGCTACCTCCTCCCACCCACTCTGCTGCTGTACAGCACTGGACTAGACTGTATTGTCGTGTTCTCTATTAGGAATTTACTGTACTGTACTATGCTTTGGTGTACTGTATTGTACAGTACTATACTATACTATATTGTACTGTCCTATATTGTACTGTATTGTAATGTAGTGAACTGTACTGGACTGTATCATTCTGGGCTTTATTGTGTTGTTCCATACTGTGCTGTACTGTACTATCCGGTACTGTATTGTACTGTACTATCCTGTTCTGTACAGTGCTATGCTGTGCTCGACTGGACTGCATTGTACAATCCAGTTTTGTACTGTACTATACTGTGCTGTGCTGTGCTGTGCTGTGCTGTGCTGTGCTGTGCTGTGCTGTGCTGTGCTGTAGTGAACTGTAGTGAACTGTAGAGTGCTGTATACTGTATTCCTAGCTGCTATCAGCTCTGGACCACACGATACAGGGAGCTACAGCAACAATGCATCCTACAAGAGTACTGTGCCGACACCCACGAGCACTTCCCTGCTATCTCCAGTCCCCAGATACACACACACACACATGCTTGCACACACACTCTCCCTCCTACAACTGTATCTCCAGTATCCAAGTGTACAGTATACTGTGGGAGGATGTGCGTATGTATGTGTGTGTGTGTGTCTGTGTGTGTGTGTGTGTGTGTGTATGTGTGTGTGTGTGTGTGTATGTGAGAGAGTGTGTGTGTCTGTATGTTTGTATGTGGAGGAGAGTGTGTGTGTGTGTGTGTATGTGAGAGAGTGTGTGTGTCTGTATGTTTGTATGTGGAGGAGAGTGTGTGTGTGTGTGTGTGTATGTGAGAGAGTGTGTGTGTCTGTATGTTTGTATGTGGATGAGAGTGTGTGTGTGTGTGTGTGTGTTTGTGTGTGTAATACACTGGGGGAGGACAGACAGTGAATTATGTGATTGTTTACATTTGAATCCAGCACCTGGAGCTCAGGGCCCTGGCTTGTGGTCAGGAATAGCCATGCGTGGGACGCTGGGAGGGGCGAGGGGGTCAACACCCCGCTCACACACACCACGCAACCTCCCCAGAGAACCAGGCTCCTCTCTCCACCCTCCCTCCCCCAGATTGGCTCACCATCCCTGGGAGGAAGCCCACACCTCTCCCTCTTCCTCCACCAGAGCTCCTGGAGGAGTCTAGTTCACTGAGACATCCATCCTTCAATGGAGAAATCAGGTTTCATCCAGCGATGTCATTTAAAAGCCTCCCACCAATTAGATTTGCCTTTAGGAGGAGAGGTGGGGTTGGTGGGGGTTTTCTCGAGTGTCAGCATCTTTCTGACGATGTTCTATTGCAGTGTTGACTTATGTGGGCGTGTTGCTGCTCTGTTGGGAGTGATTTATTAAGACTGAAGATACAGTATGCTAACCAGCTGGTCGATACAGCCACGGTCCTCTCCAGTCTCACTATTCATCCTAATATCTTTAATATGAGACAGGGACTAGTATAGCCAGCACAGCCCACTTAGCTAGAACAGTCCACATAGCTAGAACAGCCTAGACAGCTAGTACAGTCTAGAACACCAATACAATTAGAGTGAAGTCTAACATGTATGCTAAGATAAGGAAAAAAGAAAGATAGGAAGATAATGAAGGAAACTGTGGTAAATACAAAAATAAGGAGTGGTGAACAGAAACTGAATTTCAAACAAAAAAGAGATGGAGAAGGAGAGAGACAAAAAAAAAGAATGAGATTTTTTTTTCTTCCGGAGGCTACAGAGGCTAACTAGGTCACACTCTTACTGGTGTGATTACAGAAGTCAGAGGCTGGAGGCTCTCTTTCTCTCTCCCTATCTCCTCTCTCTCTTTTCCTTCTCTTACTCTCTCTCCCTCTCTCCTTCAGCCCTCCCCCTTTCTCCTTCCCTCCTCCCGGTGTAGCTAAGGAATCCTGTTAGGAGCTAGAGAGCTTCAAAGCTGGACACAGTCTGTCTTTCTTTGATTCTGTCTCCTTCTGCCTCTCATTTTAATGGCACGGCTCCTCTCCTTGTGCTCGTTCTACATAACTGTCGAACTCTCTCGGATTCAAGCCAATCACACACTCTGACTGTAACCTGTGACCCCCATCTTTACTGTGACATCATCACATCCCTTCTCCTGAAGGGAAGCTCTCCATACTGGGAACAGGCCTCCAAACTACACCACACCAGATTATGGAAGAAGAAGAGAGAGAGAGAGAGAGAGAGAGAGAGAGAGAGAGAGAGAGAGAGAGAGAGAGAGAGAGAGAGAGAGAGAGAGAGAGAGAGAGAGAGAGAGAGAGAGAGAATGGACAGAATGAACAAGGAGATGATGAAAGACAATAGACCTAGACGACGACAGAGGGAGAGAACATGAAGACATGAAAGAGAGAGCAGTGCAAGAGAGCCAAGGAAGAAGAAAGAGAGAGAGACCAGTGGGTTGGTGCTCCATGTCCAAGAGTTCAGGTTTTCCAACTGAATGATTGGAGCGATTAACAGGCTGTATTGTGTGTGTGTGTGTGTATGTGTGTATGTGTGTGTTTGTGTGTTGGGTGGGGTGTTCTGGCTGCGCGTAAGGACCGCCATCCCAGCCCCCCTATTGATGTGTCAGAGTGATGGAGTGGTGAGAGGTAGGGCCTAATGACTTCATCAACCAGCGCTGCGCTGCACTGCTACTGCTGCGTTGCACGGCTCAATCACACACACACACACACACGCACGCACACAAACACACTCTGTAGCACACCAAATCACCCCCGCAAATCACACACAAATTAAACAAAGTTGTCGCTCAACATAACTTCAACACTTTCGTCTTTCTTACCCCTCACTCACACTCTATATTACCCCCACATCCCCCCACCCTTCACACTCACCCCCGCTTCCCCCTTGGTCGGTCATTTTTTCTCTCTCTCTTCCTCTGTCTACTCTCGTTCCCCCTCCTCTATCTTTCGTTCCCACTCAAGGCCTGCCCTCTTCCAGCTCCCACTTTCAAGTCTTAACAAGCCAATTAAGAGCCTTGATTTTCCCCCTGTTCTTTCCCTCGCTCTCTTTTTATCCTCTCCTCTTTTTTGTCGGAAGCATGGCCTATTTTTCAAACTCCCCTCCTTTAAATTCTCCCAGTCTCTATCTCCTCCCATCCTCCTTCCCTAAATTCTCTCTCCATTTCTGGGTCTGGTCTCTCTTGATGCTATTTAACTTGCGAGTGCTGCCATAGTGGGAGAACTTCGCCGCTCAGTGAAAGGCTATGACAGTGTTGGTATTTCAAATCACCTTGCCTCTCCTTTCTTCCTCTGCCCTGTAGCTGTAGCTGTACTAAAGTATGCTGACCAGAACTAGCTGCTGCTAGCACAAAGACAGCGCGAACACTGAGAGAGATGCTACCTTGTGCTAGGTATTGGCAACACAGAAATGGCAGTAACATTTAGAGCAATGCTATTTAACGCTAGGTGATGCATACACACATGTAACCATAACGTGGAGAAGCTGTTCAAGTCTTCACACTGAGGTGGAAGGTTGCTGTACTGTGGACCCCAGCCTGCAGGTGGCCTCCCAATGTCCGGCTCAGTTCCAGGTGTTCGGGTGGCCTTTAGCCTTCCCTTTATGAGCATCTGGTACACAACCTGTTGTTTTACTCAGTGGTGAACCTTCTTTCAAGGGCATGCCTCTCCAGCAACCCACACTTACATTCACCTCCAAGAGCTTGTCTCCTCTTCGCTCCTGGAAAATGGATCCATCTGGACCAAAATCCTTAGTCTCAGTATTTATCAATGTAACAATCTGCCCTGAATTGAATGAATGACATCATCATATTAGAGAGAGAGAGAGAGAGAGAGAGAGAGAGAGAGAGAGAGAGAGAGAGAGAGAGAGAGAGAGAGAGAGAGAGAGAGACAGAGAGAGAGAGAGAGAGAGAGAGAGAGATGGATCAAGAGAGACTGGTGTTTTTCCGACACAGGAACACTTCCCTATCTCAGTCAAGCACCAGCAGAACATGACCACTGGCGATTTAGCTGTGAGAGTGTGAAGAGAAAAGAGATTGCACTTTTAGTTCGTTATCATTTAACACGATTCAATTTACTCTCCCTATGTCATCAAGAAGGGGCTTCTTTAATTTCAGATGACCTCCGACAGCTGTGTACAGACCCCCCCCCCAACCAGAGATTGTGTGGTAGAGAAAGGGGGGGTGCGGTGGAGGGGGTTGCAGGGGGGCCCCCAGTGGGTTTGGAGGAAGTGATAATTGGCTCAACTCCCTTCTCCTTATCAGGCAACACACAATTAGAGGGATGAAGCTGTCTGTTAATTAATCCTGGCTGTAAAGTGCAGGCTTCCAGGCCGCTCTCCGTATGTGACACATTTCTCTCCAATTACACCACATTATGAACGTTGGAGAGTTCTGTAGCCGCGTACTCCTCGCCTGTAATCCCCAATTAGCAGCTGCTCTCCCTGCCCAGCGCGGCCCGACACGCAGCCAACCTCCACACAACTTCTGGTAATTAACCACAGTTCCAGTCTCCCAGCTCATGGTGGGGCAGGGGGTGGGGGGTGGGGTGGGGGCTCTCCCCCTAGCCCCAAGGGTCACCCCCACCACTGGTGGCTTTCTCTAAGCCCTTCCTTCTGATTGGTTGTGTTCTCTCTTCCTGTCTCATCCCTCTTTTTATCCTATTCGCCCGGAGGGCGTCTTCTCTCCAGGGTTACTGGCGTGTCTGTAATGTCTGCGTGTCTGTTTGTGTGGTGCATACTGTATGTGCATGTTTGTGTAGTGTCTATGTGTATGTGAGTGTGTGTGTGTGTGTGTGTGCTGTTTGTGAGTGTGTGTGTGTGTGTCTGTGCACACAGTATGTGTGAGTCCGTGTACACTGTGTGTGTGTGTGTGTGTGTGTGTGTGTGTGTACGTGTGTGTAAAAGGCCTGAGGGAAGTTACTCTCCTGTAGCCTTTCATAAAGGATGAACATTCATACCTCCCCATTTGGCTGTTCTAATAAATATAAACCCCACCCCACTGACACACACACACACTGAAATAAGAGTCACACATACATACTCTCTGACTTCTAAACTACCTTGAACAGTGTTACTAAACAGAATACACACCCACCCTTTCAATTCAATTTAACTAATGTTCTACAATAGTAGTTGTATGCAATACATGCAGTAAGTCATATAAAGATGAATACAATGTTTACCTGTAATCATACATCCTTTAGTCTAACCTTAACCATGTAACCCTCAACCCCTAGCCCTATCACTCCAACCATTTAACCCTAAAGCTAACCCTACTAACTGTAGGTGTTTTTCTGAGGCTGTGTCTAGAAGTCTGGACCACTGTGACTGGACTGAAATCAGACTTATTTTAGACATCTCCATTGAGGATACCAATACAAGAACTGCAAAAGGTGTTAGAAGCAATCTCCAAGGCAACAATATACTTCCTCTGTTATTCATCTAAATAAAGACACTGCACACGCACAATTTTCCCCCAACAGCAGATTGATGATGCACGCACTCTATCCTAAACAATTAAGAAGACACTCGTGTTCTCTGCACTCTGCTGGGGAGTGACAGGGGAAAGCACGTCTCCTGACCAGAGACACCGGTGCTGTCCACACACACGCACTGCCTCACACGCACGCACACAGACACACTCCCTAATTAGGGCCTGCTTAACGACAGAACAGCCTTGGCTGAAATGAGACAAATCACTACAATGCAGAGCTGACACAGCTGTCTGGGTGTGACATCAATTACAACTCCCTCCCTCTCTCTCTAAAACACACATATGATGGGTCTGTCGGAAAAAGAAAAACACGTATGTGTGTGTGTGTGTGTGTGTGTGTTGAGTGTGTGCACCATTGTGCGTGTGAAAGACAGAGAGATAGAGTGTCCACTCTCTGTTTTAATCCACTTGGTGTCAGGCTGTGTTTGGCGAGCAGGTTTCCCAGCAGCCTCAACACCAGGCTCCGCCCACTCAGTCAGGTTAAGAGCTGGGGTGTGTCAGTCTGTGTGTGTGTGCGTATTATGTTGTTCAAGGTAGTTTGGAAGTCAGGAAGATGCCGGAGGGAGAGGAGAAGAGGGGAGAAGAAACACGCACACTCGGACACACTCACACAGGTATTGAAAAGAGAATCTGGTGAAGGTAGATAGAGAGAGATGAGTCCAGGGCTTCAAAAGAGTGTCTGTGTGGTGTGTGTATGTGTGTGTTTGTTTGTGTTCTGCATTTGTGTTCTTCAGGCAGGACTTTGCTGTGGTCAGCTTTTATGAACTTCCCTCTGAGGAAACACCTCGACCTCTGTCTGTGTCCTCGCTCACAAGCAACCGTGTCCACCTGTTAACGTCAATGGAAACAGTGGAACGTTCCGGAACAAAGAGCCTAGACTCTGGAAGCTTCCGCCCCGGTGGGCTTCACATCTGTTTATCCCCCCATTCTGTCAAATGAAGAATAGATGAGGATCTCATAACTATTTCACTGTGTTCTGCCAAAGCCCTTTTCTCAGAGACTTCACAGAAGGTTTTCACAGGAGAATCTTCTCACTCACTTCAGTAGGATGAGGCTGCACAGTGCTGCAGAGGGGAACAGTCTAGAACAATCTAGAACTACACGGAACCAAACACAAAGCAATAACACTGGAATCTCCACTGTCCAGTCAACCCAACTCTCTTGCTTTCTCTCTCTTTCTCTTCCTTCATCTTACTCTACTCCACATCCACTGTAGTTATGTCTCACACCACCAGCCACCAATCATATGGGTCGACCATAAATCAGCCAATAGGGGTGTGTTTCATGTCCACTATGTTAATTAGCCAGTAATAATGGGCTCTCATAAACAGCTAGCCAGTGAGTTAATTAAAGCTTGATAGCCCAGCGTGGGTCTCTGGGGCTTGTCAACGAGCAGAGGAGAGGGTTATAGCATCACACACACACACACACACGCACAACTCTACTCTCCCTCCCCAACCCATTTCACATTCCTCCCTGTATCTTCTCTACCTTCCCTCATCTATCCTTCTACCACTCCCTCTCTTCCTCAACTCTCTATCTTTTTTTCCTCTCTCTCTCTCTCTCTCTCTCTTCCTCAACTCTCTATCTTTTTTTTCCTCTCTCCCTCTATCCCTCTCTCTCTCTCTCTCTCTCTCTCTCTCTTCCTCAACTCTCTATCTTTTTTTTCCTCTCTCCCTCTATCCCTCTCTCTCTCTCTCTCTCTCTCTCTCTCTCTCTCTCTCTCTCTCTCTCTCTCTCTCTCTCTCTATCTCTCTCTCTCTCTCTCTCTCTCTCTCCCTTCTAGCAGCACCTCCTTCAGGGAGAGTGTGGTTGAGGGCAAATGGTGGTAGAGAAGAATAGAGGAGGAAGGGTATTGTTTTGGAACTATTGAGGGGTCAGAGGGGCTTAGCTGGATGCCAAACAAACTCCTCTGCCTCTTTGCCTCTCCTTCGCTCCTTCGCTCCTCCTCCTCTCTCTCTCTCTCTCTCTCTCTCTCTCTCTCTCTCTCTCTCTCTCTCTCTCTCTCTCTCTCTCTCTCTCTCTCTCTCTCTCTCCCTCTATCCCTCTCTCTCTCTCTCTCTCTCTCTCTCTCTCTCTCCCTCTCGCTCTCCCTCTCTCTCTCTCCCCCTCTCTCTCTCTCTCTCTCTCTCTCTCTCCCCCTCTCCCTCTCTCTCTCTCTCTCTCTCTCTCTCTGTCTCTCTCTCCGCTCCTGAGAAAGACAGAGACAGAGAGAGAGAGAGGTCAGTGTGTGTTTCCCCCTGCAGCTGCAGTCTTAACGAGTGGCTCATTAAGCTAATCATCATCAGAGTAGCACACCCCTGGAGAACGCCCCCCCCTCTTCCCTGCCTCTCCCCCTCCCCTGCCTCGCTACCTCCTGCCTCCCTGCCTCTCTCCCTCCTCTCCCTCCCTCTTCCTCCGTGTGTGTATTTGTGTTCTTTGGCCATGTGACATGGCTTTGTGGCGAGAAGGAGAAGGGTCAGTCTCTCTCTACCATAATTATGTTATAATTATGTTATCACATCCACAAAGATATTGCAGGCACACACACACACAGAGACACACAAACCAACACATCAACAGTCACATATATGAGATGCAGGCACATTTGCATGTGCACACTCTCTCACACACACACACACACACACACCGACAAGCCTCAGAGGCTTGTGTCTTTAGGCCAGTGTACTTTGTGTGTCAAGGTTTTGACAGCCATAATTGAAAAGTTCTAACTCCAGCTAAGAGTCTTACCATCCCAGCAGGGGTGTATTAGAGGACTAAAAGAGTCTAGACTGACACTCTGTGTTTGTGTATATGTGTGGGTCTCTTTGTGTGTGTGAGTGTGTGTGTGTGTTTGTGTTTGTGTATCCATAACTGGATAGACATCCACAGCCTCTGAGCTCTCAAAAACAAGTTAGCAGTTTAAAAAAGAGAGGGATTACTGTGAGAAATGTTCCTCTCCTCTCCTGTTCTCTTCTCTTTTCCTCTCCCCTCCTCTCTGATTAGGCCCTGTGTGTGAACTCAGATCTAACAGTTAGCTGA